>NW_024426119.1:7453049-7633653 GCF_017311325.1 Ursus maritimus | reverse complement strand
TGCAAATGTTGTGTAATCGTTTTTTCTGAGGGCTGAGTAATATTCCATTGTATATATGGACCACATCTTCTTAATCCAGTCATCTGTTGAAGGGCATCTCGGCTCCTTCCACGATTTAGCTATTGTGGACAACGCTGCTATGAACATTGGGGTGCATATGGCCCTTCTCTTCACTACATCTGTATCAATGGGGTAAATACCCAGTAGTGCAATGGCTGGATCATAGGGTAGCTCAATTTTTAACTTTTTAAGGGACCTCCACACTGTTTTCCAAAGTGGCTGTACCAACTTGCATTCCCACCAACAGTGTAAGAGGGATCCCCTTTCTCCACATCCTCTCCAACATTTGTTGTTTCCTGCCTTGTCAATTTTTGCCATTCTAACTGGCGTAAGGTGGTATCTCAATGTGGTTTTGATTTGAATTTCCCTGATGGCTAATGATTTTGAACATTTTTTCATGTGTCTGTTAGCCATTTCTGTGTCTTCATTGGAAAACTGTCTGTTCATATCTTCTGCCCGTTTATTGATTTATTTGTTTCACGTGTATTGAGTTTGAGAAGTTCTTTGTAGATCTTGGATACTAGTCTTTTCTCTGTAGCATCATTTGCAAATATATTCTCCCATTCCGTGGGCTGCCTCTTAGTTTTTTTGACTGTTTCCTTGGCTGTGCAGAAGCTTTTTATCTTGATGAAGTCCCACAAGTTCATTTTTTCTTTTGTTTCTCTTGCCTTTGGAGATGTGTCATGAAAAAAGTTGCTGTGGCCGATGTCAAAGAGGCTGCAGCCTGTTCTCCTCTAGGATTTTGATGGATTCCTGTCTCACATCGATGTCTTTCAACCATTTGGAGTTTATCTTTGTGTATGGTGTGAGAGAGTGGTCAAGTTTCATTCTTTTGCATATAGCTGTCCAATTTTCCCAGCACCATGTGTTGAAGAGACTGTCTTTTTTCCACTGGATGTTTTTTCCTGCTTTGTCAAAGATTAGTTGCCCAGAGAGCCGAGGGTCCATTTCTGGGTTCTCTATTCTGTTCCATTGGTTTATGTGTCTGTTTTTGTGCCAGTACCATGCTGTCTTTGTGATCACAGCTTTGTAGTATAGCTTGAAATCTGGCACTGTGATGCCCCCAGCTTTGTTTTTCCTATTCGATAATTCCTTGGAGATTCGTGGTCTTTTCTGGTTCCACACAAATTTAAGGGCTGTTTGTTCCAGTTCTTTGAAAAATGTCATTGGTATTTTGATCAGGATGGCATTGAAAGTGTAGATTGCTCTGGATAGCAAAGACATTTTAACTACGTTTATTCTTCCGATCCATTAGCATGGAATATTTTTCCATCTTTTTGTGTCTTCTTCAATGTCTTTCAAGAGTGATTTGTAGGTTCTAGAATATAGATCCTTTACGTCTCTGGTTAAGTTAATTCCGAGATAATGTGTGATTTTTGGTGCTATTGTAAATGTAATGGATTTCCTACTTTCTTCAGTCTCATTGTTCATGTATAGAAATGCAACTGATTTCTGAGGATTGATTTTGTATCCCGCCACATTACTGAATTGTTCTATAAATTCTAGTAGTTTGGGGGTGGAGTCTTTTGGGTTTTCTATATAGAGTATCATGTCATCTGCGAAGAGAGAGTTTGACTTCTTCTTTGCCGATTTGGGATACCTTTTATCCCTTTTTGTTGCCTGATTGCTGTTGCAAGGACTTCTAGTACTATGTTGAATAATAATGACGAGAGTGGGCATCCTTGTCGTGTTCCTGATCTTAAGGGAAAGGCTTTCAGCTTTTCCCCGTTGAGAATGATATTCGCTGTAGGCTTTTCATAGATGGTTTTTACGAAATTGAGGAATGTACCCTCTATCCCTACACTCTGAAGGGTTTTAATCAGGAAAGGATGCTGTATTTTGTCAAATGCTTTTTCTGCATCAATTGAGAGGATCATATGTTTCTTGACTCTTTTCTTGTTGATATGATCTATCACACTGATCAATTTGCAAATGTTGAACCACGCTTGCATCCCAGGGATGAATCCCACTTGGTCTTGATGGATAATCCTTTTAATGTACGTTTGGATCCTATTAGCTAGGATTTTGTTGAGAATTTTGGCGTTCATATTCATCAGGGAAATCGGTCTGTAATTCTCCTTTTTGATGGGGTCTTTGCCTGGTTTGGGGATCAAGGTAATACTGGCCTCATAGAATGAGTTTGGTAGTTTTCCTTCTGTTTCTATTTTTTGAAACAGCTTCAGGAAAATAGATATTATTTCTTCTTTGAATGTTTGGTAGAATTCCCCGGGGAATCCATCAGGCCCTGGACTCTTGTTTTTGGGGAGGTTTTTGATCACTGCTTCAATCTCTTCATAATTAATCAGTCTGTTTAAATAATCAATTTCTTCCTGTTTCAGTCTTGGTAGTTTGTAGGTTTCCAGGAAGGCATCCATTTCTTCCAGGTTGTTTAATTTATTGGCATAAAGCTGTTGATAAAAGTTTCTAATGATCCTTCCTATTTCATTGGTATTGGTTGTGATCTCTCCCCTTTCATTCATAATTTTATTAATTTGGGTCCTTTCTCTATTCTTTTGAATAAGTCTGGCCAGTGGCTTATCGATTTTATTTATTCTTTCAAAGAACCAGCTTCTAGTTCTGTTGATCTGCTCTACTGTGCTCCTGGTTTCTAATTCATTGATCTCTGCTCTAATCTTGATCACCTGCCTTCTCGTGTCTAGGTTAGGCCTGTTCTTCTGTTCCAGCTCCAGCTTCTTGAGGTGAGAATATAAAAAGTGCATTTTAGATTTTTCTATTCTTTTGAGTGAGGCTTGGATGGCTATGTATTTTCCCCTTAGGACCACCTTTGCAGTGTCCCACAGGTTTTGGACCAATGTGTTTTCATTCTCATTGGTCTCCAGAAATTGTTTAAACTGAATTTTAATTTCCTGGTTTACCCAATCATTCTTAAGCAGGATCGTTCTTAGTTTCCAAGTGTTTGAGTTTCTTCCCAATTTTTCCTTGTGATTGAGTTCCAGTTTCAAAGCTTTGTGGTCTTAGAATATGCAGGGAATAATCTTAGTCTTTTGGTATCGGTTAAGACCTGTTTTGTGACCCAGTATATGGTCTATTCTGGAGAAAGTTCCATGTGCATTAGAAAAGAATGAGTATTCTGTTGTTCTGGGGTGTAGTGTTCTATATAGATATAGATATAGATATAGATATAGATATAGATATAGATATAGATATAGATATAGATATAGATAGATATCTATGAGGGCCATCTGTTCCAGTATGTAGTGTTCTATATATATATATATGAGGGCCATCTGTTCCAGTATGTCATTCAAAGCTCTTGTTTCTTTGATGATTTTCTGCTTAGGTCATCTGTCTATTGCTGAGAGCGGAGTGTTGAGGTCCCCTACTATTAATGTATTATTATCCCTAGGTCTCTTTATTCTGGTTAAGAGTTGGTTTATGTATCTATTTGCTCCCCTGTTGGGGGCATAGATATTTACAATGGTCATATCCACTTGTTGGATACATCCTTTAAGAATAATATAGTGACCTTCTGCATCTCTCAGTACAGTCTTTAGTTTAAAATCTAATCTGTCTGATATGAGAATTGCTATCCCAGCTTTCTTTTGAGGTCCATTGGCATGAAAAATGGTTTTCCATCCCTTCACTTTCAGTCTGGATGTATCTTTAGGTTCAAAATGAGTCTCTTGCAGACAGCAAATGGATGGGTCATGTCTTTTTATCCAATCTGCAACCCTGTGGCGTTATGGGAGCATTTAGGCCATTCACATTGAGAATGATTATTGAAAGAAATGATTTTAACGATGTCATGTTGCCTGTGAAGTCTTTTGTTTCTATAGATTGTAAATTTCTGTTCTGCATCATTCTTGGGGCCTTTTTACTTTTATAGAACCCCCTTAATATCTCCTGTAGGGCTGGTTTGGTGGTTACGAATTCCTTCAGTTTCTGCCGATCCTGGAAGGTCCTTATCTCTCCATCAATTCTGAATGACAGCCTTGCTGGATAAAGGATCCTTGGCTGCATGGTTCTTCTCAGATAGAGCTTTGAAAATACCCTGCCAGCCCTTCCTAGCCTGCCAGGTCTCTGTAGACAGGTCTGACGTTATTCTGATATTTTTCCCTCTGTACGTAAGGATTTTCTTCCCCCTGGCCGCTTTCAATACTGTATCCTTGGATCTAATATTTGCGAATTGCACTATGACATGACATTATGTAGGTCTGTTCTCATTGACCTTGGGAGGGGTCCTCTCTGCTTCCTGGACACAAATGCTTGTTTCCTTTGTCAGATTAGGGAGGTTCTCAGCTACAATTTGTTCAAATATCTCTTCTAGACCTCTCTCTTTCTCCACCCCCTCGGGGATGCTGATGATTCTGACACTGGAATGTTTCATTGAGTCAGTAATCTCCCGTAATCTAAATTCTTGAGATTGGATTTTTTTGAGGCAAGTTTCTGTTTTAACTTTCTCTTCTACCATCCCATTCTCCAATTCACTAATTTGTTCTTCTGCCTCATTTACCCTGGCCGTCAGAGCGTCTAGTTTAGACTGCATTTGATTCATAGCATTTTTAATTTCTGCCAGACTCACTCTCACTTCTGCCCTTAGAGATTCTATATTCTCGTTAATATTTTCATTAATAGTTTTTTTCAAGCCTACACATCATCTTGACCACTGTTACTCTGAACTCCATTTCTGACAATTTGGTTATATCCATATCCATCAGTTCTGTGGCGAGGCCACAGACTCATTATCTTTTCTTTGCTGGGGGATTTCTCCTTCTTCATTCTGATGAGGAGAGGTTGTGGGGATGCCCAGAGCCCAAGTTATTGACCAGGACACAGGCAGTGTGCACTTGTTTTATAGGGACTGCTAATGGTATTAATTGACAGTGTGAGCCTTCTGCTACGACGCACTGAAAAGAACTTGGCATCACTTCTGTGGAACTACAGCTGAACTAACATAACCTAAATCTAATGTCAGAGAAGGTCAAATTGAGAGACATTAGCTCAAAAATTAACTAGGTTTAAAAGATGGTGAGTAAACAAACTTCTCTGTTCCTGTTAATTACAACTAAACCCCCAAAACACTATTTAGAAAACAAACATAAGACTCTGAATGGTGGACAGAAGACAAACCAGCAAGGAACACCAGGACATCAGGAATGACATAGTGGCAAGATCCCTGGATTTTCTTTTTGTCTTGTGTACCAGGTTTGGATCTGAAGAAGCTGGCAAACTTGAAACCAATGGGTACAGATTAAAAACCCCCCAAAACCCACTTTTTAGCCAAAAGAACCAGGAAAAGGGCAGCCTGGCAAGACAGAAAATTTTTACAAAATATCACACTCCAGCCAAATAACACAGGAAAAAAAACTGGCCCAGCCCACATCCATCCAGCAAAGGCTGGCTGGGAGCCTGACTTTTGCCCTTGCAGCCTATAACAAGGTGCCCCAACCTATGAGATGCACCAAAGAAAGCCAAGTAGGGAGCCAGGACTTTCATCCTATCTTGGGGTAGCAAGTCCTCCTACCCCAAGACATCAGTGGAGAGAGACCATGTGGAGATATGGAACTCAAACCTCCCACCAGCCTAACAGGAGCCCCACATTCAGATATCAATGGAAACAAGTGAAGAACCTGAATTTCTACCTCCACCTGCAGTAACAAGATGGCACAACTCCCTTCCCCTGCTGGCGTGCTGTCAGAGAAGGCCAACTAAAACAGGGCTAAAAAGACCGCGAATCATATTTGAAGACACAGATGAAAATGTCCAGGTTTCAGTGGAGATCACCAAGAATTAACATCTCTAACTTCATGATAAAAAGACTATTAATAGAGCTGAGACTAAAATAACGGAGACATTTCCTATTCAGGAAAAATAATTGAGATGACAGTGAATTTCTTTTTAAAAATTTTATTTATTTATTTTAAGTAATCTCTACACCCAACATGGGGCTCAAACTCACAACCCCAAAATCAAGAGTCACATGCTCTACCGAAGCCAGCCAGGTACCTCTAAATTACAGTAGATTTCTTATCAGAAATCATGGAGACAGGAAGAGAGTTGCACAATATTTTTCCAATGATGAAAGAATGCCAACTCAGAATCCTATACTTAGTGAAATATCTTTCAGGGTTGAGGAAATCAAGACATTGTCAGATGAAGAAAAACTAAGAGACTATTAGTCATAAGACCTTCCTAAAAGAATGGCTAAAGGAGTTCTCTAAAAGGAATTATGAAAGAAGGAACTTGAACATCAGGGAAGAAAAAGGAACAGATAAGTAAAAATAATGTAAGGTAGGCGCCTGGATGGCTCGTCGGTTAAGCATCTGCCTTCAGCTCAGGTCATGATCTCAGGGTCCTGGGGTCAGGCTCCCTGCTTGTGGGAGCCTGCTTCTCCTCTCCCTCTGCAGCTCCCCTGCTTGTGTTCTGTCTGTGTCAAATAAATAAATAAATAAAATCTTAAAAAAATATATATATATATATGGCTTTTTTCTCCTCGATTTTGTTTGACTTAGTGTTTGTTGTATGTTTGTCAAACATCTCCCTGATTATGTGACAGTTGAGGCAAAAACTATACCACTACTATGGGCTGAATGTTGTGTCCCTCCAAAATTCTTATAAAAAACCTAATGCACAAGGTATGGTATTAGGGAGATGGGGCTTTCAGAAGGTGATGATCATGAGGTTATAGCTCTTATGAGTGGAAGTAGTGGCTTTATAAAAAAACCATAGGACTCCCTAGCCCCTTCCACCATGTGAGGACACAGTGAGAAGTCAGTATAATCTGCAACCCAAAAGAAGGTCTTACCAGAACTTGATCATGACAACACACTGATCTTGGACTTCATCAGAACTATGAGTAATAAACTTCCGTTGTTTAGAAGCCCAGTCTGGGGCACCTGAATGGCTCAGTCAGTTAACAAGCGTCTCCCTTGGCTCAGGTCATGATCCCAGGGTCCTTGGTTCAAGCCAATGTCAGCCTCTCAGGCAGCCTGCTTCTCCCCCTCTTGTTCCTCCCCGCCCTGCCTGTACTCTCTCTCTGCCTCTCAAATAAATAAATAAATAAATAAATAAAATCTTTAAAAATAAATAAATAAATAAAAGCCACCCAGTCTATGGTATTTTGTTATAGTAGTCCAAATGGACTAAGACAATCACTGTCTGATGTTCTAAATATATGTAGAGAAATATTTGGAACAGCAGAATGCTGCGTTCTAGAAGTACTTTAAGGCAAGTAAGGGAAATAAAAACACATTCGAATTGGAAAGGAAGAAATAAAACTGCCCCATTTGTAGATGACATGATTGTCTACTAGAAAAAAAGGAAAAGAAATCTACCAAAGAAATTTAAGAACCAATATGCGAGGTCAGTAAGATCTTAGGATACAAGATAACCATATAAAAATAAACTGCAGTTTGATTTACTGGCAATGAACATGTGGACACTTGGATTAAAATACAATAGCATTTAGATCACTCAGGAAAATAAAAAATATTTACGTATAAATCTAGCATTGTAACCTATGAAGCACAAAGTCTTAATTTTGATAAAGTCCAATTCATATATTTTTCTTTCTTCTTTCTTTTTTGAGATTTTATTTTTAAGTAATCTCTACACCCAGCATGGGGCTTGAACTCACAACTCTGAGATCAAGAGCTCCACCAACTGAGCCAGCCAGACACCCTCATATATATTTTTTCTTTTTGTGGCTTGTGCTTTTGATATGATATCCAGGCAACCATTGCTAAACCCAAGGTCACAAAGACCAGCTGAATTACAAAAGCAAATCATTGTAAGAAAGATAACCTTTTCAACAAATGGTGCTGGAGTAACTGCACACCTATAATGGGAAAAAATGACGTTGACCTAAGTCTCGCACCACATAATAAATTAACTCAAAGTGGATCATGGACTTAGATGTAAATTGTAAAACTACAAACTCTCAGGAAAAAATATAGCAGAAAATCTTTGGAATATAGGACTAGGCAGAGTTTTTCGACTTGAAACCAAAAGCATTATCCATAAAAATAAACAGATGAATTTTACTTCATCAAAATGAAAAACTCTCTGAAAGAATTCATTAAGAGGATGAAAAGACAGACTACAGACTGAAAGAAAATATTGCAAACCACATATCTGTCCAAGGACAAGTATTTAAAATATATTAACAACTCTCAAAACTCAACAGTAGCCTTTTGCCTTCTCCCATCCATTAAAGCGAGATGGGTCACCACCAGTTCCATTGAAGCCACTCATGAGAATCCAGCCAGGTGCTTGCTCTTGCTACCTTTGCTCAAATCTGCACAATCTGGTCTGGAAATAAGGCCTCAGTTAAGTGACAGCAGTGTTTGCATCAGTGTGCAGTGGGATAGGTTGCATCCAGTTGGACTAGGTGATATTCCTTGAGTGGCTCATCCAAGACATCTAGTGACAAAACAAACAAAAAAACAATGCCAGCCCTTCTACTTTAAGCAATGGAGATAACAATGAGAACAACAAACTTAACAGTAGATAGGAAACAATCTAAATAGCAAACAGTCCAAAAGCAAAGAATCCATGGACAAAAGACATGAAAAGACATTTCAACAAGGAAGATATACGGACGGCAAATAAACACATGAAAAGCTGCTCAACATCGATAGCCATCAGGGAAATGCAAAATAAAATCCTGATGAGCTACCACCTCACCCCATTCACACTGCAAAAATAATAAATACAGACAATACAAGTGTCACGCAGATTTGGCGAAACTGCATTGCTCCTACATTGCTGCTGGGAATGCAAAATGGTATAGCCACTTTGGAAAACAATCTGATGGTTTCTTTAAAAATTAAACATATAACAATCATACAACCTAGCAGTTGCACTCCTAGGTAGTTCTCCCAGAGAAAGACTTAGGATCACAGCAAAACCTCTATATAAGTGTTTATATTAGCTTTATGCATCACAGTAAAAAAATTGGAAACAACCCAGATGTCTTTCAGTAGATCCATACCATGAAATAGTACTCGGCAAGAAGGAAAGATTGCTGCACGCAACAATTCCTACATGAATCTCCAGAGAACTGTGCTGGGTAAACGCCAATCCAAAATGTTACATACCATATGGTTCTGGCTATATAACTTTCTTGAAACAAAATTAGAAAATGAACAGTGTACTGCTTTCCAGGATTAAGGAGGAGATAGGGGTGGCAGGAAAATGAAGGTGGCTGTAAAGGGCAGTATGAAGGAAACTTCTGGTGATAAATGTTCCATATCTTTTTTTTTAAAAGATTTTATTTATTTATTTGACAGAGATAGAGACAGCCAGCGAGAGAGGGAACACAAGCAGGGGAGTGAGAGAGGAAGAAGCAGGCTCATAGCAGAGGAGTCTGATGTGGGGCTCGATCCCATAACGCTGGATCGCGCCCTGAGCCGGACAGACGGCTTAACCGCTGTGCACCCAGGTGCCCCAAATGTTCCATATCTTGACTGTATATATTACGTAACACATGAAAAAATGTTCAAAATCATTAGCCATCAGGGAAATTCAAATCAAAACCACATTGAGATACCACCTTACGCCAGTTAGAATGGCAAAAATTGACAAGGCAGGAAACAACAAATGTTGGAGAGGATGTGGAGAAAGGGGATCCCTCTTACACTGTTGGTGGGAATGCAAGTTGGTACAGCCACTTTGGAAAACAGTGTGGAGGTCCCTTAAAAAGTTAAAAATTGAGCTACCCTATGATCCAGCCATTGCACTACTGGGTATTTACCCCATTGATACAGATGTAGTGAAGAGAAGGGCCATATGCACCCCAATGTTCATAGCAGCGTTGTCCACAATAGCTAAATCGTGGAAGGAGCCGAGATGCCCTTCAACAGATGACTGGATTAAGAAGATGTGGTCCATATATACAATGGAATATTACTCAGCCCTCAGAAAAAACGATTACACAACATTTGCAGCAACATGGACGGGACTGGAGGAGATTATGCTAAGTGAAATAAGTCAAGCAGAGAAGACAATTACCATATGGTTTCACTCATTTATAGAACATAAGAAATAGGAAGATCGGTAGGAGAAGGAAGGGAAGAATGAAGGGGGGTAAACACTTGATCTTAGCCAAAAGGCTGAGAAGCGATTGAAGGGGGGGTAAACAGAAGGGAGAATGAACCATTAAAGACTGTGGACTCTGGGAAACAAACTGAGGGCTTCAGAGGGGAGAGGGGTGGGGAATTGGGATAGGCCGGTGATGGGTATTAAGGAGGGCACATATTGCATGGTGCACTGGGTGTTATATGCAAGTAATGAATCATGGAACATTGCATCAAGAACTGGGGATGTACTGGGGCGCCTGGGTGGCACAGCAGTTAAGTGTCTGCGTTCGGCTCAGGGCGTGACCCCGGCATTATGGGATCGAGCCCCACATCAGGCTCCTCCGCTATGAGCCTGCTTCTTCCTCTCCCACTCCCCCTGCTTGTGTTCCCTCTCTCGCTGGCTGTCTCTATCTCTGTCAAATAAATAAATAAAATCTTAAAAAAAAAAGTTAAAAAAAAAAGAACTGGGGATGTACTGTATGGTGACTAATATAACAAAATAAATATTATTTTAAAAAATACCATTACCAGTGATGTTAACTTCCCTTGCTTTTGTTCACTTGGTTAAGTTGATGTTTGCCACGCTTCTCCACTATGAAGTTACTTTTTTGACCTTTTTTGGTTAATAAGTATTTTGTACGGAGATACTTTGAGACTGTGTAAATATTCTCTTACTCTTCGAACTTTCACCTGCTAGTTAATGCAGTGATGATACTTGCCTGAATCAGTTATTATGGTTTTCAAATGATTTTCCAATCTTATCATTCCTTCCTCATTTATTAATTTACATTTAAATGAAAGAAGAGCTTTCCCTTCTTCACCATTCATTCACTCGTTCATTCATTTATCTATATATCTATTCATATCAGCTTATGGAGTCTTTTATTATAATAATAATTCTGTACTATTAGTATTTATTTTGATGCTCAAATTGTCCCAGATTTGGCCAGTGGGATCCCTCTTTAGTTATCTCTTATATCCCTGTGACATGTCTTTATTCAAAGACAACAAGATCAGGGGTGCCTGCCTGGCTCAGTTGGTAGAGCATGTGACCCTTGATCTTGGGATCATGAGTTCGAGCCCCATGCTGGGTGTAGAGATGACTTAAAAAAATTAAATTGAAAAAAACAACAACAAAGACAACATGATCATCTACATAGAAAATCCTAGAGAAGCTACAAGAAAACTACCAGAACTGTGAGAATAACAGTGTTTTAGGATACAGATTAATATACTAAAATCAGTCATAATTCTACATAATAGGAGCAAGCAACTGAAAATTAAAGTGTTAAAAATACCATTTACAAGAACAAAAATAACGTGAAATATCTAGGGATAAATCTAACAAAATATGTGCCAGATTTGTATTTTGTTTTTTTTGGTTTTTTTTTTTTCAGATTTGTATTTTGAAACTACAGTTGATAAGATAAATTAAGGAAGACTTAAATAAATGGAGAGACCTACCTGTTTATGTATTGAAGAGTCATAATTGTTAAACTGTTAATTCTTCCCAAATTTTGGGTAGAGATTGGTAAGCTGATTTTAAATTTATATGAAAAAACAAAGATCTCAAATAGCTAAAACAATTTTGAAAAAGGACATAGTTGGAGAACTCATACTATCTAATAAGACTTATGCTAAAGCTATAATAATCAAGACTACGTGGTATTGGTATAAATATAGACAAATATGTAAATGGAAAAAAATGAGTACAGATTGTCAATTCATTGTCAACAAAGTTTCTAAGATGATTCAATAGAGAAAGGATAATCTTTCAAAAAATGGTTGTGGGAACTATTGGACATCGATATAAAAAATGAGCCTTGACACTTGCCTAACAACAGATTAAAAAAAGTAACTTAAAATGGATCACAGACCTAAATCCTTAAAACCTAAAATATAACTTCTAGAGGAAAGCACAGGAGAAAAATCTTTGTGATATTGAATTAGGAAAAGATACCAAAAAGAGGACACAAAAATAAACTCAGTAGCAAGAAACCCCAAACAATTCCTTTAAAAAATGGGCAGAGTTGCTGAATAGACATTTTTCCAAAGGAGGCATATAAATGGCCAATAGGTACACGAAATAGTACTGCACAGTATTAATCATCAGGAAAATGCAACTTAAAACCACAGTGAGATATTACCTCACACATATTAAAATGGCTATTATCAAAAAGGTAAGTGTTGGCAAGGATGTGGAGAAAAGTGAACCCTTGTGTACTGGTGGTGGGAATGTAAATTTATACAGCCACTATGGGGGGTCTTCAAAAAAATTTAAAATAGAACTACCATATGATCCAGCAGTCCCAATTCTGGGTGTATATTCAAAGCAAATGAAATAGATCTCGAATTGATACCTGCAGTCCCATACTCATTGCAGCATTATTCACAATAGCCAAGCTATGGAAACAATATGAGCATCTGTCTGATATTTCTTCTCTGTTAGTTAGTAGCCAGCTTATGATTAGATACAGAAAATCTTAAATCCCTGCAGTTTATAATTCTCCCTGACTTTTCCAAAAGGCTCTGTATGTCTATTTGGGTACACCTTTAATGCTCTAGCTTTCTCTTCTGGCTTACATATTAGGTGTGAAACAAAGGATTGATGGTATTAACAAAATGAATTCTGTTGAGCCACCCTACAGCCAGAAGAGAAAATACAAAATTGTTGAGGCCAATAACTATAGAAAGAAAACTGGCTAAAGAAACCCAAATCTAGTAGCATAGCTGGTTGAAATGGGGATAAGGTGCCAGAGTCAAACTCTAACATCCCCTGGATCAAGGCATAGTAGGTCACCTGAAAGGACTTGCCACGGAAACACTGTTTGAACCCTTTCACTCTCTCTACATCCAACTAGTCAAATTGACAATCGTTATGCCTTTTTCTCCAGGGGATCGATGGGTTAGTTTTATCACTGTGGTTGGGTAAAAACTGAGTTTCTAAGATCAGTCAATATTATAACTAGAGTGTGCTGACATATACTAGACAGAACTTTTCCCCTTTTTTAAAAACCTTTTCTGGGACGCCTGGGTGGCTCAGTTGGTTAAGCATCTGCCTTCAGTTCAGGTCATGAACCCAGAGTCCTGGGATTGAGTCCCGCATCGGGATCTTTGCTCAGCAGTGAGTCTGCTTCTCCCTCTGACTGCGGCTCTCCCTGCTTGTGCGCTCTCTCTCTCTCTCTCTGGCAAATCAATAAAATCTTAAAAAAAAAACCCACCAACAACAAAAAACCTTTTCTTACGGAAAATGTCTAACACACTTAAAAGTATGTAAAAGAGTATAATAAATCCCCAGGTACTCATGATTACACTTGCATAATTATTAATATTCTGTCATTCTTGTTTCATCTGTTCTTTTCATTTTTTTCTGAAGCATTCTTTAAAGATTTATTTATTTATTTATTTGAAGGGGCGGGAGAACCTTTATCGTTTTATTTTTCCATTTGACACTTTTACATTTTTGGCGACCCAGAGGAGCACCCCATGTTTTTGGAAATCTGTTGTCCCCCTCTACAATCCGATGGTTCTGGTAGTGGGTTGTCTGTTGTAACCCACTGCTCCAGTTCAGCCCGTTGCGGATCAGAAGCTCCTTGTGTATATAGAGGAAATTTCGCTGGCATACTGTAGTCTTATTACTGATATTTACCTTGATCACTTGGTTAAGGTGGTTCTGCCAAGTTTCACTACCGTAAAGTTACCACCTTTCTCTTTTGTGCTAAAATATATCTTGGGTGAGACCCTTTGAATCTATATAAATCCTCAAATTTTCACCAGCTAATTTGGCGTCCATCAGTGGGTTTTGTCTGCAACAGTTATTACTGTGGTGTTTGCTTAATCGTAATTTTTGTTATCCTCTTACCTTCTATATTTATTAAATGGAATTCTGCTCTGAGAAAGAGCTGTCTGGGGGCACCTGGCTGGCTCAGTTGGAAGAGCATGTGACTCTTGATCTCAGAGTTGTGAGCTCATGCCCCACATGGGGTGTAGAGATTACTAAATAAATAAATAATGAAAGCGCTGTCTCTTCTCCCTTATTCATTTAAATAACCAAGTACTATATCAGGATAGACACAGAACTGTTAAAAATAAATATCTTTGGGTCATAATGCAATACTATCATTATGTATTTTCTGTTTTGGCTGTTAGGAGCTCTTTCAGGTTGGCTCCTGTGTTTTCGTGATGTCCTTTGTTGAGTATTGTTTCCTGGCATCACAAGATATTCCAATCTCATCTTGAATCAATCATTTCTTCAAGGTTCTCCTGTTCTTTTTATTGGAGAATGGTGTTTAGAAATCAGTATCTGGGGCGCCTGGGTGGCTCAGTTGGTTGAGCGACTGCCTTTGGCTCAGGTCATGATCCTGGACTCTCAGGATGGAATCCCACATCAGGCTCCCTGCTCAGCAGGGAGTCTGCTTCTCCCTCTGACCCTCCTCCGTCTCATGCTCTTTCTCTCTCTCTCAAATAAATAAAATCTTAAAAAAAAAATCAGTATCTGTGTACTCGGTATCCTCATTGCTTGTAGATACTCTCAGCAGACAACTAGCAAATATATATGTTTATTTACAAATATATTTATATTAATCCACACATACACACCAATCTATATTTCCGTACTTGTACATATATTAAAAACCATAATCTTATACTGATACCTCAGATTGCAGTCCAACACCACAGGCTTCATTTTAGTTTTCCCCTTTTCCTTAATAACTTTTTTCTTCAACATTGAGAAACTCCGCTCATGATCTACAATATATTTGTTTAACTCTAGCATACACATTAGTTTCAAATTGCTAATCTACCTCCCACACCCCTGAAAAAAACACTTAGTATGTAGACGACAGCATTTCTGTACAGTATATTTGATCTTACTCTTAGGTATCCAGTCGATATACTATTTACCTCGGTTATTTAGGTGATTTCTTTTCTTCCCTATCCTCTGCAGAGTGCCTAGGTATAATCACAAGGATCCTGAAAAGGGTAAGAGTTGGTTGGATATGATGTGAGAAGGATCCAACCTGCCATTGTTGGCTTTGCAGATGGGAGGCTTTGGAACTGGAAGCCGAAGAATGCGAGCAGACTCTGGAAGCTGGAAAAGGAAATAATTCTTCCATAGAACCTCCAGGAAGTAAGACAGCCCTGCCAACACCTTGATTTTAGCCCAGTTTGAGATCTATTTCAGTTTTCCTATCTATAGAACTTAAGATTATAAGTTTGTGTTATTTTAAGCCACCGCATTTGTGGTACTCTGTTTGCACACTGATAGAAAAGAAATACAAGAGTCATCCTATACTTGAACTTTATTTTTTAAAAGATTGTATGTATTTGACAGAGAAAGCGAGAGAGCACAAGCTGGGGAAGCAGCAGAGGGAAAGGGAGAAGCAGCCTCCCCAATGAGCAGGCCCCTGAATCATGACCTGAGCCAAAGGCAGAGGCTTCACTGAGCCACCCAGGCGCCCCTACACTTGAAGGTTCTACATCTTGGTCCCTCTAGGGGCTTACTGACTTATTCCCTTTATTCTTTTCCTTTCGGTCTATGCTACAGTCAACTCATTGGTACTCAAATATTATCCTAGTTGTTTTAGGTGTTTATTTTTGGGGGTATGTGAAACACAACTATGGTTCAAAGAGTCCTATACAACAATATTTACCACACTCTTCTCAATCTTGTTACCTTGTTCCCATTCCTCCCCACATTCCCACCCTTCTAAGACACCATCACTTTAATTTCTAGTTTATTCCCCCCCCAGCCCCGCAACAGATACTTGTGTGTTTTCTTATGTCCTCTTTGTTGTTTCACAAAGGGTACTGTCTGTATTTTTGCCTTTAAGCAAAACTTTCCGAAGTGCAGTAAGTTTAGCACAAGAAGAGTACTGAATGACCTTATGGAAATACTGTTCTACTTAAATGCGAAGGGCCAGATCGAAATGAATTACAGCATTAAATGTGAGGGAACTGAAACACTGTAGCATAGTTAACTTTCAAGGAAATCTAATTCTTATCTTCAGTTAGGCTTTACACTAGGTACTTCTAATCACAGATCCTGGTAACTGAATCTCACTAACTTTAGTAAACGTGGGTAGCGGAGGGCTTGAACTGTGGAGCTGGCACAGACAAATCAGGCTGAGTGGGTGGGTTTGAAAATAGAAGACATTTCCGCTGACAGGTCTGTGAGTTTCCACGTCCTTGAATCCTGGAGCTTTCACTTAGGCATCTGCCTAACTATGCCACAGCATCGTGGTCTTGGTCCCTAAGCCCTAAAGGGGAGCTCAAAACTGTACTGTACTGAATGAGCAGCTCCACATAGCGGCACTTTCCCAACGATGTACAACCACGCTCAACGTGGCCACAAACAGGATAAAATATCGTACCCCAGCCTGATCTTTCCCTCAAGTGATCTCAGGGTTCAGTGGCCCCTAGCAAACTAATCACTAGCATCCTCCCACCGCCTGCCTGCGGAAACGAATATTCCCAGGATCCCGGGCCGTTTCGATTGACGTTACTTCCGGGGAAAGTAACCTTTCTCCGGCGGTTGCAGGACCGGAGAGGTCTCGCGACATTTGCTCCCGCGAGATCTGCTTGCTCACTCTAGCGATGACATCCTCCTCCTCCTCCCCGCCGCCTTTCGGCAATCTTCGCCAGTCCCAGCCCCGACCAATCTGCACTCAGATGGCATAGATCAGGGTCTCCCCCCGAACCCCAGTCCGCACTGGGCGTCAGGCGGCAGCGGCGGGGTGCGAGCTGCACGAGGCCGACGGCGGCGGCACTGCGGGAGGCCACGGGCTGGCGACGATCTGCGAGCGTGGGCGGGGCAGGGGTAAGCTAGCTGAGTAGCGGCTCGATTGTTCTGGCCTGGCTATGGCGCCTCTCCTCCCCCCCGCCATGGCTCCCCGTGTCCCTGCTCCGCTCCTCTCAGTGAGTGAAAGTGGCCGCCGCCGCCGCCGGCCCAGCGCCCGCAGCCGCCTCAGCGCCGCCGCCATCTTGGGGTCCCAGGAGCCGCCGAGGGAGCGAGCTAGGAGCGTCCACGCCCAACGCAGTCACCGTCCCCCGGCCTCAGAGAGCGAACCGCGGCTCCACCGTCGGCGGGGCGACCCCCCCCTTCGGACCCCGCCCGCACCCCGCCCCCCCTCCGCCGCCGCCGCGGCGGCGGGGCCCGGCGGCCCGAGGTGAGGCTACTAGACGTGGGCGGGCGAACGGAGGGGGGGTTGTGTAGGCCCCGTTGCGCCCCTCTCTGCGGGCGACGACTGGGCCGCGTCTTAAAGGGGCCGTCGCCCCCGGCCCTTGGATTTGTTGGGGTTAGTGGGGAGGATGGGTGTGGACACTCCACGTAGGGTTGGGACCTCAGGGACTTGGGCCTCGTCCTTTCCCCTCTCATACCTCTAGAGACCCGGGGTCACGCGGTGACCTCAGATAGCCGAGGAAGCCCGTGGGGCGCCCACACGTGGGGAGTGTGTTAGACCAGGTGCACGTGGGACCCGGTGGGGCGGTGTCGGGCTAACACGTGTGTGGGTTTGGGGGTGGGGTGGGTCAGGGCGGGGGCTGGTTGAGCTCGAGTGGGAACCCTGTGAGGGCTTTATCTGTCCTCTTAAACAAATGAGATCTAAGAGCTTGGTAGTATGTCAGTTTAGGGGGAGCAAGTTGGGTTATGGGTAAATAAATGGTGCATGCTGCTTGTTGGTGTTAGGTGGGGACAGCCTAACACGTGTACTACTTAGGAGTGTGTAGGGGATACCCTTTGTGGTCTTTTAGGCTTTTGTAGAACGTCTAGGCAAGTGTCATCCTATTTTGACATTCCTTCTTGAGCTTGCTGATGAAAACTACTACTTCCGTAATCAGCTAGGGTGGAAGCCCCCTATAGTTAAGGAGTGATAGAGCCCAAGAAGGCACTCACTATTTTAGTTTACAGCCAACTGTGCCCGAATTTTTTGATTCATACACTGCCTAGTTTCATGTTTGAGTACTTGTTGGTAGGATTTGGAGATGGAATTAGTAGTTAGACTTCTCTAGAATCACAGGTAACCAGCTTACTTTTCCAATCAGTGACTTTTCATGATTTCCTTTTCCAAGGAGATTTTCCTTGTGGTTTGTTGGTGGCCGCATTTTATTTATTTTTAAGTAACAACTTTTTTGCAATATAATTCCCATACCAAAAGACTTACACTTTCTAAGTGTACAGTTCCGTGATTTTTAATATACTCATAGAGTTGTACAGCTTTCACCAGTATGTAATTCATCACCCCAAAAAGAAGCCCCCTTAGCAGTCACTTCCTCATCAGCCCTTCCCCTGGCCCCTAGCAACCACTAATCTATTTTCTGTCTTTATAGATTTGCCTATTTGGGGTATTTCGTACAAAGGGAATCATCCAGTGTGTCTTTTTGTGACTGGCTTCTTTCACTTAACATGCTCTCAAGGTTCATCCATGTTGTAGCATGTGTCAGGACTTTGTTCCCTTTTGTTGCCAAATAATATTCCATTCCCATTGTGTTTTATGCTTGAAATTCTCAAGCTTTCCTTTAAATCAACAATTTGTGATTATTATATGTGGTAAAAGTCACATGCCTACTACATAATAAAATGAATTTGTGCTTTGGGGTTAAATTCTGTTATTTTAGTTTCCTGTGTTCTTTTCCTCTTTATTTTGCTTCAGAAGAATCCAAACTAATATTTAAAGATCCATGTCTTTTAATAGGAAGTAACTATAAAGAGCACAAATTGATTCGAAAACTTTATGACTAATAAAAGCATTTTGAGGACATAAGGTAGAAATGTGAATAAGTCTAAGCAACAGACCATAAACTATGGTGTTATAGCTTCACTTAATAAGAATTTGTCATAGTACTACCAAGGAATGGTATTGTAACAGCTTTTGAGTGCTGTTACTTGTGTAGACATAGGGCTAAGGAGAGAGTAATAGACACCTCTCTGCCCTCCAGAAGATTAAAACTGGTTTGGGGTTTTAACATGTCAACACATGAGTTCACACAAAATATAAATGCTGGGATGCAGTGAATTTTTGAGATATTGGACGGGATAGGGTTAATGTGACACTTTGAATTTGTGTGGGAAAATCAGTGAAGTTGATGACAAGTTTTAAAGTTGAATCTTAAGCATGAGCATTTTGATATGATAGGCTGTAGCATGCAGAGGATGAGAAGAACATAGTTGCTAATACTTACTAAACACCTGTTGTGGATACTCATCCTAATCATGAGGGCTCTGGTCCCCCCCAATACCATCATCTTTGTAGTTAGGATTTCAACATATGATTGGGGGAGCACAGGCGTTCAGACTGTGGCTGTACATTAAGTTAGGAATTCAGCTATAGAGCTTTGGATTCGCTTGCTAATCTTGATGGCGTAGGTTTGCTTAGTGTTGAAAAGATCACAAACCTTAATGCTTGGCTTTAATAAGTACGTTAGAGAGATTTCTATATATGTTAGGTCAGAATTAGGAGATCAGTAATAGTAAATAGTTGACAAATCAGATACTAAAAAAAAAAATCATTGGGACTAAATGCTATCCATATTTTCAGTGGACTAAAAGACAGTGAATCAACTGTGTGACATGCTTTTATAAACCTTCAGTACCAAGGATTGATAGCCTGTGTGATGGTCTATAAAGCAGGGTTCTTTTTTTTTTTTTTTTAAAGTAGGCTCCACGCCCAGTGTGGGGCTTGAACTCACAACCCTGAGATCAAGGGTCGCATGCTCTACCAACTTGAGCCAGCCAGGCACCCCTATAGAGCAGGGTTCTTAATGTTTTTTATGTGCCCTGGACCCTTTGCAGTCTAAAGAAGCCTGTGAATGCCTTCTCAGAATATGACATTTAAATGTATAAATATAGTTCACATATTTAGAAAACAATTAATGATGTAAGAAATTTCCTTTTTATTACTGAATTAAATGACTAGTGAAAGTCTCATACCTATGGGCTTTGCTGCCTACATTCAGAACTGAAGGAAATGCTAATTTCAGTTATAGGTTAGTGAAAATAAGGATGGAAATTTTTTTCCATCCAGGTTTATGGACACGCTAAGTGATTTCATATGGGGCAAACCAGTGTTTTCCTATCAAGAAGTAGGATTATTGACTCTTAAGTTCATGTTCACAAGAACATGAACATGACTTCTTATGGAAAGAGCAAGGGATAGTTTAGCTAAGGGGAAACCTGGTAGTGTGATATAGGGACATTGTTTTTAGGCTAAAAAAGATTTGGGTTTGAGTCCCACTTACCTATTGGGTAAGCTGCTCAACTTTTTTTTTTTTTTTTTTTTGAGATTTACATATTTATTTTAGACTGAGACAGTGCACTCGGGAGTGTGAGTGAGGGGAGGGGGAGAAGGAGAGAATCTCCAGGCAAACTCCTTGCTGAGCATGGAGTCTGACACAAGGCTCGATCCCAGGACCCATGAGATCATGACCTGAGCTGAAACCGAGTCAGATGCTTAACTGACTGAGCCACCCGGGTGCCCCAAGCTACTCAACTTCTTTCAGTTTCAGTTCTCCTTATATGTAAAATGGGGATAATGATTTTCTCTTCTGAAATTAAATGACATATTAACTATAAGACAGCATATTGATGAATGTTGGTTTATTTTTGTCTTTGAGGAAATAAACACACCAAAGGCCATGACGTACATTTAGTTTTTATTTGGGAGACGGGAAACTATTTGTTATGTAGTAGAAAGGAACGGTCCATATGGCATATGGGATCTACTCAGGGTATTCAGATCTAGAGTTCATCTTTGATGGTACTAATCTTTTGGTGGTAATGGTACTAAAACTATTTTTACTTTTTGTAAAAGAACAAACAAGGCACCTTCAGGTTTGCATGTGCGAGCTAGCTCTTCTGTGGAAGAAGGTGGTAGCTAAGTAGACCAAACTGTGGGTAAATCTGTCATATTTTTGTGCACGAACAGAAAAATGACTAGTGAACAGCAGTATGGTAGAAAGAACGTTTGGGTCACTTTATCCCTGAGAATGTTGCCTGAGTGTTGCCGGAAAGCCAACAAAATGTTAGTCATTCCCTGGAGAGGTATGTAAAAGAAAATATAAAAACGGACTGCATTATCTTGGTACAAAACCACAATACATCCACTCGTAGACTATAGAATGGATTCCAATTATTGCACCTCAAGGAAGAATAAATTTATCAGGAGGGAAGTTTTCAGAAAATGTCAGTATAAATATGAAGGCACTGGTAAGGCTTTCACCTGAAGATAAAGAAATTTGACTCGATAATGGAATGATGAAGACTGGGATGGACTGTGATTAAATTATATTGAATTAGGAAAACCATGCATTGTAATCCTGGAAAATTATAACTAGCTTGAAAAATGAATATTGTTTGACAGGTGTATAATGAGTGGTTTGTTTATGAAACTTATTAGGACAGAAGGTTGGTTAAGGCTCAAGAACAAGCCAGACACAATGTAAGGGTTACAAAGCCAGAGACTTGTGATCCAGTCCTCGTTCATTTCAGGTCAACAAACCATTTAATGATGCTTGTACCTAATGGTTTATGAAACTCCTTATTTTGTTCATTCAATAAATATTTATTGAACGCCTAATGAGTGCTTTTTGACCCTCCCAACAACAATTTGTTGAGCATCTGCCACACTCAAGGTACTGCGGTAGACTCTGGGGGTTTTCAAGTGAATTAATCCAGGTGTGTGTGTTTGTATGGAAAGTGCAGAGGGGCTCTGCAAAGATAAACATGTGGTTATGCAAACTCTAGGTGCCATAGAGAAGTATGAACCTAAATATTCTTTTGAGTTGCTGATAGGAATTAGTAGTACTTAGTTGTTTTTTTATTTAGTAAAGATTTTATTTATTTGTCAGAGAGAGCATGCGTGAAACAGCACAAGCAGTGGCAGCGCCCCTCAGAGGGAGAAGCAGGCTCCCTGCTCAGCGAGCAGCCCGATGTGGGGATGTGGGTTGTGGGACTCCATCCCAGGATCCTGGGATCATGACCTGAGCCGAAGGCAGACACTTAACAGACTGAGCCACCCAGGCGTTGAGTAGCACTTAGTTTTTAGTCTTAAAAAAAAAAAATTATTGAGACATTGTTTTTATTTGTTTAAAGGCCCGAATCTGCCTTGTTAACAGAGCATTGTAATCTAGTGGCAGTGTATTACAGTTGAGCCCCTTCTAGATCCTAGAGCCAGATTAGCTGGGTTCGAATTTTAACTCTCCCTCTTATTAACTGTATGACCTTTGGAAAGCCATTAAGCTTCAGTTTCTTCATCTGTTAAATTAGGAGAATAATTGTACCTACTTCGTAGAGGATAATCGTGAGAAATAAATGAGTGCATAAATGAGTAATTGCTTAGAATGATCTCTGGCACATAGTGCTTTCAACAAGTGTTAGCTATGATTGAGGGTACCGTTTTATTTTCACAGTTTAATTAGTTTTATCTAAAGTTTTAGTTTATAAAGTATTGAAATCTGAACCTTTTGAGCAGAAAATATCTCCGATCTTTTTCTTAGATAAGGTGGGGACAAATACACCAATGAAGAGAATAGTTACAGTGCGTTAACCTTTGTGTTGATGTAATGCACACTATTAGATGTCAATAGAAATATCTTTCTAGTTAAGATTATAACTCAAAGAGGTGGTATTTTGCAACATTAAACATTTTAGTTCAGGGTCTAAAATGTTTCTGTCTTGGATGTTATTCTAATATTAGTAATAGTTTGCCTTTTTTAGGGTCATTCTTATAGTGTAATAGTAGACTCAGGCTTTAGAGCAGGGCTTGGAAATGTTTTCCTGTAAATGGTCAAATAATAAATCTTATGTTTTGGTGGTCATACTTTCTCTGTGGCAACCACTGGGCTCTGCCCTTCTACAGTGTGAAAGCAGCCATAGTCAATATGTAAGTGGATGAGTGGGGCTATGTTCCAATAAAACTTTATTTATGAGCCCTGAAATTTTAATTTCGTATAATTTTCACATGTCATGAAATATCATTCCCCCCATATTTAAAAATGTAAAAACAATTCTTTCCTATCAAGAATAAAAAAATGGGTGGTGGGCTGGATTTGACATGCAGGCCATACTGTCCTGACTCCTGCTCTAGAGTCTTTACAACTCCCTGGCTAGGTGATTTTCTGCAAGCTAGTATGAAGCCTTAATGTCTTTTTTTTTTTTTTCCTTGCGATTTTATTTAAGAGAGAGAATGAGCGGTGGAGAGAGGCAGAGGGGGATAGAGAGAGAAAAGCAGACTTCCACTGAGCAGGATACCTGATGCAGGGCCCAGTCCCAGGACCCTGAGATCATGACCCCAACTGAAGGCAGAGACTTAACCAACTGATCCACCCAGGCACCCCCTTAATGTCATCTTTTAAATGGAGATAATAGTATCTACTTCATATAGTTGTTAGGAATAAGATAATCTATGTTAAATACTTAGCACCATCCCTGACACAGTGTTTAATAAATGCTATATATATATATATATATATAATTATCTAATTGAACCCCCCTTATTTTACAGTGAGGCTCTTGGGACCCTGAGAGGATAGCCAATAGTCCTAAAGTCTATCTGTGGCTTGTCGATAGCATTAAAGTCACAGGTCTTGACTTCAGCTTCTCTACCCAACCATGTTGCTTCCATAGAGGATTGTAGTACCTTGTAATTTATTATTATTTTTTTTAAGTAGGCTCCAACTCAAGACCCTGAGATCAGGAGTTGCATGTTCTACCAACTGAGCCCACCAGGTGCTTCTAGTACCGTGTAATTTAGTTAAAATACTGCTTGATAAAACTATTTTATCGAATACCGTAATGGTGGATAGGACATGAATTTTTCAAAACCCATAGGGCTTTATGGCACAAAATAAACTTTAATGTGTACAAATTAAACAAAAATCATTTGGGAGGTGGAGAGGTCCCAGGAAGGAATGTAGGCTGTGACAAGAGAATCTGATTGTATTAGAAATGTATGAAGAAGGGGTGTGCAGACCTAAGGAACCTTGGAAATGAGTGGCATCTAAAACGAAAGGAATTTTACATAAGCACTGTAATCTAATTCATAAAGTTGTATCCCATGAAGGTACAGGTTAATTTTGATACTGTTATACATTTATACTGCAATTGAACAGTTAGTAAATAGATGGTAAGAGACCGGCTTCTCACTGTTAGTGTGTGAATTTACAGATAAGCAAGGGAAGGAGGCTAGAATGATTCATGTGGTAATAGATTAGAGTTGGGAACATTAGCATGAACTCATGTTTAGCTTAATACAGATGGTTACATGGGGCGCCTGGGTGGCTCAGTCGTTAAGCGTCTGCCTTCGGCTCAGGGCGTGATCCCAGCGTTCTGGGATCGAGCCCCGCATCAGGCTCTTCCACTGGGAGTCTGCTTCTTCTTCTCCCACTCTCCTTGCTTGTGTTCCCTCTCTAGCTGGCTGTCTCTCTCTCTGTCAAATAAATAAATAAAATCTTTAAAAAAATACAGATGGTTACATATTGAAATACTTATATACCTGTATACATGCTTGAGTTTATACCCACACACTGTGCTGTATCAGCTGAAGTTAAAAGAAACCCAGGAGCAACACCTAAAACCCAGATGTTAGTTTCTAATACCATTACTTAATACAAGGAACGAGAGCTCCTTAGAGAAATGGCTGATTCTAGGACGGGGCAGGAAATATACAAGATGAGCCTGGAACATCTTGTAGTGCCAGAAGGTAAGGAAGTGCTCTAACAACAACCACCCACCACCACCACCACAGCACAACCCCATGATGAGGAGGCTATGTCAGAGGAGCACAGGAGCCAGCTGAAAGAGCTCTCAGTGGCCCAAACTGCAATGATTTGAGCAGCAAAATAAACTAAGCAGCACTGGATTATAACCCATAATATAAAATCAATATTTTTTAGTCTAAAATGCTCTAAATAAATGGTTAGATAAATGAATATACTGTTTGGAGTACTGCATTAGCATAGTTTTATGTCCTCAGAGCCACTGGTTTGCTTGAGGTCTTTCAGACAATACTGGAGTTTAAGCATGTGGGGCTTTGGAGTCAGACTTCTTGGATTTCAGACCTGGCTCTGGCACTTCTGGCTGTGTGACCTTGGGCAGGTTATTTAAGCTCACTTTCTTTATCTGTAAAATGAAGGTTATAATAGTGCCTCTGTCATAAAAGGATTAAATAACTTATTGCACATTTAAAGTACATATGCATATAAAATGTTTGGCACATAGCTTTCTTTTTTTGTAAGATTTTATTTATTAATAGAGCATGAGCAGAAGGGGGGGTAGAGGAAGAAGGAGAAGCAGACTCCCGACTGAACAGGAAGCCCGATGTGGGACTTGATCACAGGATCCTGGTTTTATGACCTGAGCCAAAGGCAGATGCTTAGCCGACTGAGCCCCCAGGCATCCCTGGCACGTAGCTTTCAATAGAATGTGTATATAGCCTCCTTATTACAGTGGTATTTGATACAACAAGATCAAAAAATTTGGAATCCCATTTGGAATTGTTTGTAATGGAGTCTCCCTCCTTACCCCTCACAGTTCTTGAATAGAAGAAAAAGTCTAACTTCAATTTAACAAATGTTCATCGAGGGTAGTTTGATGTACACATACCTGCTTTTCCTAATTGACTGTATAGACTGTATAAGGAAGAGAATGAGAGTGAATTTATTTAGTGTTAATAAAATCCTTACACATCTAAGTGACTGAAATATCTAACCAATAAAAAGCAAGATCCATTTAGTATACAGTTCAACTTGTGCTTATTTACAGATGGTGTGTCCCTAGGAAGAATTACCCGAACTTTGATTTCTCAGGCTTCTTTGGAGACCACAGTTCAACACAACTGCTCTGTTAGTGTGTTCACTTTCAAAATGAAAACTGACTTTTAGTATAGGACAACTAAATATAAAAGTGAATTTTGGAACATTGAGTATTTATGGATACCTCTTACTTTTTATTCTCGGTAATAACCTTTCACCATCACTCATGTAATAATGGAGGATTAACTGTATGGAACTGAGAGCTAAACTTTCCCCGCACTTTGTGAGGCTTCTCACTTTTTCACAAGTAACTGTTAAGCAAGCTAATGGTATCTTCCCTTTGCTGAGGAATGAAATGAGTTGCTCACGTTTTCTGGGCTGCTGAGTTCAGTCCTTTAATTTGTCTCTTCTATGGGAGCGTCTTTTTCTCAGCGGTCTCATTCCTTGGAAGTGATGGATCTAGCTGTGAAATTTGTTGAAATAACTGGTTTTTCAGTAAGAGATCTTCAGCTATGTTTTCAAATTTTTATTTTGATAAATTGTTATTAAATGGGTGCTTTTCATTGTAAGACTTATGAAAATATAACCCAGGGACCTCTGTCATAGCATAACTTTAAAAAAGTAATATATTTTTAAGTTACCGTGTGGAAAGGTCCATTAGATACCTCAGGAAACAGTTCCTCCCTTTTGGATTTTTGATTTACTAATACATAAACCCGAAATGCTTAAATGAGGATTAAACTTGTTTGACCAAAGGTTCTGTCTGTAGTGTATACTATAGAACTCCATAGAGGCAGTCGTGCTAGTAAAGAGACTTCTTTTATTATCCGGTAAGATGTTTTTGTTCCCTATCTTGGAGAAGATACTTTTCCAGGAAGTTGAAATGGTACTCTCCTAGAGGAGAGTACATGCATTGTAATTGATTCTACATGCATTGTAATTGATTCTTTTTCATCTTTGGTAACGTATTTCATTTTGGTATAATAGTCCAGTGTCATTAATGAAGAACAGTGGGGAAGGGAAAATGTGGATAAGCATTTTTTTCTTCCCCACAATATGCCTTTGAAGTAGGCCAAAATATTTTCTTTGCCATTTTTGAAATTTATGAAAGGGCTATCCTTTTTAAGCTAGAAGTTCTTTATTCTGTTTAAAATGCGGGTGTTATTATTTCTGAAACTTTGTGTTTTGGGTAAACTCTGGGCTTGTTAATTTGCTAGACTGTACCCATGCTATTATAGTGATTCCTTTGAGTGATTGTTTCTGGCCTGCTTGTAGAGGGCTCTGTCAGCCTTTGTTCCTTGAGGACAAGGTCTGGTATATAGTAGCCTTTTAGTGAATATTTGATGGTCCGAAAGGAAAGTTTTGGTTCAACTAGGGTTTTATTTAAAGAGCGCTTTGTGATTTATTTACTTCTTATTTACCATGTGCTGGGGTGACCAAAAGTTTATTGTTCAATTGTGGATACTTTTGAAAGTGAAGGGTGAGGGACTATTAGTAATTATGCTTAGGACAGTGAACTTACACGGTGTTGGCAAACCAAGGAGGAGGTGTGGTCACCCAGATCAGGAGGCTTCTTTGCTTTGGTTACAGAGGTCTGGTGGTGAAGAATTGGAAATTTGGTGTCACCAGCGATAGATCTGAGTTCTAATTCTAGCTTAGGCAAATTATGTAGCTTAACTAAAATGAGAAAAAGATTTCAATTGTTGTGAGGATTAAACGGTCTAGTATTATCATGAAAGCACCCAGGACAGAAAAGCCCCTCACGCTAATGTCCTCTTGCTCAGGGTAGGTGCCTTGTCTTCTCCCATCACGCCACCCTAGAGTCTCTGCTTTCAACTGAGGCTGGCTTTGAAAGCTTTTTTAATGGTTAAGAGTAACTGAAACATTGTACTAAAACATTTTAGTGAATGCAGGAATGTTTCTCAGCTAAGCCAGTGAGCTTATTATTTGTTAACTTGTGTAATATGGTGAGCCGGAAATGAATGCTCAATGAAACCTAATTACTCTTACTCTTTCTCAGAATATTCATGAAAACCTTTTTTTCCCCAATTATTTTTTGCAGAATTGCTGAAAGATGTTTTAATAGTTTCATTTTGGCAAAATAGTCACTTGTAACCTTTATTTCAACTTAGTGGATGCATACAAATTTTACTGGTTAGGGAAAAAAGGATTTAAATGAAAATTTCATTAAGTTTCTTATCAGTATTTATACTGTGCAGAATTATGTTTTCTCTTTGGGTATTTAAGTTATTTTTCCCCCGTATTTTTTGATATTTTGCTCAAATTTTAACTTTTTAAAATTTAAAATTTTCAAATCTTAATCTTGCTCAAAGTCAGTTTTAATTATTTGTGATTTTTAAAAAAGGAAACCAAAGAAAAACAGTCTTCATGGACTTCATGCCTTTAGTATAGCATCCACACTGTGAACCAAGGGGAAGTATTCTGCTACCAAGACCTCCATCTGCTTCTGGTATTGCCTGTGATTCCTTACTTACCAAACAGCAGATAAGAAAATAATGTAGAAAGACCTAGGGTTAAAAACAATACAGTGATATAGCTGCAACTAAGAGAAAAGGGTATTACTTAGTTTGCTACTTTTGGCGTACATTAAATTCTTGCTTCCTGTAAAATATTGGAGAGTTAGGGAAGACACTCTTGTTTATTTTATCAGTAAGGAGTATTACTTAAGCACAGTGTATGTTGTGCGAGCTTTTAGTATCTACCTTAGATTGGTACCGGAAGAACACAAAAAAATACTTTTAAGGCCACGGCTGGAAGTTGGATCCTAATTTGAGCTGCAAAAGAGAAAGTGTACCAGGATCTTTTGGAGTAAACCTGGGTGGCCTTGGAACTCCTCAGACTTCATGAGAAGCCTGATAAGGTTATGACATTTGTGTTAGAGGGAATTTGTACCTCTATTTGGTATAGAGTTGCAAATGGAGCCACTTAGCTTGATTACATATTATTTGCATTGCCCTCTGCAGGCTGACTTTTTTTAATGTCCTTGAAAACTGATAAAGAATAAAACCAAGCAAAGAATGATTAACAATTTTAAAAAAAATATTTTATTTATTTATTGGACAGAGAGAGACAGCGAGAGAGGGAATACCAGCAGGGGGAGTGGGAGAGGGAGAAGCAGGCTTCCCGCTGTGCAGGGAGCCTGATACGGGGGCTCAATCCCAGGACCCTGGGATCATGACCTGAGCCGAAGGCAGGCGCTTAACGACTGAGCCACCCAGGCGCCCCTAACAATTTTTTTTATGGAAGTTTTTAATTTTCATTAAGTCAGTTAGTATTTTCTCTCATGGTTAGTGCTTTCTGTGTCCTAAGAAATTTTTTTTTTAAGACTTTAAGTATTTATATTTTTGGAGAGAGAGCGAGAACAAGAGCAGGGCGGGGAGGCAGAGAGAGAAACCCCAGCAGACTCCAAGTTGAGTGTGGATCCCACCACAGGGCTTGATCTCATGACCCTGAGATTGTGACCTGAGCTGAAATCAAGAATCGGACACTTTATCTGAGCCACCCACACACCTGTGTGTCCTAAGAAATTTTTACCTGCTCCAACTCACAAATATACGTTCTTAATGTTTTCTTTTAGAAGCTTTATCATTTTCGCTTTACATTTAAGTCTGTGCTTAATCTTTCACTTCATTTTTGTATATGGTATAAGGTAGGAGTTTGAAGTTCACGCCCCCAAATATGGATTTCCAGTTGTTTCAGCACCATTTCTTGGAGAAACTTTTCTTTCCCTGTTGGATTGTTCCTCAAGAATTGGTGTGACCATGTAAGTGTGGGTCTTTTTCTGGACTGTGTTCTGTACCATTGGTTTGTCTGTCCTTAGGCCAGTGCACTATACCATCATGATTACTGTAACTTTTAGCAATTCTTATAATCACATAGTGTGAACTCCCAGTTTTGCTCATCTTTTTCAAACTTGTCTGTGCTGTTTTGCTTTTCCATATAAATTTTAGGCTGAGCTTGTCAATTTCTTCAAAAATCCTTCTGGTGGGGCAACAGGGTGGCTCAGTTGGTTAAACGTCTGCCTTCGGCTCAGGTCGTGATCCCAGGGTCCTGGAATGGAGTCCCGCATCGGGCTCCTTTCTCATCGGAGAGCCCGCTTCTCCCTCTGCCTGCCGCTCCCCCGCTTGGGCCCCTCTCCCCTGACAAATAAATCAAATCTTTATTTGTTTTTATTTTTTTTTAAAGATTTTTATTTATTTATTTGACAGAGAGACAGCTAGAGAGGGAACGCAAGTAGGGGGAGTGGGAGAGGGAGAAGCAGGCTTCCTGCCGAGTGGGGAGCCCGATGCGGGGCTCGATCCCAGAACGCTGGGATCATGACCTGAGCCAAAGGCAGACGCTTAATGACTGAGTCACCCAGGTGCCCCTAATAAAATCTTTAAAAAAAGAAGTACTATGATTAGGATGTTGGGCTCCCTGCTCTGCGGGGAGTCTGCTTCTCCCTTTCCCTCTCCCCGCGGCTCCCCTTCTTGTGCTCAGTCTCTCTCTGTCAAATAAATAAATAAAAGCTTAAAAAAACCCGGAAACAACATAACCCAAAAAAACCAGAAACCCTTTTGGCATTGGATTGGAAATCTATAGATGAGAGGATATATAGGAGACAACATCTTAATAATAATGAATATTCCAGTCCATGAACATGTGGTAATGCTAACACATATGTCTGACAAAGGAATTATTTGTATAATATATAAAGGACTTCTGTAACTCAGCATTTTCAAATGTGGTCAAAAAACTTTAACAGATAGTTCATAAAGGAAGTTACATAAACAGCCAATAAGTATGTGAAAAGGTGCTCATCAGTCACCAGGGATGTACAAATTAAAATCACATCAAGGGACGCCTGGGTGGCCCCGTCGGTTGAGCGTCTGCCTTTGGCTCCTGTCATGATCCCAGAGTCCTGGGATTGAGTCCCACGTGGGGCTCCTTGCTCGGTGGGGAGCCTGCTTCTCCGTCTGCCTGCCATTTCCCCTGCTTGTACTCTTGCTCTCTCTCTCTGGCAAATAAATAAATAAAATCTTTAAAAAAAAATAAAATCACAGTGAGATACTATTATAACACCAGGTGTTGGCAAAGATGAGAAGCAACCAGAATTGCTGTTCATTGTTGGTGGGGGATGTAAAACAGCAGAACCTTTTTTGGAAAGTTTTTGGTGGTTTGTTATAAAGTTAAACATATGCATCTAACTGTGGCCTAGCAGTTCCATTCCCAGGAATTTACCCAATGTGAAATGAAAATCCAAGTATCCATCAACAGGTGAATAAACTCTGGTTATAGTCATTCTTATGATGGAATCTGTTTCAGCAACAAAAAGTAGTGAATTCCTGATGTATGCAGTAACATGGATAAATCTCAAAAACATGCTTAAAAAAAAAATCCAGACACAAAAGTGTATGTGCAATATGATTCCCTTTTTCTAAATTTCTAGAGCATACTAGAAATTAGTTAATCTGTGGTCATAGATATCAGAATACTGGTTGCCTCTAGGGTAGGAGCAATTGACTGGGAAGAAGCACAAGCCTGAGAGAACTTTCTGGGGTAATGAGCTATTCTTATATACCTGATCGGGATGAAAATTAGACATGTGTGTGCATAGGTCAAAACTCATCAAACTATGTATTTAATATTTGTTTCAATATATAAGCTATACCTCAATTTAAAAATCTTCATAATTTTTCATTTGGAAAAATTACATGCAGTACATGGTAAGAATTTTGAAAAATATTGAAATTAAAAAATAGAAAACGGAGTTCCCTCTTGGTCCAGTTCCCAGAAAGAAACACCTTAAGTTGTTTGAGATGTAACTTTTCAGACATTTTCTAATCTTACGGTGTTAACGGTTAAAGATGAGGGTTTGGGGCAAGCTCTCCCTCTGCTCAGCGGCAAGTCTGCTTCTCTCTCTCCGTGATCTCTCTCCCTCTCAAAAAATAAATAAAGTCTTTAAAAAAAAAAAGAGGGGGTGCCTGGTTGGCTCAGTCAGTTAGGCGTCTACCTTCAGCTCAGGTCATGATCTTGGGGTCTTAGGATCGAGCCCCGCGTGGAGCTCTCCACTCAGTGGCAAGTCGTCGTCTTCCTCTCCCTTTGTGATCTCTTTCACTGTCTCTCAAAATGAATAAATAAAACCTTTAAAAAAAATGATGAGGGCTTGGGGGTCAGATTATCTGGATTCAAATCCACATTCCATGTTAAATTGTACAGCCTTGAGCAAGTTACTTAAAATGTGTAAGTAACGTGGTTCCTCATCTGTAAATGGGATAATAGTAACAATCTCTGTTTTTTCCTTTTTTAAACATTTAAATTCACTTAATTAGCATAATCTTCACTTTTTTATTTAAATACAATGAATTAACATATACTGGTAACAATCTCTTTAAACAGAAAATTATTGGGCAGGTTCTGTGTTCTTAGAGGTCTTATAGTATTGCTCAAATTTTTTGAGAACCGTCTGTATGACACTAAAATTGGTAAACTTGTAAACATTTTTCACAATTTATCATTTACTTTTTATCTCTGTTGTTTTGTCTTGTGCAGAAATAATACACTTTAAGCATGTTTATTGAGATATAATGCTCAGTCTGTAGAATTCACCTACTTAAAGTATATGTGGTTGGAGCGCCTAGGTGGGTCAGTTGGTTAAGCGTCTTTCTTTGACTCATATCATGATCTCAGGGTCCTAGGATCCAGCCCTGCATGGGCTCCCTGCTCAGCAGGGGAGCCTGCTTCTCCCTTTCCCACTGAGTGCTACTCCCCCTGTTTGTGCTCTCTCTCTCTGTCAAATAAATAAATAAAATATAAATAAAAAATAAAGTATATGTGGTTTTAGTATGTTCATTATCTTTAGTATATCCACAGTTACAACCACCACCACAGTCTTAAGTTTAAAACATTTCCATTAGCCCAAAAAGGAACCCCTACCCATTAGTAGTCACTTCCCATCCTGCCACTGCGCAGTACCACAGTCTGCACCTCCCCCTTCCCCATGCAACCACTGATCTACTGTGGCGTTTTCTTTTTTATGGTTATTTCTTGTAAATGGTATATTACGATATGAGGCCTTGGTTGAGTAGCTTATTTACCTAGCATAATGTTTTCGGGGTTCATCCATGTTGTAGCATCAGTTAGTATTTAGTTTCCTTTCAGTTACCAAGCAATATTCAATTATGTGGATATATCACATTTTATCCATTCATCACTTGGTGGACATTTAGGTTGTTTCCATCTTTTGGCTGTTGTGAATGTTGCTGTGAAGATTCATGTCTGAGTTTTTTTGTGGACTTAGTTTCCATTTGTCTTGGGTACACCTAGAAGTTACATATGGTAACTTTATGTTTAACCTTTTGAGGAACTGCCAAACCTTTCCAAAATGGCCACACCATTTTACATTTCCACCAGCAGTATAGGAGGGTTCCAATTTCTCCACATCCTTGTCAGCTCTTCTTATCTTTCTTAAAATCTATACTAGTAGGTGCTCAGTATTATCTCATTGTGGTTTTGATTTACATTTCCCTGTGGCTAATGATGTTAAAACTTCTTTTCATGTGCTTATTAGCCATTGGTATATTTCCTTTGGAGAAATGTTTATTCAGTTCTTTGGCCATTTAAAAATTTGGTTACTTGGGGTGCCTGGGTGGCACAGCAGTTAAGCGCCTGCCTTCGGCTCAGGGCGTGATCCCAGCGTTCTGGGATCGAGCCCCACATCAGGCTCCTCCGCCAGGAGCCTGCTTCTTCCTCTCCCACTCCCCCTGCTGTGTTCCCTCTCTCCCTGGCTGTTTCTATCTCTGTCGAATAAATAAATAAAATCTTTAAAAAAAAAAATTTGGTTACTTGCCATTTTATTATTGAGTTTTAAAGAGTTTTTAAAAAATACTTTTAGGATATCAAACCCTTATCAGACAATATGATTTGGAAGTCTGTCTTCCCAAGTGTTGTTTTTCAGTTTCTTGTAGCTTGGTTTATAGCACTAAAGTTAATTTTGATGAAGTCTAATATATCTATTTTACCTTTTGTTGTTTTTGCTATTGGTATAATATCTAAGAAACCATTACCTCATTCAAGGCCATGAAGATTTACCTCTCTGTTTTCTTCTAAGAGTTTTATAGTTTTAGCTCTTAAATTTACCTCTGTGATCTCTTTAGTGTTCATTTTTGTGTATAAAGAAGAGATCCAACTTCATTTTTTTGCATGTGGCTGTCTAGTTGTCACAGTACCATTTGTTGAAAAGGCTCTTCTTTTGCAATTGAATTATCTTGACAGGCGTGTTGGTAATCAGTTGACTCTCAAGTTAAGGGTTTATGTCTCAGTTCTGTTCCATTGATCTATATGTCTAGCCTTATGTCCTAGCACATGTCTAAACTAATGCAGCTATGTAGTAAGCTTTGAAATTGGGAGTTTGAGTCCTCCAGCTTTGTTCTGCATTGTCAAGATTGTTTTGGCTATCCTAGGGCCCTTGCCCTTCCATATGAATTTTAGGACCATCGTGTCTATTTCTGCAAAAAAGCCAGCTTGAATTTTGTTAGGTGTTACATTTAATTTATATACCATTACTGTCTTCCTAATATTAATCATTTGATCCAAGAACCATAGAATGTTTTCTCATTTAATCATTTTCAGTAATGTCCTGTTTTCAGTATAAATATGTCTTGTAGTACTTTCATTAAATTTGTTCCAAAGTCAGTCTTTCTTTTCTCTTTCCTTTTTTCTTTTCTTTTCTTCTTTTGTTCTTGTATTTCTTCTTTCTGTGTTTTGTTCTTTTTGATGCTATTGTAAATGGAATTATTTTCTTCATCTTATTTTCAGATTATTCATTGCTAGTATATAGAAATAGTACTGATTTTTGTATATTGGTCTTATAGCCTACAGGATTACTGAGCTTGTTTGTTAGTTATAATCATTTTTTAGTGCATTCTTTCGGATTATCTATCTATCTATAAGTATCTATAAATAATAGTTTTACCTCTTTCCAGTCTGGGTGATGTTTATTTTAATTTGTTTTGTTTTGCTTTCCTAATTGCTCTGGCTAGAACTTTAAGTACACTTTTTTTGTTTTTTTTTTAAAGATTTTATTTATTTATTTGACAGAGAGAGACAGCCAGTGAGAGAGGGAACACAAGCAGGGGGAGTGGGAGAGGAAGAAGCAGGCTCCCAGCAGAGGAGCCTGATGTGGGGCTCGATCCCATAACGCCAGGATCACACCCTGAGCCGAAGGCAGACGCTCAACCGCTGTGCCACCCAGGCGCCCCTAAGTACAGTTTTGAATATGAGTTATGAAAGCAGACAACCTTGTCTTATTCCTGATTTTAAGGGGGATAGCATTCTTTCACCATTAGAATGATTTTGTGAGTGTTTTGTAAGTGCCCTTTATGGGATTATGGGAGTTCCCTTCTAGTTTGTTGAGGGCTTTTATTTTGAAATGGTGCTGGATCCTGTCAAGTCATTTTTCTGTGTTAATTGAGATGCTCCGGTGGTTTTCATCCTTTGTTCTGTTCATGCGGGTGTAGTACATTGATTTGCAGGTGTTCTACAAACCTTCCATTCCTAGGATAAATTCTGCGTGTTAATGGTGTATAATTCTTTTTATCTGTTGCTAGATTTAATTGTTAATATTTTATTGAGGATTTTTGTTTCTATAAGGGATTTTAGCCTGTAGTTTTCTTGTGATGTCTTTTTGTGGCTTCAGAATCAGGATAATGCCCATCACATAGAATGATGTGGCAATTGTTCTTTCTTCTGTGATCAGGAAAAGTTTGTGAAGCATTGGTATTAATTCTACTTTAAATGTTTGATAAAATTCACCAGTGGAGCCATTTGGTCTGGGCTTTTTTTTTTTCTTTTCCTTTCTTTTTCTTTTTTTTCTTTTCTTTTTTTTTTTTTTTGGTGGGAAGTTGGAAACATTAAATTTTATATGATCATCAGACTACTTGTTTTCTGTTCTTTTGGTCATAAATACATAGAAGGATCTTCCATATCCTAACCTGCTGTTTCCTCATCAAAGATGTAGATATATATAACCTAATGTAGACAGTAGGATTGACCGATTCCTTATATGACATTTAACATGGTCTAACACTCATAAATATTCATTTTTTCCTGAACTCCGTGGCACTTTATCTGTACATCTTTTAAGTGACTTCCCAAGTGTGGTTTTTATTGTTATTTATGTTTGAGTCTTAACCTCCTCTATGAAACTGAATTCTCTGAAGGAAATACCTTCTGTCTACACTGTGCTTAGAGTTCAGCAATTGAATGGCTGAGTGAATGAAAATGTTACTCTAATGTTTATGTTAAAATTACATCCCACTTCTTTTTGGTCTTATTCTATCTGTTAAAATATTATGAAGTTCATTTATTTGGCCTGATCCTGCTATTTGTGCTATAGTCCTGCAAATTATCCGTGTAACCTGTTGATCTGATTCGGTAGATCACATTCAGTCATAACGGGTTTGGGCTACAGAGTGTCTGAGTTACAGGGGAGCAGAGGTGAGAAATTCAGTTATTTTGTTCCCTTAATGGTTTGGCCTTTTGTATAAGCTAGAGCCCATAGCTCCTACAGGCTATCTTAGTCCTGCAAATGCTTTCGAGCTATGTAGTTTGGGGATGCCCCAGGGGCTCAGTCTGTTAAGCATCTGCCTTCGGCTCAGGTCATGATCTCAGGGTCCTGGGATGGAGTCCTGCATTGGGCTCCCTGCTCAGCGGGGAGCCTCCTTCTCCCTCTCCCCAGCCCCCCCCACTCTCCCTCTCTCTCTCTCTCTCAAATAAATAAATAAAATCTTTAAAAAAAAATGTACTTTTTTTTAAGCTTTTTTTTTTTTTTGTTAAGAGCTATACCTTCTTTTGGCCTTTTCTGTATTAGTCTTGGTAAGTTTAAGAATTATTTATTTCTTAAAAAAAAAAAAGAATTACTTCTTAAAGGCATATATAATTGAACTCTTTTTAGATATTTGACTGAATCATTGATGCCCCATCTGGTCTTCTCTGAGTTATTTTGATAGGTATTTTGACGAAAATGGTCAAATAAGTTTGGAATTCCTTTTGGAGAGAGACTCTGAGTACGTTAGCATATTGAAGAGGAAAAAATTTTAGGCCTAACATTAATGGACTTTTGTATTTTTTCATATTAATGGACATTTGTTAATATCTTTTTTTTTAAGATTTTATTTTTATTTATTTGACAGAGAGTGAGTGAGCACAAGCAGAGGGAGCAGCAGGCAGAGGGAGAGGGAGAAGCAGGCTCCCCGCTGAGCAGGGGCTCCATCCCAGGACCCTGGGATCATGACCTGAGCCACCGAGGTGTCCCCCATTTGTTAATATCTTGAGCTAGTATTCAGAGAAGCAAAGTTGGAGAAATGCTTCTATAAATGATTGGTATGAAACCAATTTTGGGCAGTGTCTATAAAGAGAAATCAGAAGTGAAAGTAGAGTTAAGTGTGGAAAGGTTAAATGTGTAGTTGTTCAGACAAGTACTTGTTAATGGCCATCATTGTAATTGTAGTACTTTATGAGGGGGTCATTATTTGTCACGTCCTTACCTTTGCTGTTAGGAAAAAAAAAAAAGATTAAAAGTCACCCCCACTCTATTTAAAAATAAAAAACATGGGGCGCCTGGGTGGCTCAGTCGTTAAGCGTCTGCCTTGGGCTCAGGGTGTGATCCCGGAGTTCTGGGTTCGAGCCCCACATCGGGCTCCTCCACTAAGAGCCTGCTTCTTCCTCTCCCACTCCCCCTGCTTGTGTTCCCTCTCTCCCTGGCTGTCTCTCTCTCAAATAAAATAAAATCTTAAAAAAAAATTTTTTTTTTTAAACCAAACTAAAAACTGTTAGATTAGGCTACCATTTGAACAGTGCTTCCTAGTTTATCTCCGTCCAGAGATAGGGTGGCTTTCTCTCCAAGTAATTTTTGTTAGGCTTTTTATTTGGAAGAAGATGAAAATCCTGTCCTTGTGTAAGAATTGGCAGTTGGTGCAGGTATCCTTCAGATTCTTGTCTAGAAGTAACACTTTGATCTCCTCTCACCTCCCAGTATTTATCTAAAGCTTGTCTGATACACAGTTTTTATGTAGGATTGCCCAGAAGATTTTTAGTACATGCCTTCTCCTGTTCAGCAAGTATGGATAATGGATGATCGCACCCATTCTGCTTAACTTTGTTACCTGATTTTGTATCTTTTCATTTGTTTCATTTAAACTTTCATCCCCAAATCGTGTGTCCAGGATAGAACTAGAGCCCCATGGTCATGGACTATAGATTGTCTTTATATAGGATCTAACATTAGAACTAGAGTTTTGTAGCCTTGACCTTTGACACTATGCATAAAAAAGCAGATTAATATGGTTATTTGTAAATATCAGAACCATATAGATTCATGAGATAGGGACGCTGCTCAAATAGTGTATAGTTTAGTAAGAGATAAGGCATGCATGTATATAGTAAATAGACTGTAAGATCATATAAGTGCCAGGCTTACTATAAATAACCATTTAGAACTTCAAAGAAGAGAGAGAATAGCCTTAGCTAAGCTAGGAATAATCCAAAAGTATTTCCTGGAATGGGGTGTTTCATTTTGTCTTTGAAGGATTTTGGTTTAACTTGGTAAGACTTCTTACAGAAACATCATTCACAGGACAAGGGCAAGACAGCTTCCATAGAGACATAGCAGTAATTAGAGAGTGCAAAGCAATCAGTCCAGGATCACACATGGACACAGGTAGGGTGTATGTATGTGGGTGTGATTCAGAAGCAGACACTTTACCATGGATATCAAACTGAATCAGGGCTGCTGAAGTATGATCAAAGTCCAGTTGAGGATAACCAGGATTAAAGAGCCAGAGTTCAGGGTATGGACCAGGCCAATCAATGGTGAATTGCTCTAACAACATATATTAATACTCCTTCCATTCTTTGAAATTGTTAGTATGACCCTGTGATCAGATGAATTTTAAAGAGCTCTTCACTTGAAGATTAGGATGGGTCTGACGGGTAGTTAAGAGACATCTTCAGGATGTTCTTAATTTATCTGGAGTGTGGGGGGATAGTAAAAGATTAAATTGGAAAGGTAGCTTGGAGCCAGATGATAAAGGTCTTTGAATTTCAGGCAGAGGAATTTAGACTTTATTGAATTTTGGAAGCAAGTTGGAAAGCAGTTGAGGGATAACAATGTAATCAGAGTGATGTTTTGGTAATACTGAGATTAAAGTGAGAAGAACATAGAGGTGGGGAGCCAAATTAGGATGCAGTAGTTTAGGGGTGATATGATAAGAACCTAAATGAAAACAATAATAAGAGAAGGACAGATTCTAGACATCATCCCTAAAGAAGTATTGACTAGACATCGAGACCGTTTGGGTGTAAAGAGAGAGGTAGAGAGGAATGTAAAAACTGATGCATAGATTTTGAGTCTGACTAACTAACTGTTGTGTAAATAGGAAAGACAGATGGACTAGCTGCTGTAGGGGCAGATGAAAAGTTTTGAGTTTGAAGGGGTCAGTTGTCTATCAAGGGTGGAATATGCAAGCATCAAGAAATGTAGATTGTGTACTTTTAAAATGGAGGCCAGAAAGTCAGCCATACAGCAGTACTTTTTTTTTTTTTTAAGATTTTATTTATTTATTTGACAGAGAGAGACAGCCAGCGAGAGAGGGAAGACAAGGGGGGGAGTGGGAGAGGGAGAAGCAGGCTCCCAGCGGAACAGGGAGCCCAGTGCGGGGCTCAATCCCAGGACCCTGGGATCGTGACCTGAGACGAAGGCAGGCGCTTAACGACTGAGCCACCCAGGCGCCCCAGCCATACAGCAGTATTAATCCAAGTTAGTAGCGGATGAGGTTTACTAAGGGGTAAGAATGGATGACAGAACTTGGGTGGACTCCACATTTAGAATAAAGAAATTTCCATTAAGGAGGTAAAGAAGTAGTTGAAGAAGTTGTCAAAGACATAGAGAGTATCCAGAAGCAAGTGTCAGTCAACAATTTTGACTTCTGTTCATACGTTTTGATAAACAGTGCTTTATCAGACAGAGCGGTTCTCAGCCATTTCAGACCCAACTCTCCCTTTTTTATTATTTATTTTATTTTATTTTTTAAAGATTTTGTTTATTCATTCTGAGAGAGAGAGAGCATGAGCAGAGGAGGATCAGAGGGAAAGGGGGAAGCAGACTCTCCCCTGAGCAGGAAGCCCAATGTGGGGCTCCATCCCAGGACCTGAAGATCACGACCCGAGCGGAAGGCAGATGCTTAACCATTTGAACTACCAGGTGCCCCCAACTCTCTTTTTTTAAAAAAATATAGTATTTTCTTTTCTATCCTTAAAATAAAATCTATAGGTAATATTTTGTACATAAGTATGTATCAACTTATATGTATATATAAAATTAAAAAGCAGTATGATGCCCCAATTGTAATATATTGGGGGAAAAATAAAATAATTTGTAATAACTCATGTATTTTAAATTGTGACTGCATGGGTCTGACCGACAGTGGATGACGTAATGAAGTAGTCCTATTTTTACACCAGACGTAGAATACCTTGACGGGAGAGTTATAATGTAGACTGATAAAGTCTACTTGTATTTGTGGCTCAAATACCACAAAGAATAAGAGAAGAAAAGAGGGAATTATAGTAGAATAGAAAAGAATGGAGAGATTTGCTTCTCCTCAAGCCCTTCCAAGATGAGGGGGAATGAGTTCAGAATTTTGAGGAAGAGGGGAAAATGTTTGAAATAATCTTTGTAGGGAATGAGAAACAATTGATAAGAGGTGGGTAAAAGGGTTTTTGAGAAATGTCATTTGCTCTGTTGAAGTTGGATAACAGCTCGTGGGTCAGGTTAGCATGGCCCTGTTGTTTCCTTGTGAAGAATGAGAGAAAGACAAGTTTAGGAGGTGAAAGTATAGGCTATTAGAGAAACAGCTTTTTTTTTTTTTTTTTTTTTTAAGTAGTCTCTACATCCAACGTGGGGCTTGAACTTACAACCCTGAGATCAAGAGTCTTGTGCTCTGCTCACTGAGCCAGCCAGGTGCCCCAGAGAAGCAGCTTTTAGCAGACTGTCCAAGGCAACTGGGTTGAATAGAGAGGCCACTAGTTTTAAAAGATGATTAAAAATATAATTGAGGATGGTGGTGATGGCTGATTGGCACAACTTTGTGAATGTACTTAATGCTACTAAACTGTACACTTAAAATGATTAAAATGGTAAATTTTACGTTAAAATATATTTTACCACAATAAAAGGAATCTAATTGAACACTTAAAAATATTCCTTTACTCTCCAGGTATAATCTTAAGACTATTTGTGGAAATATGTCAGAAACTTCATACTTGAAGTACCTCCTCTCTTTAGCCTTGTGGAAATAAGGGAGTGCATCATGCTTGCCATTTCAGCCATTAGTGGTGATATGCTACAAAGTAATTCTGGGAGACTCTCCCAGAATTGGGATTGATGGGTACTGGGAGTCACATGGAGACACATATTGAGTATCATGAGACTGTAGAAGTAACTGCGATCTTTCCTGGACAGATTGGTTTTGACTTCATGTTCATATACAGCTTAGTTACTGAGGAATTATTTTTTGAAAAGAGTTCTTTTTGAATCACCCAGTATTACTTTGTAGTCATACCTTCATACTTTCTTAATCATTTTCATTATCAGCCAAAATAAGTACATGAGATCAATTATTATTTTTTTTAAAAGATTTTATTTATTTATTTGACAGAGACAGCCAGCCAGCTAGAGAGAGAACATAAGCAGGGGGAGTGGGAGAGGAAGAAGCAGGCTCCTAGTGGAGGAGCCTGATGCGGGGCTCGATCCCAGAACGTTGGGATCACGCCCTGAGTTGAAGGCAGACACTTAACGACTGCGCCACCCAGGCGCCCCGAGATCAATTATTTTTTAATGAAACATTTAGGAGGGAGCCAAGTAGCAATTTTATATGCTTTGATTTTTATGTATGTATATCTAGATGAATTATATGCATTCTCTTAGAGAATTTTGCTGTGTTTTTAAAACTGTTTCTTTGAAATCTTTTGGAATGGGTACATGTTAGCTCTCACACTGAAAAGTAGAACCTATTGAAGTCTTTAAAAATATTCAACATTCTTTTCTCTTTGACTGTGTTACTAAAAACTATTTTAAATTCATGAAATTTATCTCATTTATATGTACGATTGAGTGATTTTTATCAAACTTACAGAATTGTACAACCATCAATCCAGTGTGCGTTTAGAACATTTCCAACTTCCCTAAAAAAGAGGTCTCGTATCTATTTACAGTCAGTCCGCCTTTGTACACCTAGCCAACCACTAATCCACTTCCTGACTATAGATTTCCTTTTCTGGATATTTCATATAAATGGAATCATACAATATGTGGTCTTTTGTGCCTGGCATTTTTTTTTTTTTAACTTAGCATAACGTTTTTGAGATCCATTCATGTCGTTGCATGTATTAACATGTTTATTACTTTTTATTACTAATAATATTCTGTTGTGTGGGTGTACATTTTGTTTATCCATTCACCAGTTGATAAATGTTTGGATTGTTTTGCTTTCTTTTCTTTTCTTTTCTTTTAAGATTTTCTTTATTTATTTGACACAGAGAGACAGAGAGGGAACACAAGTAGGGAGTGGGAGAGGGAGACACAGGCCTCCTGCTGAGCAGGGAGCCTGATGTGGGGCTCGACCCCAGGACCCCAGGATCGTGACCTGAGCCAAAGGCAGACGCTTAACAGCTAGGCCACCCAGGTGCCCCTGGATTGTTTGCTTGTGAATAGTGCTGCTGTGTTCACATTAAAGGCTTTGGGTGGACATATGTTTTTATTTCTCTTGAGTAAATAACCAGGAGTGGAAGTGCTCGGTCATATGGTAACTTTATATTTAGAATTTTAAGAAAGTGCCAAACTGTTTTCTATAGTGACTATAGTAGTTTACATTTTAACCAGCAGTGTGTGAGGGTTTCAGAAATTGTTATAATTTTTCTTTTTTATTATAGCCATTCTGGTGAGTGTAAAGTGGTATCTCACTGTAATTTTAATTTGCATTTTTTGATGTTGAGCATCTTCATATACCTATTAGCCATTCGTATTTCTTTGGTAAAATGTCCGTAAAAGGTCTTTTGCCCATTTTTTAGTTGTCGTCTTACTGAGTCATAGAGTTCTTTATGTATTATGGATACAAGTCTGTGTTCCCCTCCCCGATTGAAACCTAGTAATACTTCCTTATATAATTCACTTGAATACAAAGTTTAGATGAAATAGGTTATATAGTGAAGATTTTTGCCATCTGAGCAGTTAAAAAAATCTTAGCTTTATGAGCCTTGCCACCGTTCTTCTATTTCTTAAATTCTCCCAGTGAGATTCTGTTTGAGTAGACATAGCGTAGATTCAACCCAATGTCCAAAAGGGTTTTTTCCGTCTAATTTATTTATTTCAGAGAGAGAGAGAGAAAGATTGCGAGCAGGGGGAGGGCCAGAGGGAGAGGGAGAGAGAAAATCCTCAAGCAGACTCCGGCTAAGCTGGGAGCCTGACGTGTGGCTCTATCCCAAGACCTGATACGATCCGAGCTGAAATCAAGAGTCAGCTACTTCACCAACTGAGCCACCCAGGTGCCCCCAAAAAGGTTTTCTTCTAACATATAACACTATAAACAAATTAATGTGTTGCCTATTTAATCTAAAAATTAATGCCGGCATCCTCTTCAATAATTCCAAGACTAAATTTTTACATCAATATTGAATTGAACTTCAGGCAGGAGTATTCCACTATTAACATGTTATTCTGCTTTAGTGTCTTTGTAATCACATCAGTTAAAAAACAATGATTATTGACAGCTTATATTGGCCATTTATTGACCTTGAACTAAGGGCTAATCTGTTTAGCTTAACATAGATCCTATTTGTTCTTTTATAAAACCCTGCACCTCAATGAGCAAGAATGGTTTCTAAACAGGTATTTCAAATAATGCAAATACTAAGTGATCTTTTTTCTGTAGAATTGGTGCTTTAAAAATATTTGGCTCTTGGGATTGTGTTCTTCACAAGATCAAAGCATACACTCGAGCAGCTTAAGAGGTAGATCCTGTCTAGGGAGACAGTTTGCCGAGATTGAAGAAGTACTGGTTTAGGAACTAGGAACCTGGCTCTGCAAAAGAGCTCACATTATTTAATCTTTCTGGTTTTTAGTTTCTTCATCTGTAATATGACCCAGTTGGACTGGATAATCTCGGTGACCCCTCCCAACTCTGAATATGTGAGCATACACTGAAAATACTTTGGCATTTCTTATAAAGCTCTTTCACATATACTTCATTTTATCCTTAAAAGATTGAAGTAGAGAAGGCAGGTGTTTTTTAGAGGATAGATAGAAAAGTTGGGTATCCCGTTTTTATTATTTTTTAAAAGATTTTATTTATTTATTTGAGAGAGAGCATGAGTGGGGGTGGGGAGGAGGCACAGACAGAAAGGGAGAAGCAGACTCGCTGTTGAGCAGGGAGCCCCATGCAGGGCTTGATCCCAAGACCCTGAGATCATGACTTGAACTGAAGGCAGATGCTTAACCGACTGAGCTACCCAGTCACCCCTATTATTTTTTTAAATATTAATTGAAGTATAGTTGATATACAATGTTATATTAGTTTTAGGTGTACAACATAGTGATTTGACAGTTCTATACATTACTCAGTGCTCACCACTCAGCATAGTCCCCTTCTGTTACTGTTGTTATATTATTGACTATATTCTCTATGTTATACTTTTCATCTCCATGACTTTTTTATTTTATAATTAGATATCGTATACAAGTCCTTTATCAGATAGACAACTTGCAGATATTTTCTTCTAGCCTGTGGCTTGTTTTCCTCTTTTTAATAATACTGCTTAAATACAAAAGTTTAAAATTTTCATGGCCTAATTTGTCAGTTGTGGTTTTTTTTTTTTTTCAATGGATTGTGCTTTTGATGTCATATCTGAAGACTTTTTGCTTAACAAAGATCATGAAGATTTTCCCCCATGTTTTCCTGTAGAAGTTTTACAGTTTGGGGTTTTACACTTAAGTGCCTGATCCATTTTGAGTTAATTTTTATGTATAATGTGATGTAAGGTTTTTTTTAAAGGTTTAAATTAATCTTTTTGTATGTGAATATCCAGTTGTCCAACACAGTTTGTTGAAAAGACGGTCTTTTCTCCCATTGAATTGCCTTGGCACCTTCATTGAAAATTGACTATAAGTGTAAGCGTTGTTTGTTTGTTTTTAAAGATTTATTTATTGATTTATTTATAAAGATTTTATTTATTTATCTGACCCAGCGAGCAAGCAAGAGAGCACAAGCAAGGGGAGTGTTAGGCAGAGGGAGAAGCAGACTGTGACTCCCTGCTGAGCAGAGAGCCCCATGCGGGACTCAGTCCTAGGGTCCTGGGATCATGACCTGAGCCGAAGGCAACGCTTAACTGAGCCACCCAGGCGTCCCATAAAGATTTATTTATTTATTTTAGAGTGAGAGCGTGCAAGCACAAGTCAGGGTGAGGTGGGGGGCAGAGGCAGAGGGGAGAGGGAGGGAGCGAATCTCAATCAGACTGCGCTGAACACAGAGTCTGACATGGGGCTTGATCTGATGACTTGATATGACCTGAGGAGAAATCAGGTGTCAGACGTTCATCCAGCTGAGCCACCCAGGTACCCCGGTTTGGTTTTTTGTTTTTTTTACCCCAAATATTTTTTTTTCTTTTTTTTAAAGTCAGCTTTATGCCCAGTGTGGGACCTGACCTCAAGACCCTGAGATCAAGAGTCACATGCTCTACCAACTGAGCCAGCCAGGCACCCCTGTAAGGGTTTATTTCTGGATTCTCAGGTCTGTTCTATTGGTCTATGTGGTTATCCTTATGCCACTATCACACTGACCTGATTACTGTGGCTTTATAATATGTTTTAAAATCAGGAAGTGGGGGTACCTGGATGGCTCAGTTGATTAAATGTCTGCCTTCAGCTCAGGTCATGATCCTGGAGTCCTGGAGTCCTAGAGTCCACTTCTCCCTTTCCCTCTGCCTCTCCCCGTGCTTGTGTTCTCTCTCTCTCTTCCTCTCTCTCTTTCACTCAAATAAATAAATAAAAGCTTTTCAAAAAATAAATAAAATCAGGAAATATAAGTTATTCAACCCTCTTCAGTTTTTTTTTTTTAATATTTTATTTATTTATTTGAGAGAGAGAGAGCATGAGTGGGGGTCAAAGCGAGAGGGAGAAGCAGGCTCCCCAATGAGCAGGGATCCTGACCTGAGGCTCCATCCTAGGATCCTGGGATTATGACCTGAGCTGAAGGCAAACACTTAAGCAGCTGAGCCACCCAGGCACCCTGAACCTTCTTTTTCAAAATTATTTTGGCTATTTTTATTTCTTTGCATTTCCATATAAATTTAAGAATTAGCTTGTCAGTTTCTGAAAAAGAAAAGGAAGCCTGCTGGGGAGATTCTGTTCACTCTGTACATCAACTAGAGTAGAATTTTTAACATGTCCTTAAGAATAAAGATTATATAGGAAACTTTTAAAAACTGTAATAAAAAGAGAAGATGCTCAAAGGTGTTATGATTTCCTTTAACACCACAAGGTAGCAAAGAAAATGCTCAGGCTGTATACCTCTGTTTCTCACTCTTACACTCTCTTTGGTCCAGTTTTCTAAATCATTTCTTTATTTTACACTTTAAAGAATGTTTACAAGTAAGTAAAATACTCTGACAATATCTCTCTTCCCTTGTAAGTGGAATATCTCATACATAATGTACAAAGGTAAATACAAAATGAAAAAGGAAGAAGCAGCTGTTTTGAAGGTGATGCTGGGAACAAGTGTTCCTCTATGAGGTGTGCAAGAGAGCTTGTGGTGTAGAGTTAGATGATTGTGACTAATTGTTAATTGTAGGACAAAAGGTAAGTGGGTGTAAATTTTAAGGTACTCTTTCAAAAAAGTATAATATGAATTTTTGTTCTGACATATGACAGTATTTCTATATTTTGATGTTCTCATTCTTTTAACTTCTGCCTTTGCATTAGAAAAAAGTGCCTAACGAGAACTTTATTATGATCTTTCCATAGACTGCTGTCTTCTTGACTTGTGTTCTAGAAGGTCCGATTTCTCTTCACATTGATAGTAAGCAAGCAAAATAAAGGGAGAATAAATTGTATTCTGTCTTTCACTTCATCTCCATTCTTCAGCCGAGAAGTCGGAGACCCTTGTGCATGAAGACAGATTTGTTCTATGGCCTCGGAGTTGGGTGCCGGGGACGATGGCGGCTGCACTGAGCTGGCAAAGCCCCTCTATCTTCAGTACTTGGAGAGGGCCCTCCGGTTGGACCATTTCTTGCGACAAACATCAGCCATCTTCAACAGGAATATTTCTAGGTATGCAGTTACATATTCCCAGTATAATGTTTGACCACTTTCTGATTCCCATTATCTCTGGTTTTAGGGTTAAAGTATTTTCTGATTTTTGGTATGTTGGTATTTTTTTCTTCCTTCTTTCAATAGAACACAGTCAACTTTATTTAAAGGATCAATTTCTTCTGTCTGCTAACTGTGTAGAATTTTGCTGGATTAGCTGTGATTGTAGATTTATTCTTCAATTTATAGTGATGAGAGTGAAGATGGACTGGATGACAGTAATCCTTTATTGCCCCAGTCTGGGGATCCCTTAATACAAGTTAAGGAAGAACCTCCAAATTCATTGCTTGGAGAAACTTCTGGAGCAGGGAGTTCTGGAATGTTAAACACATACTCGCTGAATGGAGTTCTACAGTCAGGTCAGTGTGGTGTGAGATCCGTCTGTGGGCTATCAGTTCTCTTGGGGCAGTCTTCCTTTCATTTTTGTTGTTCTTTATGTTTCTTTACACAGAATCAAAATCTGACAAAGGGAATTTATATAACTTCTCTAAGTTGAAGAAAAGCAGAAAGTGGCTAAAGGTAAGAGATAAGGCAAATGCTTATAATTCAAATAACCTACTAAAATTACAAATAGAAGGGAAGGTTATTGACTCATTCTGACACATTAGCGGATATTTTTCTAGACGCGAATCTTCTACTGTGGGTGTGATTTTTTGTTGTTGTTTTCTGAAGAGATTATAGAGGAAAATCTAAAGGCCTCAATGAAGTTCATTTTAGCAAACATTTTTGAGTATAAAGCACTGTGCAGAGCAAAGGAGTAAAAAAATAGGTAAGATCCTTGCCCTCCCTGGCTCACATTGTAATCAGGATTATTAGTGTCCTTTTCATTAGTTCTTGAGTTGTTGAGATGTTGATTGAGTATATCCTACCTCCAGATACTGTTGTAAACAGACAGGGTTCCCGTACTGTAGAGCTTACATTCAAATGGGGGGAGGCAGTGAGTAAGTCTATAAACAAAAAAATAAAAATGGCTTCTTTAAAGAGGTAACATTTCAGCTGATTTCTGAATGATCAGAACTATGTGAATGTTTAAGGTAAGAGCATTTCAATCGGAAGGAACATAACTGCAAAATTCTTGAGAAAGGAAGCAATTCAGTATGTTTGGAGGAGAAAGAAGGCTAGTATAGCCGGAGCACAAGGAAAGAGGGGATGGTAGAAGATGACGTACGCCATGTTAAAGAATTTGTATTTTACCCTAATAAATTTCTGTTCAGTGTTTATAGGCAATATAGAGTGTTTCTATATTTTCCGTGAGTGTTTATAGGCAAGGAAATGGTAGACTCTTGTTTACAGTCTTACAAGAGTACTGTCATTGGCCCAACTGAGTTAAGGCTAGCATTTCTTCTGTTAAAACTAATTATTTCTCTATTGCTTTCTTTTCTTGTGAAGAGCTCAAAGTAATTTAAAGGTACTCTTTCATTATCATCATGAAGTCCTTTAAAAGGTTTGTGTATAAAGGGCCTAATTTGATTCCTATCAGTGAGGCTTTAAGCTGTTGGCAATGCAGAAATCTTTGTTTAGCCATCACATTTTTAAAAATTGAGATACAATCCACATGCCATAAAATCTACCCTTTTAAAGTGCGTATTGTAGTAAAGTTCTGTGCAGCCATCACAACTAATTCCAGAACATTTTCATCACTCTAAAAAGAAACTCTGGTTATTAGCAGTCACTTCCCATCGCTCCTGGCAGCCACTAATCTGTTTTCTTTTCGCACGGATTTGCCTATCCTGGACATTTCATATAAATGGAATCCTATAATATGCAGCTTTCTGTGCCTGGCTTCTTTCACTTAGCATAGTTTTCAGTTTCGTTCATGTGGCACATATCAGTACTCCATTCCTTTTTATGGCTAAATAATACTTCATTATTTGGATAATAACAAAATCAATTAATGATTTTTTGGGTTGTTTCTCCTTTATTAGCTATCACGGCTGGCTTGCTTTCTATATTCCTTTATACCCTAAAGGTTGTGGGGTTTTGGGGGGTTTTTTTGGTTTTTTGTTTTAGTTTTTTGCCTTAAGTATTTGACAGTTAAAATATCCTACATATATTTGTTAAGTACTTAGTGAAATCTAGCTTTGTTGCTGTTTCTAGCATTTCCATATGTTAGTGCTCTTGAATTCATGCCCACTAGGTTCAGTTGGTATCCTTTTCTTTTCCACATGAATTGGGAAACTGGAGTGACTCTCTTCCAGCTGTTTTTGTCCTTGTGTTGGGAAAAGATGCTTGGGTCATAGAAGTTCTTGCTCCATAGTGACAGATTCCATTCCCATTTCCTCCCATTTGCAGAGCATTCTGCTAAGTGATGAGTCCAGTGAGGCAGATTCTCAGAGTGAAGACAACGAAGAAGAAGAGGAAGAGCTCCACCTCAGCAGAGAAGAGCTTCATAACATGTTGCGACTGCACAAGTATAAGAAACTTCACCAGAATAAGTATAGCAAAGACAAGGAGGTAAGAGAGTTTCAGGGGGAATCTCAGACCTTTGCGCTGGGTATTTAATTTAGCCTTTAGTTAACATTCATTGAAGACGTGTCATTTCACCTTTATATTTAGATGGTGGTAGTGGTGGTTCTAATACAAGCTTTATTGAAATATATTTCACATACCAAAAATAGCCTTCTAAAGTGTACAGTTCAGTGGTTTTTAGTATATTTATAGAGATATGTAACTATCATCACTATATGATTCCAGAATGTTTTCTCACTCCAAAAGGAAGCCCTACTCCCCTTAGCTGTTGTCTTTCATTTTTTTCCATTCCCCTCAGTCCTAGGAAGCCACTCAGCACTATAAATGTGCCTGTTCTAGACATTTCATGCAAATGGAACAACATGTGGTCCTTTATGTCCATCTTCTCACTTAGCATGTTTTCAAGGTTCATTCATGTTGTAGTGTGTATCAGTACCTCACTCCTTTTTACTGCCAAGTAATATGCTGTTGTGTGCAGACACACTGCATTTTACTCTCCATGTATCACTTAATGAATTAATTGGATTGTTTCTACTTTTTGGCTTTTACAAATGGTAGCTATGAGTAGTGAGTTGTTTCTACTTTTGACTGTTACGAATAATGCTGCCGTGAAGATTTGTGTACAGGTTTCAGTGTGGACATTTGTTTTCATTTCTTTTTTGTGTATACCTATAAGAGGAATCAGTGGGTCATATGGTAACTGTGTGCTTATCCTTTCTGAGGCACTGCCAGGCCGTTTTCCAAAGTGGCTGCACCGTTTTAATCTAGGGGTTCCTTTTTTATTGCACTTGCTCTTTGGAAGTGTCCCTATCTTGAAAAAACTCCTTTTCTTTACGTACTAACATTAGATTGATGATAGTTTTTAGTGACAACTATTTGAATATTGTTACCAAAGGCGCCTGATTTTTGTCAGAAGTGTGGTGCTTTGAACACGATGAGCAATAGCATATTTGAAGACCGAAATTCTTTTTAACAACTGATTAACATTCAAAGTTAGTTCAGAAAGCTTTGAATAATATGCCAAAGATTTGGGGCACCTGGCTGGCTCAGTCAGTTAAGCATCCGACTCTTGATTTTGGCTCAGGTCATGATCTCAGGGTTGTGAGATCGAACCCTGGGTCAGGCTCTGCACTGGGCATGGAGCCTGCTTAAGATTCTGCCTCACCCTCTCCCTCTGTCCACCCCGCCCCTCACCTCCCCACTTGGGTCTCTCTCTCTCTCTAGGGGAAAAAAATAGGTAGATAGATAGATAGAAAGATAGATAGACAGACAGACAGACGTGTATATAAATGGTGAAGTTTATAAACATGCAGAAGTAGTAAATAGTAAGATATCTGACTATTTTTGACTAGAGTTCCTTCTTAAAGTACAGTGCTAGGCATTTGGTACTTGAAATAGTTGGTCTTTTTTTTTTTTTTTTAGCGTAGTTGACGTAAAATAATTAGTTTCACTTATACAACATAAGTGATTTAACATCTCTATACATTATATTGTGCTCACAAGTGTAGCTATGATCTGTCACCATACAACACTATTATAATATTGACTGTATTCCTTGTGCTGGGCCTTTTATTCCAATGATTTACTCATTCCATAACTGGAAGCCTGTATCTCCCACTCCCTTTCTCCCATTTTGCCCAACCCCCGTTACCCTCTTCCCCTCTTGATAACCATCAAGTTTGTTCTCTCTTCAGGTCTGATTCTGCTTTTTGTTTGTTTTTTAGATTCTGCGTATGAGTGAAATCATGTGGTATTTGTCTTTTTCAATCTGACTTATTTCACTGAGCATGATACCCTGTAGGTTCATCCATGTCACAAATGGGAGGAGCTCATATACATGCGTACGGGTGTGTACGTGCACGTGCGCCACATTTTTATCCATTCACCAGTCAGTAGACACTTAGGTTGCTTCTGTATCTTGTCTGTTGTAAATAATGCTGCGGTAACCATGAGTGCATGTATCTCTCTCTCTCTCTCTCTCTCTTTCTTTTTAACATTTTATTTATTTGTCGGAGAGCACAAGCAGGGGGAGCGGCAGTCAGAGAGAGATGCAGGCACCCCACCGAACAAGGAGCCCAGTGTGGGGCTCGATACCAGAACCCTGTGATCGTGACCTGAGCCAAAGGCAGCTGGCTAACCGACTGAGCCACCCAGGCACCCCGCGCATACCTCTTTGAATTAGTCTTTTTATTTTCTTTGGGTAGTTACCCAGTAGTGGAATTATTGGATATGATTTTCCCACTTTTAATTTTTTGAGGAACCTCCATTCTGTTTTCAAGAGTGGCTGTACCAATTTGCATTCCCCCCAACAGTGCATGAGGATTCCTTTTCCTCTACATCCTCACCAACACCTGTTATTTCTTGTGTTTTTGACACTAGCCATTCTGACAGGTGTAAGGCGATATCTCGTTGTAGTTGATTTGCATTTTCCTGATGATTAGTGATGTCGAGCATCTTTCCATATGTCTGTTGGCCGTCTGGATGTCTTTTGGGAAAGTGTCTATTTAGGTACTGTGCCTATTTTTTTAATCATCTTGTTTGTTTTTTGTTGTTGAGTTTTACAAGTTCTTAACGTATTTTGGATATTAACCGCTTATTGGATATATAATTTGCAAATATCCTGTCCCATTCTGTAGGTTGCCTTTTTGTTTTGTCGATGGTTTCTTTCACTGTGCAAAAGCTTTTTATTTTGAAGTAGTCCAGTAGTTTATTTTTGCTTTTGTTTCCCTTGCCGTAGGAGACATATCTAGAAAAATGTTGCTATGGCTCATGTCAGAGAGATTACTGTCTCTCTTCTCTTCTAAGATTTTTATGGTTTTAGGTCTCAAATTTAGGTTTTTAATCCATTTTGTTTGTGGTGGTAGAAAGTGGTCCAGTTTCATTCTCGTGTATGTGGCGGGTCCAGTTTTCCCAGCACCATTTATTGAAGAGACTGTCTTTTCCCCATTTTGTATTCTTGCCTCCTTTGACATAGATTAATTGGCTATATAAGTATGGGTTTATTTCTGAGTTCTCTGTTCTGTGTTGAAATTATTTGTTTGTTTGTTTATTTATTTATTTATTTTAAAGTAAGCTCTATGCCCAACACGGGGCTTGAACTCATGACACTGAGATCAAGAGTCACATGCTCTACCAACTGAGCCAGCTCGGCGTCTCTTATTTCTGGGTTCTCTGTTCTGTTCCACAGATCAGTGTGTCTGTTTCTGCACCGGCACTGTACTGTTTTGATCGCTGCAGCTTTGTAGGATACCTTGGAATCTGAAATTGTGATACTTCCAGCTTTGGTTTTCTTTCTCAAGATTGCTTTGGCTACTTGGGGTCTTTTGTGGTTCCGTACAGATTTTAGTGTTGTTTCTTTTAGTTCTGTGAAAAATGCTGTTGATACTTTGGTAGGGATTGTAATACTTGGTCTTTTTTTTAGATTGAAGTAAAACATATATGGGAAAGTTCATAGATTTTAACTATATAGCTCAAAGAATGCTCATATAATTTTGACCATTGACAGGGGACCTCATGATAGTTCTCCATGTCACTCTTCTGTCCTAGTTTCGGTTCTTGAACTGGCTGTAATCTAGGAAGGAGATTCAACAGTGGACTGTTTAATTTTATATTCATATTTATCCATTAGTAATAAGTGAGACAAAATCAATGTGAGCTTTGGGGGTCAGTTTAAATGCAGTGTTTGAAAGAATCTCTGCCTGGACAGAAAAGAAAATCGATCATTCATATGTTAGGAATCTGACAATGTAGGCATTATCCATAATATTGTCAACCTCTATTAGCGGGAGATATAAAGAGTGAAGAGACTTGAAAGATAGGAGAATTGGGATGGCTAGTGACTCTCTGAACCAGATAGAAGACCAAAAGCCAGAATAACAGGTATCAAAACCTTATTAAATCTGAGGACCTATTGGTAAAAGAAATATGGTTTCTTTCTTATTGATGACTTCCATGCAGAGCCCTTTCTGCAGTTAATTGTATCTCTCAAATATGTGTCAGTTCCAAACAAATAGTCTGGTGGAAATTCAGAAGCATGAAGCGTTTTTCTTGTTTTCAGCAGTTTACCATGTACATAGCTGATGAACCCATTTTGTTCTGAAGTAAGGAAATAATTCACCTGGAGATACTAAATCTTTATTGGTCTTTTTGTGGGATGAACACCATATCTAGGATCTGTGGTTTTTCTCTGGCTCAGCTTTTTGTAGTGAAGGTGATGTGAAGGCAGGCTTAGAGCACAGACGAGCCCTTGTAAGCCTCCCTGTCTTTGCCTGCTTCAGTTGCAGCAGTACCAGTACTACAGTGCAGGCCTGCTCTCCACATACGACCCCTTCTATGAGCAACAACGGCACCTACTTGGACCTAAAAAAAAGAGATTCAAGGAGGAAAAGAAACTTAAAGGTGAGCATACTGACCTGCCTTCTATAGTTCCTCATTCTTAGTTTCAGGGTTGTGCGTAGCCTTTTGGTACATTTGGACTTTGAACATAATCCATGTATTAGAAACTTGCTTTATCTGAGAAACCCTAGTCTTCCCTATCCAAGTAATATGGATTGTTAACCTTATTTCGTATTTGGTTTATGATCTTTTCTAGCATTATAAAGACGTATGGATTCCTAGCCAAAGGTTTAAGCCAATTAGTTTATTCCTTTTGTCTTCTGCACACTCTTCCAAATGTTGAAAATGTTCTGGGAGAGGAAGAAGTTGGTTATGCGCAGGGAAGTACGAAGAACAACCCGAAGTCTTGGGAATAAGTCATAATTGTTGCTGTATGTGGAACTTTTAAATAGATCACCGCTTGCTAATCTTGTGTAGTGTTTGTTTGCATGTTTGCCAGGAAGTGTGTTTTCCTCCCTTACTGAGCTCCAAACAGCTGGAAATCAGGAAGGAAGTAGGAAGGGAAAGTTTTAAACTATCTGTGCGAGACAGATTTTATTCCCCTGAAGGTATGAACTCTACTCAGAATTTCTGTTCAGCCTTCTTCCCTTTCTCCCACATCTGCTAGTTTATCTCTATTTTCTCATCCTCCACACTCTCACCCCCAAATAAGTTTTTTATTCTGTGTATGATTTTCTCTTCATAGGTCATAATGTCCTATCAGCTCGTTTTTTTCTTTCTTTGTTATTTCTCCTTAATCACCTTACGTTGCCGCCAAGTAGAAATGTTTCCTTCCTCTTGGCTATTACTTGAGTTCGTGGTACTTTGTAAGTCTCCCTTCCTGTTGTTGGGTTCGACAGAAATTCAGTTTTTAGATTTTATTTTGTGTTTCTCTTTCATGTAAACATAGGGAGTATCCAGTTTTCTTTTCCAAGGTAGTAAGATCTTCCTCTTGGAATATTCATAGTCCTGAATAGATAAAGAGATAAACATTGCCAGCCTCAGGTGGAAGGAGGAGAGAACCTTGAATTGTCTTAGAGCGAGGGATGGGCAGAAATGCAAGATTCTCAGTGTCTGTTTCCTTTGCAGCCAAGTTGAAAAAAGTGAAGAAAAAGAGGCGAAGGGACGAAGAGCTTTCCTCTGAAGAATCTCCTCGTTGCCACCACCATCAGACCAAAGTCTTTGCCAAGTTCTCTCATGACGCACCTCCTCCTGGCACCAAGAAGAAGCACTTATCCATTGAGCAGCTTAATGCTCGTCGCAGGAAAGTATGGCTCAGCATTGTGAAAAAGGAACTACCAAAGGTACGTGAGTGCCTCCAGCGTAGGGGACGGCAAGAGTATTTTGTCTCCCTGCCCTCTAAAGAGGAGCTGTGAGAGCTACATACCTTCACAGTGTTCAGAAAGGAAACTGATCTCTTGGAATTAAGATCTTGTTGAAGAATACTCTTGCCAATCAACTGTTTCCCTAGATTTTGGTGAGAATTTACAAGACAGTTGTTATATGATGTTCCTTGTCCAAAAAATGGAGGGAAAGTTCTTTGAGAAAGGAAAGCAGTTTTCTTACTTATAGCAATAGAGATCTGACAGCAAATTGATAGGTGATAATAGAGGAAATCAAAATGAAATGGTAGAGTTATGTTTCTTGGAGAATCTAGAAATATTTGGATGTTACCGAGTAATCACAGGCATTGGGAAAAAATGTGAATGATGTAAGAGAAAGATATATAAGCATTCTTTTTGCTCTTTTAATTTGTTTGGTTTTGATAACATTTTATTTTGATATAACTTCAAGTTTGAAAGTTTTAGGAATTGTTAGAGGAATGTCCATATACCCTTTATTCAGTTACTCACCAGTTGTTTGCATTTTACTTAGTTAATAGCCTTATAAATTGTGTGCGATCCTAATAGAAAAATGAACAGGCTATTTTCTGAATTTAGAAAAGTTGATACTAACCTCAAGGAAAAAGTCAGTGTGTAAGAATTGCTGGAGAAACACTGAAAAAGCACCATCAAACTTTAAAATATACTATAACCCTCTGTAATTAAAACAACATAGTACTGCCACATGAATAGACAAATAGAACAGCAGAGTAGACTAATGCACTTTTTAATAAATTGTGCTGGAACAAATAGGTAGCCATTTGGAAAAAAATAAAATTAGATGTTTCTCACTCATATACTCCGAATGTATTAGCGTTCTCAATGTAAAAAATGAAACCATACAAAGACTAGAAGAAAGCTATTACAATCCTATTTAATCTTGTCATAGGAAAAGTTTCTATGTGTGACCCAGAGGCAATGAAAGAAAACATTGGTAAATTTGACTAAATACAAATACATTTTTTCATGACAAAAGACAACTGACAAAGTGGGAAAAGTTATTTACTTTGTATGTCACAGTCAAAGGGCTATTATCTCTAATATATAAAAAAAACTCTTAAAAATTGAGGGACACTTTTGACAGAGGACCAGAGCATGGGGAGACAGCTAGATCTCAGGATGTTAGGCGCAGGAGACCTTCCTAAAAGTAACTTTGTGAAAGAGGAATTTTAGTCATCACCAACTATGCTTGGAACTTCTGAGCCTGCAACAGCAAATGCAGGTTTAAAGGAAAACACCAGAAGCATTCATAAAGGAAATGAACAATGTTCACTGAGAAACACTTGGCAGATTTGGAATTCTTGTTCAGGAAAAACCCCTACCCTGCTCCCAGCCTTAAGAAAGAAGTAGCTTCAACACTGGAGATACATCCCACAGTACTTCAGGTTTGGTTCAAGAACCGTAGAGCAAAACTCAAGAAAGCCGAACAACAGCAATGAGCTGTGGTGGAAGGTCCAGACCAGCTCTTCCAAGAGAAACATGGATGCACCTCCAGCATCCCCCAGTGGTGCCTACCCTGCTTCCCTGTTATATACAGATCATCCAGTACGTTCCTTCCAACTCAGCATACGCTCCAATTGTAAGGCTCTCCCAGACCATTCTTTTGGCCACAAAATAGTCCATTTTGTCTGCTGGCAAGATCCTAACATCTACTCCCTTTGTCCCGTTATGGAATCTCAAATTCTTTCCACGAGCTTCACTGCTAATTCTTTTGGTTCTTCATCTCCACAAAGAACTTAATGAGAGGGGCGCCTGGGTGGAGCAGTCGTTAAGCGTCTGCCTTGGGCTCAGGGCGTGATCCCGGTGTTCTGGGATCGAGCCCCACATCAGGCTCCTCGCTAAGAGTCTGCTTCTTCCTCTCACACTCCCCCTGCTGTGTTCCCTCTCTCACTGGCTGTCTCTCTGTCAAATAAATAAATAAAATCTTAAAAAAAAAAAAAAAAAAGAACTTAATGAGAGAAACCAGACACAAAAGGTCCCATATTGTAATGATTTCAAATGATTCCCATACAAGAGACAGATATGAGATCTACACAATGTGGGTGCATTTCAAAAACATGCTCCGTGAAAGAAAAAAAAAACACAGAAGTGCCCTTGTGGTGGAATTGAGTGGAAAGAGGCACTAAGCAAACTTATTGTGATGGGGATGTTTCATGTTGTAATTAGGATGGCAGTAAGCTGCATGTATAAATTCATCTAAAGACACAGAACTGTCATACTATATTACGTACGCTACAAAAAACAACCGTGACGGGATGGAGGTGTCAGCTAATGCTGTGGTGGTAATCATTCTGAAATGTATCAGATCAACATGTTGTACACCTTGCATTTGCAATGGTGTACGACAGCTGTGTCTCAGTAAAGCTGGAGAAATTTTTTAAATTACAAAAATCTCAATAAATGTATATAATGAAAAAAATCGAGGGACAAAGGACCACAGATTCAGTAGACAAAATGACATGAATAGAAATTCACAAAGCAAGTATAAAAATGGCCCTTGGGGCACCTGGGTGGCTCAGTCAGTTAAGTGGCTACCTTTGGCTCATGTTATGATCCCAGGGTCCTGGGATTGAGCTTCACATTGGGCTCCCCGCTCAGCGGAAAGCCTGCTTCTCCCTCTCCCTCTCCCTCTGCCTGCTGCTCCCCCTGCTGTGCTCTCTCTCTCTCAAATAAGTAAAATCTTTTTTTAAAAAAAAATTGGCCCTCAAACATGAAAAAGGTTTAAAGTCTCTCGTAATTGGAGTAATCTAAATTAAAATAATACCTAGATACCATTTTGTACTTAACCACAGTGGCAAAAATTTTTAAATATGGTAACACATTCTGTCAAGGAGGCTGTGAGGAAACGGGCACTTTCATACATTGCTGCTAGGAATGCAAATTTGACAGAACTCTTCTGGAGGGCAAGTTGGCAATACTTAACAATCTCCATATGCACTTACCTTTCAAACCAGCATTTATGCTTCTAGAAATTATCCTGAGGCTAAATCTCTAGCAATACAAAAATACATGTAAACAGAGTTACTCATTGCAGCATTATTGTTACTATTTTAAAATTTATTTATTTATAATTTCTACACCCAACGTGGAGCTCGAACTCACAATCCCAAAATCGAGAGTAGCAAGCTCTACTGAGCCAGCCAGGTGCCCCACAGCATTATTTTTAATTGCAAAAGAAACAACTTAAGTACCTATATGTGGGGCTTGAATTGAACTATGGTAGATCTACACAGTGGATTATTATGCTGTAGTTAAAAAGAAATAATGAGGAAGGCCTTCTTGAGATGATGTGGAGTAATTTCTAGGACGTACTGTTAAGTGAGAAAAGCAAACAAAAACAGGTATCTGTAGTATTTACCTTTCATGTAAGCAAAAGAGGCATATAAGAAAATATATAAATAAATCCTCATTCATGCAAAAGAAATTCAGGAAGGGTAAACCAGAAATGTGGATTTTTTATAAGGGGCAGTTTGGAAAAACGTAGAAAGAAAGGGGGGAATGGACAGGTTAGCAGGGATGAGGGGGCAGTCTTTAAGTACATCTTTTATGTATAGGGCTGACTTTCAGAATCCTAGTAATGTTTCATGTACTCCTCACATACTCACGTACTCCTATAGTAAAACCATTAAAACCAGCCAGGATGTGGGTGAAGAAGGAGGTTGAGGGGATATGTGGGCAAAGTTGAATAAAGACAGGAGCAAGTGCTTAACTGCATTAGAAATGAGTAACATAATCAAGTTGCAAGGAGTGGGGAAAGAAAAGGACTCATTGAAGTAACGGAGGAAATCAGTATTTTAACTGCATATGTAAGGCTAAAGACCAAAAGAACTATACATAAATGCTATGATTAGTATAGTGAGTGTTTCTTACAAAGGAGTAGGTTAGTAATTTTAGAACTACTTTAAATGAGCACTAGAATTGAACAAATAAATATGTTGTAGTTGACAGCCAGTTTGTCACTGTTGGAAATGCTAAAGTGAAGCCTTTGAAATTTGATTGGAATCAGAGCTATCAGTATAAATTCATGGGTTTTTATATATATACAGATAGATATGTACAGAAATATAGTTGTGTGTGCATGCATAGGTTAGTATGCATATATACTTACTTTTTAGCTCTGTTTGCTGAGAGTGCCTGGAAACAGTGACGCCCCAGTAACAGTGTGGGTATCTTGTGCCCAGGTCTTGATTTCTAAACACCTTTTATTCTCTAATAAAATGAACCAGAGCTCCTTGGAGAAGTAGTTTATACCAGAACTTGGCAGGGAAAATACAAGATGAGCCTTAAACATCTTGGAGTACCAGAAAGTAAGGAAGTGCTTAAAGAAATTTGAGTGTGCGGAATTGTCAAAAAAACACAGGGGCAACCTGAAGGAGCTCCTCATGGTCAAAGTTAGAATAATTGAGCACCAAAATTGATAATGATTATACTGGGGTACCTGGGTGGCTCAGTTGGTAAGCATCCACTCTTGATTTCAGATTAGGTCTTGATCTCAGCGTTTTGAGTTCAAGTCCTGCAATGGGCTCCACACTGGGCGTGTGGCTTACTTAAAGAAAAAAAAAAAAAGATAATACTGAATTTTAACACATAGATTTAAAGAAATACTTATGAGTCCATACGGTTTTAAATAAATAAGCAAATAGATAAGGTAGAAGGAACAACTCTTCCTGACAGTAGAATTCCAATTAATGAGTGCAGAAGAAAGGAAGTAGAGAGCCATCATTACACAAATACCACAGTGATAATTGTTGCAGACTGGATCCATTGATGTAGACTGAAATTAGAGGATGAAGGTTAGAAGAGAAGCAGTTTGCACAGACTAAAAGCATCTACTCAGCATACATATTAGCACAAAAAGAAAGATAGTAACTATTATGGTGAAAATTGGCAGAATCTACTTTACCCAAATGATCTAGGGAGTCCCTTGTAATATAAATGTTGACATCGTGAACTTGACGTGATGCATGAAGAACACATCATTTCTGTGGTATTCTTGCCAGAATGCATAACATCATTCCATTCATGAAAAAATACCAGAAAATCACAAATTTGGGGACATTCTACAGAGTAACTGATTGGTGCCTTTCAAAAGTGTTGAGGACATAAGAGAAAGATTGAAGAAATGAAACATACAGGAAGAGACTAAGGAGAAAAGCAACTAAATACATGGGATCCTGTTACCGGATGCTGGAACAGGAAGAGGATTTTAGTGGAAAAATTGTTGACACTCAAATAAGACTTGTAATTTAATATTTTACCAGTGTTATTTTCCTTTCTTAGTAATTGTATTCTAGTTATATAAGATGCTAAAACTAGGGAAAGCAGCAGGAGGGATGTAAAGAACCTCTATTATTTTTTGCAACTTTTTCTGTAAATTTAAAATTAGTTCAAAACAAGAAGTTTTAAAATAATATGAGAAGAATAATGCAAGGAACTTCCATGTAACTTTTACTCATAGTTAGCAATTGTTTGCTTCCTTTGCTTTGGTTATATAAATGCATGCTTTTTTTCCCTCCCCCATTTTGAGGGTTAGTTTGACACTTTGTACTGAACTTTGTAATAGTTCATTGTATGTTTCTTAAAAGGACATTCTCTCATACAGTACCACAGTGAAGTTATAAAAATTATTTTCTGGTCCACAGACCATATTCAGATTTCTTATCAGTTGGCTCTGTAACGTCCTTTATAGGTTTTTTTTTTTTTCTTGATTCAATCCAGGATCCAGTCTGACTCCGTGTTTCATTTCGTTGTCACCTCTCTTTGATCTCTGACACAGGGTACCCTGTAAATCCGACATAGTATACCCCTGTTGTTTTGTACAGTGTTTCTGAATTTGGGTTCATGCGAGTCCTCATGATTAGATTTGGGTTATGCATTTGGGGCAGGATTACCAAAGGAGTGACGTGTCCTTCTTGGTATGACACATTAGGAAGCACATGACACGTGTGTCCCAGAATGATGATACTAGCTTTGAGCCCTTGGTGTGTAGGTGCTTCTCTACTGTATAATGGCTGTTTTTCTCCCCATACCAGTTGTAAGTATTTTTGGAGAGAAAGTTTAGATAGGAACATTTTTGATGGGAGAAGTAATGGGGAAACCCTCTTTGTACCTGGTGAAGAGGCTTCAGAATGATGCCCTTCCAGGGCACCTGGCTGGCTCAGTGTGTAGAGCACATGACTCTTAATCTCAGGATTGTGAGTTCAAGCCTCACATTGGGTGTAGAGATTACTTTAAAAAATAAATAAAAATATTTTTTAAAAAATGATGCCCTTCTGATGATCAGGAATTCACTAGAAATATCTGAGATTCTTGTCTTTAAAGTGGCAGTAGCTAGCTGCTTAAGCAGTAGTAAAAGTTTTTTTTTTATAAAAAGCCTAGAAATTCCTATAAGCAGACAGTCTGAGGTGGGAATTTTATATAAATGGCATTTGGGCTGTCAGTAACTTTGTACCCACTGTTTCTTCAGAATTAGGGGGAGAGTTCTTTAACAGCCAGAGCATCACTCAGCTGTGCCTGTGCTGTGTCTTCTCCCATGTCAAGTGGATCATCCTGGGAAATCAGGTTTCTTCATTAGGTTTTTGTTTTAACTGAATTGCAAGACAAAATAAGCAGCTTGTGACTGGTTTGTTGGCTGCTGAATCATCTTGTGTTAGGTCTGCCTTGGAATTTTTTGTTTGAGGAGATGAAGCTTAAGTGTTGGCAGAAATGAAGAGTAGCAGCAGGTTTGTCCTGGTTGGAGGATAGACTCACAGACTGGGAGGCTGGTTTCCCTCTCTCCTAACAGGTTCTGTGTGTGAGTGACTACTATCGCAGCTTCTTTGCAGATTGGCTCTGGAAAGCAGTGTGTTTTAGTCAGGATGGTATACGTTGGGTATGTTGTTATACTTTCCTAGTCTACGTCAAGCCTAAAATATAACTGAAATTCTTTCCAGAAGGTTGCAGAAGACTCTATTTAAGGCGGCCACAGGACTAGCTTATTCTTCTTAATACTGCTCTAGTAGCTTTGCGTGGGGTTCTGAGTTGGGGTGTTTGTATGACTTTTTTTTTAACCCTCGAGGAATTGAGTAGAAGACCGTGTCAGTCTACATTATCTTATTTCAAAAGGACTCCTAAATGAAATAATTTGTTTTTAAATATTTTAGGCCAACAAGCAGAAAGCTTCAGCTCGTAACCTGTTTCTCACCAATAGCCGAAAGGTAAATTATAGTTTTGTATTTCCCATTTTATGTTGTGCTGGAACGTAATTTATGTTTGCTGCTCTTGTCTCTTGTGACCTGTTGATAATGAATCTAGTAGTACCTAAGAGGATTTCTGAATGTTCTCAATTTATTTTAAAAATAAAATTGCCGAGGCGCCTGGGTGGCTCAGTCGGTTAAGCGTCTGCCTTCGGCTCAGGTTGTGATCTCAGGGTCCTGGGATCAAGCCCCACATCGGGCTCCCTGCTCTGCTCGGGCCCTGCTTCTCCCTCTGCCTGTCACTCTGCCTACTTGTGATCCCTCTCTCTGTGTCAAATAAATAAATAAAATCTTTAAAAAAAGAAAATAAAATTGCTCTCCTCACATTTCTGGTATTTGACCCTTTTTGGATGAGACCATAGGCTGCTCTGATTCCTTAGGCAGATCATGGAAGCTTCCTGTGCTCAGTCTCTTTATCTAAGAAATGATGATGTTAATATCGATACCTTCCTTCAGAGGGAAGTAGCACAGCTTCCTTTGAAAGCTGTGAGATCGGATGAGGTAATGTTGTTAGTTCTGTTTCCCTGGGCTGGTCACTCATCCTTAGTTTCCTCATCTGTAACATGAGGATGTTGATACTACCAACTTCATAGAGTTTTTGTGAAGAATAAATTAGTTTAATATATGTTAGGCTTAGAGTGGAGCGTAACATATAATAAGCATTAATAACTATTACTATTAATGTGTGTGATAATACTCTAACTTCCCAGCACATCTCAGATCGTTACGCTCCCCCCCCCATCTACTAAGGCAGTACGTGTATATATTTCTCATTCCTTGTATTACCTCGGGGTTGGGTCTGGGTCTGGGTCACAGTACTGTGCGGGAACATTAATCACGTAGGAGGAGAAAGAGATGTGACCATAGGAATACTGTGTGCACTGAACAGACTGAGGAGTTCTGTGGTTTATAGTTCAGGGAGAACTGGCCCTGGTGTTGGGTCTTCTTCTTTGTGAGACTGCTGTTGTCATCTGCAGCTTGCCCACCAGTGCATGAAGGAGGTGCGTCGAGCTGCCTTGCAGGCCCAGAAGAACTGTAAGGAGACCTTGCCTCGTGCCCGCCGCCTCACCAAGGAGATGCTTCTGTACTGGAAGAAGTATGAGAAGGTGGAGAAGGAACACCGCAAACGCGCAGAGAAGGAGGCCTTGGAGCAGCGGAAATTGGATGAGGAGATGCGGGAGGTATGACAGTAGTATAAAATTTTGAAACCCTGATTGCTGCAGCCATATCCAGAGGTTGGTGTGTACTACGTAAGTTGCAAGTTAATCAATGAAATCGTTGGAAAAACATTTTAAGACATAATTTTGAGGATAGTAATTGTAGTCCAATAAACCGATTCTGTTTTTATCCTTTCAGTAAGGCCCTCTTCCTGGCCTTCACCTCTCTTTTTCTATGCCAAGTTTTTCTGTTCTTTGTAGCCTTATTCCTCTGTATATTTCTTGAGGAGCAAAAAAAAGGAAAAAGAAGAGGGATAAACGAAACAAAAAGAAAACTGCTTACAGCTTATCTTGGCTTGGTTCCAGGCACTGGCTGCAGTTTCTTCCTTGTTGGAAGGACAGGGCTGGCTGCCAGATTTAGGGCCAGATAGGAACAATAGACCGCTAGTTCGGTTTTGAGACCCATCCCCCCACCTGCTTCACTGTTTTAACTTTCAGCCAGTACTCTTTAAACTCGATGTCAGCTAATGTAGGTGAGTAGATTGTTCAGGGAAGCAAGAAGAGAGGGTAGGAGAACGAAATCATTGTGTTGACGTGGGCAAACCAGTTGGGATGTGTGGAAGGAAAGTTGAGGTCTGGAGGAAGGGAATCAGCGGATCGGTTAATGTTTCCTTTCAGGTATGGGTAGTACTCCTGTCAGAGCAGAGCTGTGGCTGTTTCTGAGCTCTTGATCTTCTGTCCTTTATCATGCCTTTGAGGATGAATATGGATTTTGCCCAGTTCTCTTAAGTCCTCTGGGTAACGTTTATCTTTGCATGCAAGATAGACATATTAGTGTGTTAGGAAACATTTGATGCTATCTGGAATACTTACTGAATTTAGAGGCATTTGAGAGTTAGTCACAGATCCTAAAGTTTTGCAAGCACCAGACTTCTAGTCTAGGTTTGTGAGACGTTCTCTCAATTTTGTCGATAGTTAACCAATGAGTTTCCTTCATGGTTATATTTATGTCTTTCTCCGATCTTTTGAAATAAAACTATTTGTGATGAAACTTGATTGTTCCTTTAATTTACCTGGTTCATTTGAACACGTAGTATTTGACTTTTTTTTAAGGTTAAAGCAGATATTACTGTTCTGTTTTAATTTGGAAAGGTTTTTTTGAAGTATGTTCGCTTTGCTAACATACTAAGCATAAACACCTGTATCCATTATGGAAAGTAACTCCATTTTCTGTTAAACTGTCTTTCAGATTTCCTACTCACTTGAACCTGGCTCAAGTACTGTAAAATCATAAAGAGAGAGCATAGTTTTGCGTAACATTTTTTAGGACTGGTCTCCTTTCTTGGCTAACTTCCTTGTTATGTTTTTATTTTTAATTTGGGGAGGTATTGGATCAAGGATAAATCAGCTGTACCTCTTAAGAGTTTTATTGTAAACTAGTTCCTGCAGAGCAGTGACCGTGTGCGTGTGTGTATTTGATCTATAGTCATCCTTCGTAGATCATTATCACAGATGAACTATACACTGTTTTCAGGAGGATTTTCTTCCTTTGATTGGCTTCTCCTGCATTGACTTTTCAGAATAATTCATAGCTCCTAGTCACTTATTTTGACTTTTGGTGATGAAGAAGATCTTTTCACATGTTTACATTTTTTAAGATATTAAAGCTGTACACATGTATCTGCACCCAGGTTGTGGAATAAAATGCGTTGGTTGAGTTTAGTTGGTGTCTCAGTGCCACTCTAGGAAAATCATACAGTAAAGAAATAAGCATTTTAGACAGAAGCCTAATAGAGAACAGATTTCATATTGTAAATGAGAGCAAAGCCCATGTTATTATTAAATATAAGTAAAGGCTATTCTTTGCTTTTAGTACCCCTGACTTGATTATAATAAAATTGTGTGTTAGCAATTAACTACCTTTCCAAAGACAAAGAATTTGTAGAAGAATTATATGCAAACTATATATAGATTTGGTGAATTCTATTGATCACCTTTTGTATGTGATTCACTCTCTTTAGTGAAAATAACTTTCTTCCCCTTTAGGCCAAGAGGCAACAGCGAAAACTGAACTTCCTAATCACCCAGACAGAGTTATATGCCCATTTCATGAGTCGCAAACGAGACATGGGTCATGATGGAATTCAGGAAGAAATCCTAAGGAAACTGGAAGACAGTTCCACCCAAAGACAAATTGACATTGGTGGAGGGGTGGTAGTTAACATCACACAGGAGGATTATGGTGAGTCCTGAATCAGGAAGTAGAGGGAGTGGATATCCTCCATTATTTTATACCTAAGGCTATACACATGATTAGTTCTTATAAGTTTTATCTTGATCGGTAGGTAATGATTAGTAAAGGGGAATTTATTGCACTGGAGTAGGGAAAGGATGAATAAAACAAACATACAGAATAACTTTTATTAAAGAATTTGAAAAGGAAAGGGTGTGTTTATATAAGTTTGGGAATATTTTATATGTTTTGATTTGTTGGTAGAAATGGAGGGTATTATATCAGAAGAATTCAGTGAACATGTCTCAGCAGAGAAAATCATCTCTCACATAACAAGGTTCTTGGTGATACAAGTCAAGCATGAGAAAGAGACTGTTCAGTTGTGGTGGTTTTTTTGTTTTTTAGTCTTTTTTAGATTTATTTGAGAGAGAGGGAGAGAGGGAGAGAGAGATAGCGAGAGAAAGCACAAGTGGGGAGGAGAGGGAGAAGCAGGCTCCCTGCGAGCAGGGAGCCCAATGCAGGGCTCGGTCCCAGGACCCTGGGATCATAACCTGAGCCAACTAGGCGCCCCTGTGGTATTATTTTTTAGAAAGATTTTATTTGTTTCTTAGAGTGAGAGCACAGGCCAGGGAGGGAGAGAGAAGGACAAGCAGACCCCTTGCTGAGCAGGGAGCCCAATGCGGGGCACTATCACAGGACCCTCAGATCACGACCTGAGCCAAAGGCAGATGCTTAACTGACTGAGCCACCCAGGCGCCCCTCAGTTGTGGTCTTTTTGTAACCACAAGGGGAGGGATGAATTGGGGTGAAATTCGAGGGGAATTTCATAGAGAATAGTGATCAAGATCGCTTTGAGCTCTGAATAAAAAGAATGAGTGTGCTTGCAAGGCTCTTGGGGTTTATACATGTTTGGATTTCTTCTTTGGGAATAGTTTCACCCAGCGGAAATCTATCACAATTTTGAATCCTCATTGTTTTGCTTTTCTTTGCTTTGTGCAAGAAACCCAGGATTGGGAGATGAGCTCAGTATTCTGGTGGTTTCTGTGAGCTTCCTGTGGCTATGGAGACCATGGCAGCCCTCTGCCTTCATAGCCACTTCTAGGTCCTTACCTCTGTCATGTAATTTGAACCTTTCTACACTCTCACTCCCTGTGAGCTTAGGGATGAGTAAATTGGGGGAGTTAGGGATTGACAATGTTCGCGTGAGTTGCATGTTTGAAGGAGATCAGTTAATGACATGTGATAATCTCTAAGTTTTCCTTTTCAGATAGTAACCATTTCAAAGCCCAGGCCCTGAAGAATGCTGAAAATGCTTATCATATTCATCAAGCTCGGGTGAGTCTTAAAAATGAAAAGAAACTGTGAGGGACTCTGGAAGTACCCTACAACCTTTCATTTGGGTGGTCTTCCTTTATTCTTCCTCATATTTTCAATTAAAAGCATTGGCAGATGTGTATATATGTGACTGTATTGGGTGCAGGCTGTGTCTCTATTTTAGTACAGTTGGAATAATTGAGGAAGGATGGAAAATGAGCATTCACTTGTCTAAACTTTAGGAGTGTGTTGATTGAAGCTAGGACAGTTTACCTATTGTTTTGTTGACCTGAGTAATCATGGGTAACATAGTGTTAAATGCATCATGATTGTTTAGTGGAAAAGACCACACTGGTGCTTGTTAAGAGAGCTGTATCATTGCCTTAAGAATACTGCTATGTTAGGACCTTCTTTCATCTTAGTAATAACTAGCTAATTCTTGATGTAGTACTACTTCATGAAATCAGAAGAAACTGCAGTTAGATTAAGTTGAAGTTGAAGTAAGTAAAGAAAGTAAAAAAAATATTGCATAGGAACCCCATGTAACAGTGTCCAAGTCAGAATAAACTTGACCTTCTCCACACCAACCCCAGCTAAACAAATTTTATATCAGATTTTTAACACATTCCTTGATTAAACAAGTGGTCATGTAATATGGTTTATAGTCTTGTAATATGTCTGCTCATCAAAAGCGTATTCTTAATATAATTGTTAAATTAATGTAAAATATTAGTAGTGTTTCATATATTGTGCTTTTTTTTTTTAATTTGAAGAGAACATGAACAGGGGGAGGAGCAGAGGGAGGAGAAGGCTCCCAGCTGAGCAGGGAGCCCAGGCCAGGGCTCAATCCTAGGACCCCGAGATCATGACCTGAGCTGAAGGCAGCCGCTTAACCAACTGAACCACCCAGGCGCCCCTCGTATATTATACTTTATACATAATATGTTACATAATGTTACCAGAAATTTTGTTCCAGTTACCACAAAGTAGATATATTATCATTATGAACTTTATTTGAATTTCATTTTTTCCCTCTTATTTTTCTTCTAACACGTTTTTATTTTCCAGACAAGGTCATTTGATGAAGATGCAAAAGAAAGTCGAGCAGCTGCCCTTCGGGCAGCAAACAAGTCTGGCACTGGGTTTGGGGAGAGTTACAGCCTGGCAAACCCATCTATCCGGGCTGGGGAAGATATTCCACAGCCTACAATTTTTAATGGCAAATTAAAAGGCTATCAGCTGAAAGGCATGAATTGGTTGGCAAATCTCTATGAACAGGTGAATTTTAGAACTATGCCATACCCACTCTCTTTCGTTACATTTTCCTAAAGTCACTGGTTCAGTGTATTGTGAAATGAGCATGAGACAATGTTTTAAATTTCATCCCTTTGAAAAGCTTTATCCTCTGACAAGAGTCAGAAAGATGTCTTTATATTTTTAATCTGAAATTTTATTGGAGAATATTTGTATAGTGTACATAGTTTGTCTTATGTGGTCTTGGTAAACGTGATTGCTTTTTTGCCTGGATTAAACTAGCTGAAAAACTGGCTTTGGCCTGTTCACCTCAGATAACCATGATTCATAGTTGTAGCTATGGAGTTGGCAAAAGGAATCATTACAGCAGTGGGTAATAGTAATGAAATGGTATTTCTAGCCACTTCTGTTTAAATAAGACTGACAGTTTGGTTAGTTTTGGGGGACAGTAGATTGAATCCTGTATGATGGAATGTGAGAGGTTATTGACTGTATTTTTTTTTCCAGGGCATTAATGGCATTCTTGCAGATGAAATGGGCCTTGGTAAAACAGTACAGAGTATTGCCCTCCTTGCCCATCTGGCTGAGGTGGGTAGCTGCAGTCCTTCTATCTTCCCCACTCTAGAGTCTGGAGCGGGAATCAGCCATTATCAAGCATTATGCTAGGCTTTGTAGCATATGAGAACAGCAGGTATAGTGGCAAAGACATTGTAGTTAGTTAGAACCAGAAGACCCAGGTTCACATCTGAACTCTCTGTTGACTATAAACAATGTAAACTGGCAATTCATCTGATCTCTTTTGCTCTGACTTCACTTTAATTCTCTGAGGTTTAGTTTCTACTTGCACAGAGTGGGGATAATACCTACTTTGTAGGAATTCTGTGAAAATTAAATGAGAAAATAGGTGTAGAAGCATTTTGAAAATAGCAAAAGCTCCAATAACAGTAAAATTGTTACGATCATCTCGTATAAGGGAAAGCAATACATACAAGTCAGGATATCATAAGTGCTTTGTGAATGATAGAAATTAGGACCTATAAGTGGTGGGGGTGGGAGTAATTGCTTGGTATTTTCTCTCATGGTTTTTCTGAGCAAATTCCTTGCCTGTGTTATTATTAACATAGGATATTATTACTGAGTATTCAGATGTGGGAGCTAGGCACCATTTCTCATGTTGTAATGTATTATTTATTCTTGAACTGCTCTTGTCATTGATTATAATTTTGAACTAAGTATCTTCAGTTTTCAGCAGTTAGCTGACCCAGTTTTGTCTTTCAGAGAGAGAACATCTGGGGACCTTTCTTAATAATTTCACCTGCTTCTACTCTTAACAATTGGCACCAGGAGTTTACTAGATTTGTTCCTAAATTTAAGGTAAAAATCCAACAAAAATTTCTTTTCCTCTTTAAAATAAACTTTCTGACTTTTGTTTTGCTGCCTTACTTAATTGCTCTAAGAGTTTTGAATTTCTTGCATTTTTTCCCAAAATACTTTAAGTACATTCCCTTTAAAAGTTACTGATGGGTGGAGCGCCTGGGTGGCTCAGTCAGTTAGGGGTCCAGCTCTTGATTTCTGCTCACGTCATAATCTCAGGGTCCTGGGCTCCATGCTCAGCGAGGAGTCAGCTTGAGATTCTCCCTCTCCCTTCACTCCTCCCTTCCGCGTTCACTCTCATGCGCACACTCTCTCTTGTCTCTCTCTCTCTCTCTCTCTCTCTCTCTCTCTCATGCCCTCTCTCTAAAATAAGTATATCTTAAAGAAAAATTACTGGGGTGCTTGGATGGCTCAGTTGGTTAAGCGTCTGCCTTTTAGCTCAGGTCATGATCCCAGGGTCCTGGAATTGAGCCCCCTGTTAGGCTCCCTGCTTAGCGGGGAGCCTTCTTCTCCCACTCCCTTTGCTGCTCCCTCTGTGCTCTCTCTCTCTTTCAAATAAATACATAAAATCTTAAAAGAAAAAAAAGTTACTGATGGGAGCAATAAGAGGGCATATTACATCCTTACGTTTCATAAGTGAGAAAGCCAAAGTCCAATTTGAATGATTTGCTGCATTAGCCACATAGATTGATACTCCTGGTCAAACTGCCATAGAAGAAAATATCTACCTTATTTGTTTAACAGAGATTTTGGCAAATCATATTATCAGGGCACATACCCTATAATTTACGGCATGGTCGTCCCCCCATATATTCAGAAATAATTTATTTTCTTGATACTCTAAAATCAGATCTTTAGTCCTAGTCCAGACTATAATGTCTGGCGTAGATAATAAGAAAGTTGATTTTAACTAATTTAGAGGAAAAGAAGTGAGATTGAGGTCGGAAGTGATCAGCAAGGAAGTATGTTCCACTAAGTTGGGTAAGATGTGGATAAGATTTATTAAACAGGGTTTAATTGTGGAAAGTTATTGGTATGTAAGAAAGAATGGGTAGGATTTATTATATTGCTTGCAAGTAAAAATGGTGAAATCTGTTAAATATGTGTTCTGTCCCTGAAGTAATATAATGATGATGAAATTGCATGGTGAGGAGGATCTTATAGAGTTTCTATATCAAGAGTTACTGTTATGGTCTCCCTGATTTGGGGTCTCCATGATGCACAGGTTCCATGCAATTTAAAGGGCACAGGATAGGGTGGAAGTGGGGGGGGGGGTCATGTGTTTTCTCACTTATATTTTGTAGGGAATAATGACACGTCTGAGATATTCCACTTTGGGATACCTTTGTGGCTAAGTTGTAGATTTAGAAACTGTTTACAAGGCACATTAAGTGTATAACTTTTAACTTTGCTGACTCATTTTTAAATTTCTAAGAAGATGAGATTCTAAAGCAATTTGTTGAGTATTTTTCTCTAGAGTTCTTTGCCATTGGGAATATGGAGCTGCCATATTTTTTATTCATTCATTCGTTCGTTCATCCATTCATTCATTTTTGTTTCCTTTTCCGGTACATGTTGAATAATCAGAAAGTTTCCACCAAACCACTTGAGTTTTCAGTATTAACTTCCTGGCCATTAGATGGCAATGTAGTACTGCTTGCATCATTGATACCTCTCCTTTGATTTTGTGCCTAGGCCTGGAACTGAGCACTCGTTTCCATGTTGAGCTTCCTTTTGGTATTCTAGGGGTCACTAAAATTCCAGTTGCCACTTTCATTTGTCCTAGTTTGTTTTGTTTCATTGTTTTAAATTGTGATAAAATACACATACATAAGGAGAGCACCTGCCTCGCTCAGTCAGTAGAGCATCCAACTAGATTTCAGGGTCGTGAGTTCAAGCCCCACATTGGATGTAGAGATTACTTAAGAAAAAAAAAAACCACACACATACATAAAAAGTCTAAAATGTACCGATTTAAAGTGTACAATTTACTAGTATTATGTACATTTACAGTGTGGTGCAATGGTCAGTGCTGTCTGGTTGCAGAATTTTTTCATCATCCCAAACAGAAACCTCTTCCCCATTAAACAGTCACTTCCTAATCCCCTTTCCCTCTAGCCCCTGGCTACCACAAGTCTGCTTCTCTGGATTTGCTAATTCTGGATATTTCATCTAATTGGAATCATATAATCGGTGGCCTTTTATGTCTGGCTTCTTTTCACATAACACAATATTTTCATGTTTTAGCATGTCATTCCTTTTTATGACTGAATAATGTGTCATTATCTGGGCACACTATATTTTGTTTATCCATTTATCTCTCAATGGTATTTGGGCTGTTTCCACCTTTTGGCTATTGCTAATAGTACTGTTACGAACATTCATGTACAGGTTATCATTTGAATACCCGTCCTGTTTTCATTTCAGTTCTTTTCGTATATACTTCAGAGTGGAATTGCAGGGTCATTCTGTATTGAACTTATTGAGAAATCTGCCACCTGTTTTTTTGTACAGCTTGCAAGCTAAAGGTAGTTTTCATGTTTTTAAACTGTTGTAGGTATATGTTGAGACACAGCCATGCTCTTCCATTTAAGTGTTATTTATGGTTACATTCTCACTACAGCAGCATAGTTGAATGGTTGTGACAGAGATCATATCGCCTGCAAAGCCGAAAATATTTATCATTTACCTGTTTACAGAAAAGGTTTGATGACCTCTGCTCTATTGATTCATTGCTTCTATTGCCATTACTCCTTTAGATCGTCAGAAATGTACTCACTTCCCTACAGAACATAGTTAAATGTAGACTCTGCTCAGATTTGTAGTTAGTTTGCATTCAAAGATACTTTGATCTATGATGATAACATCTGAAAGTTCATTTTATCTGGCAGGTATCTGAGTAACATTTGTTTTATGATTCTAGTATGATCAATGCCTCTGATTCCTCTTTTTTTCCCTGAGAAATATGGTTTACATTTTTTTCTATGGTTAATATTCCATTTTCATTCCTGAAATTGGCTCTTTTATGTGTTTTCTATTTCATTCATTTCTGCTCTTTTATTATTATTGTCTACTTTTTTGTGCACTTTTTTCTTTTTCTAACATCTCTGGATGGAGCTTAGATTGTTGATTTTCAGCCTTTTCCAGTAAGTGTATTTAAGGGTATTAATCGCTTTCTAAGCATGACTATAGCCATCCAAAGGTTTGATGGGCCACATTTGCATTATTCTTTAATTCAAAATAATTTCTAGCTTCTATTTCAAGTCCCTGTTTGATTCATGGCTTGTTTTAGAGTGGTTTTTGGGGGTGCCTGGGTGGCTCAGTTGCTTAAGCATCTCCATCAGCTCAGGTCATGGTCCCGGGGTCCTGGGATGGAGCCCCACATCAGGCTCTTGCACTATGAGTCTGCTTCTTCCTCTCCCACTCCCCCTGCTTGTGTTCCCTCTCTCGCTGGCTGTCTCTATCTCTGTCAAATAAATAAATAAAATCTTTAAAAAAAAAAAAAGTAATATAAATTAATACTATTACTGCTTTCCAGACAGTACAAGGGCTTTAGTGTACTTTTTTTTTTTCCTTAGAGTTTGAGAGAGAGCCCGTGAGTGGGGTGGGATGGAGGCAGAGAGAGAGGGAGAGAAAGAATCCTAAGCAGGTTCCACAACCCTGAGATCATGACTTGAGCCAGTATCAGAGTTGGACACTTAACCAAGTGAGCCACCCAGGTGCCCTGGGCTTTTAGTATACTTTACGTACATTCCTTTTCTGTAGACTTACGTGCTGTTGTTGTTTTAAAGATTTTATTTATTTATTTGAGAGAGAGAGACATGCTGTTGTTTTTGTATATATTTTCTCTTTGAAACCCCACAAAGCATTTTATTATTACTATACATTTTAAATTTGTTTAGATATATTCATATTACCTATTCACTGTTTCCACTGCTCTTCATTTCTTCTTGTATATTTATACTTCATCGTGACTGAGATTTTTCAAAACAACAAAAAAACGTCAAGCTACAGATCCAAGAAGCAGTTTGAAAGAAAATCACACCTAGAGACGTCACAGAAAAAGTGCTGAATTTTGCATTCTTTTGTTTCACCATGCTTTAGTCTAAATATTTCCTTCTAACCTAACATCTGTTTCACTAATTTTCTCTAAGCTGCATCTAATCTATCATTAAACCCATGGTTGAATTCTCAGTTTTAGTTCTTGTGTTTTCCAGTTCTAAAAAAACTCCCTTTGGTACTTTATAGTTTCTGGTACACCACTGAAATTCCCAAGCTTATCTTTTAATTCCAGGAACAAATTAGTATCTTTTTTAAAAGTCTGTTTCTGATATTTTCATTATTTGGGTCTCCTCTAGTTTTATTTCCTGTATCTGTTTCTCATGTTGGTTTTCAGTCATGGGGTCTAGCCTTTCCATATGTCTGGGGCTTTTTTGTTGGTTTTGTTTGTGTTTTTATTGTATGCCAGACATCATATAGGAAAAATTCTAGAAATAATTGTGTGCTCTGTTTTCTTCTTCCAGAGAGGACTTATGTGTGTTCTGGGTTGGTGGTGTTTGTTTTGTTTTTGGCCTCTAGTAATTTGGTGGGGCCAGGTTGGGGGGGGTGGGCACTAATAATCCAAAGTCCCCACCTTAATCTGGTCAGGAATTGAGATGATTCAGAGTTGGCATTCAGTACTTGGTAAGGCTCATCTGTCTGTAGTTGACCTTTACTGCCCATGGATATGTGTCCTGTGATTCCTGTCTTAAGGCCAGGGAGGTGGGTGGTTATCTAATCCTTCCTCCTTGAACTACAGGTTTTGTTCTGTAGGCCATGCATCTCTTAAAAAAAATACTCTGCTCAATTTCTTAGCTTCTCAACTAGAACTTTTGGAAAGGATCAACACCTTTAGGAAGGACACATACCAGGTGTCAGGCTTTACTTTCTGGACAGACTTTCTTTTCTGGATCTTGACTCTGTAATTCTCTGCCATGGTAGATTTCTGATGCCTTCTCACAAATGTTGTGTATGTGTGTTTTAATTCAGTCAGCAGGAAGCGTACTAGTGGCAGTGACAGAAGAGGAATTCCTATATTTGTTTTTTAGGTTCTTTTAAAATCATTCTGAATAACATTTGTGATCATACTTTTAAGATTATAAGTAGGAAATAATCTGTATAATGGTCCTTTTTCCAGGTGCTACCATACTGGGGAAATCCTCATGATAGAAAAGTTATCAGGAGGTTCTGGAGTCAGGTAACTTTCAGCTTATTGCATATACACATATGCCCATGCATACACACACACACACATACATATGCAATCATTTCTCCATTTTATTTGAGTAATTTCTTGTGTATAAAATCTTGTATATATTTCTAGACACTAGGCCAGTGCACTTTTTTTCTTCTACAACACTTTTCTCATTATAGACAATCAGCTGGACTTAAAGTCCAGGATTAAGTAAGAACTCTTAAATAAGCTGAAGATTAATGTTTAACATGGTCTGTAATTAAGGAGTACTTTAAAAACAGTTATGGTTTAATTCAGTTTACATCTGCTACGTAGGAGAAGCACATCTTTAGTAGGACTGTCTTAAACTTCTTAGAAGCCTTAGAAGATAAAATCCATTCCTCATTATCTTATGAATTATTAGGTACCTATTTTCATTCTTCCCTTCTTGTATTTACAGAAGACCCTCTACACTCAGGATGCCCCCTTCCATGTGGTTATCACCAGCTACCAGCTGGTGGTGCAGGATGTAAAGTACTTCCAGCGGGTCAAGTGGCAGTACATGGTATTGGATGAGGCCCAGGCACTCAAGAGTAGTTCCAGGTAACATGATTAATAGAAACCAAACTCTGTAGACTGAGGCTGTGTAGATATATAAATATAGGATATAGACATATGTATACACACAGGTGAATAAAGATCAGAGAGGTTTCAGAACATGGCATGATACGTTCTCTGCAAGTGCCATGTATCTGACCAGAAAGCAAAAATTTCCTTTTGCATTTTACATGGAATACAAATATCAATGTTTAGAATACAGGGTTTTTCTTAACTTCTATTTCTCTACTCAATAATTATTGCATCTTAATAGGTCTTTGTTCTTCCAGGAACATTTTTGTAGGAGAAGGCTTGTCCGCCCTTTGATTCAGGGAACATTTCGAACAAGAGATCTTAGGAGGAAGTAGAATATTACATTTTATAGATTGTAGGTTCTGTCTGTGTTATGCAGGTTGTCCTAGTCCCTGATTGGTTATTAGAGCCCCAGGATCTTTTTTATTGGAAGTTACATGTTTAAAATATTCTATTACCTTCAAAGTAACAAACTGAATACTAAGTTGGTGTTTGACTTTAAAGTATTACTCAGTGGTATTAAATGTTGCATTTGATGCATTTTTATTAACTCTTGGTGAGCCCCTAAGACTTTCTTGGAAATCCATTTTAACTGACAGGATGGTACTTTCTATCCTCTGATGGTCATTACTTCATATTCTGCTCTTCTGAAGTAGGACATGCTTACTGCTGGGAGCAATATACTCCTTTTGCATTTTCTTCTCACACCCTTCTCCTTTCTCCATTGATCTCTCTAAACTCACACTGGAAGCGCACAGATTAATAATTGTAAAGCTTTCTACTACAGATAAATACCTTATAATTAAGTGGCTCGTGTCAACAAAACTGACCAGAGGTAGTAGAGCACTTTGTTAAGCCAGAAAGGATCCTACTCTGCCCATTTGAGAGCTATTTTTTCTAAACCCGAATACCATGTTTTCTGTATGCAGGAGTCATTTTCTGTCCTCAGCTTTGTTGAATAATATTTTTCAGTGTGTACACGGTGGAGTACTTGATTCTGGGTGTTTGGCAGTTTTTTGGAAAGCATGTTTAGAAATACAGGATCTTAGTAGGGTGAAGAAAGATTTACTGCTAACTTGGAATTTCTAATTCATTTACTGAACAGTGTTCGTTGGAAGATTCTCTTGCAGTTCCAGTGTCGGAATCGGCTTTTGCTAACTGGGACCCCAATTCAGAACACCATGGCAGAGGTAGGCATTAGTAAAGGCTTCAGTTTTCTGTCTGCATTAAACAGAATGGGTCTAGCACAGAATAGAATTCTTTTCCCATGCCCACCTGGAATATTAACTGCTCTGTACAAGTTATAATCCCCACATAAAAGGAAGAGTTTGACCATAGTTTGCCCTAAATGGGTTTTCTGGGCATCATTCCTATTTTATTATTCTCTGGCATGGGCAAATAAATTAATGTATTCCTTTGTATTTATGGAATAAATAGTGACTACATTAGGAATGTTACCTATCTAATGCGGAGATGTTTTTGTGACAGAATGAAAAGGTTAATATTCTTTGGCACTGAGAGGAGCTAAAATTCCTTATTTAGAAAAGATAAATGATCATCTAGAACAGGAGTCAGAAAACTTTCTGTAAAGAGCGAGACAGTAAATTTTTTTCTCAGATAGTAAATATTTTACACCATAGGCCATATTGCTGCTATTGCAGCTGCTCAGCCTTGCCATTCTAATGTGAAAGCAGCCATAGATGACACATAAGGGAATAGATGTAGCTATGTTCCAGTAAAACTTTATTTATAAAAATAGTTGGCAAACCAGCCTTGGCATCATAGGCCATAATTTACTGACTCCTGATTAAGAGTTACTATTAGCAAGTTATGCGAGTTCAGATTGTGTTCGGTTGTGAAATGGATTTTTTAATGTATAAAATCTTTAAAACTATCCCATTGCAAAATATGAGCAGGACTTTTACTTTCAGACTTTTAGTTTGAAATTAATTGAGAAATAATCTTATTTTGCTATTGCATCTTAGAAAATAAGGGTTGGTTGATGAGGCATGTGCTTCCACACTCATTCTTTTTCGCCCACTTGCCCACACTTACATCTGTTCCTAGACACACACACACACACCTGCAACTTTCACTCTCTCCAAACCCTTGTCATATCCTCACACACTGTCATTTTGTTGTTCTACAGTTATTTCACATTTCTTCTGTTTCCAGCTCTGGGCTCTGCTGCATTTCATTATGCCAACATTATTTGATTCACATGAGGAATTTAATGAATGGTTTTCCAAGGACATTGAGAGCCACGCCGAAAACAAATCCGCAATTGATGAGAGTGAGTGCTTTTATGAACTCTCTTTCTTTCTGCCTATTAGTGTAGGCTACCACATAATTGAATATTTTCTTCTATTAAAGAGTTTTTCTTCCAGTATTCATAGAAGGATCGGGGGCGGGGGGTAGTTTTTTCTCTTATTAAGTATGTGCTTTGTTCATGTTTAAAAGAGCCGAAAGGACTAATACAGGTGATACTGCTGTACTGTTGACTATTGAATCAAGGTAGAACAGGCAGAGTTCAAAAAGTGCCACATTTTGGCTTATAGTATCCTCATTTTCCATGTAGATCCTGAAAAATTCATATCAGAATGATATTCCTTATGGAATGAGGTGAGGTTTTTTATCCTGTGAGAAAAACAGAAATATTAGAGGGGTCATTTTTGTGATTTTTCTAATATATATTAGGATTTGTTTCTACTGTGAATATTTTAAACCTTATTTATCAATAATTTTGACCTTGTTGAATAATATCTTTTAAGAGAGTTATGAAGTGTTTATTACATAGATATGAACTGACATCTACCAACTATTAGAAAAGTCCTAAAGTCATTTCTTATACTGCAATTTGTTAATTTGCTGACATACTTTGAAAAAATATTTTTAGAGGAACACTGGGAGGCCCAGAGAGCAGATATCAATAACAGGGTTATTGATAAAATGATCCTAAAACAGTCTGAAGGTGAATTCGAATGAAAATAAAGTTGTCCTTGCTGGTGTGAGTAAATGATAGAAAAATGCATTTGCCCCATCAACTATAGGTGGATGCTATGGAAATTCAGACTCCTTGGTTTCCTCCTTGAGGAAAAAATTAAGTTTTAGTCGTCTTTCAAAGGTTCATTAAGCCAAAAAGTATAGGGACATTTTAGTGAGAGATCATGATATTTCTTTTGTTTGTGTTAAGTCAATATAATGTATTATTTGTCGGGGGGCCTCCTGGCATTTCAGATCAACTCTCTCGATTACACATGATCTTGAAGCCATTTATGCTGAGGAGAATCAAGAAAGATGTAGAAAATGAATTGTCTGACAAGGTAAGGAAAGAAGACTTCATTAGTTTAAGCCTTAATAGGCACCACCTTAGGGTTCCAGGACAAAAAAAATTCCTTGGTAAATGTTTAGTTGAAGGGTGATTAGTTCGATTGAGAGAGGACCGTTAAACTTGAGTGGATCAAAGAAGACTTAAAATGAGTCAGACAACCAAGGCAGGTAATATTGTTTCTTCTTTTTGTTTTATACTTTTTATTATGGTGAATTTGAGACATTACAAAAGTAGAAAAAATAGTATAATGAACCCTCTTGTAACCACCATACAGCTTCAACAGTGATTAACTCATTTCCATCCCCGTCCCTCTAGATTATTCTGAAGCAAATCTCAGATGTCTTTTATTTCATTTACAAATATTTTCATCTGTACTCTATAAGATTTAGTCTTTTTTTTTTTAAGGATTTAGTCTTTTTAAAAATACATAACCAGGTGGCACCTGGGTGGTTCAGTCGTTAAGTGTCTGCCTTCGGCCCAGGGCGTGATCCCAGGATCCTGGGATCGAGCCCCGCATTGGGCTCCCTGCTCCACTGGGAGCCTGCTTCTCCTTTTCCCACTCCCCCCGCTTGTGTTCCCTCTCTCGCTGGCTCTTTCTCTCTCTCTCTCTGTCAAATAAATAAATAATTATTTATTATTATTTATTAAAAAAAATAAATTTATTTAATTTATCACCTCTGCTAAAGGAGACAGTAATTCCATTATACTATCACATATCCAGTCATTGCTCAGCTATCCCCATTTGTCCAGGTGTGTGTTTCTCTCTCTTCCCTCTCTGTCCCTCCAAGTTCTGTTCTCTGCCTCCCTCTATCTCTGTTAAAGAATTAAAGATTTTTGAAATCAGAATCCAAGCAAGGCCCACACATAGCATTTGGGTGATAAGTGTCTTAATTATCTTTTAGTCTCCCTACTTTTTTCCCTTGTTGAAGAAACTGAGTTATTTGTCCTATAGAGTTTCCCACATGTAGGATTTTGCTAACCGCATCATTGTGGTGTTGTCTAACATGTTGTGTGGTCTCCTGTATTTCTGTAAGCTAAGCATTAGATTTAGAAGCTTAATGTGCTTCGGGTTTTAATATTTTTTCCTTATACTAAGCCAATAATTTTGGTTTGTTGGGGTGTCCAGCTGGCTTAGTCAGTGCAACTCTTGATCTTGGGGTTGTGAGTTCAAGCCCCACGTTTGGTGTAGAGATGACTTAAAAATAAAAGCTTAAATTTAAAAAAATTTTTGTTTTTAATTTATAAATATCTTTTTTTGAATCCTTACCAAACTTCTCTTGTTTTTTTCTTATCTTCTGTGAATCCTCCCTATATTTTCCTTTCTTCTTTTTTTCCTCCCAGTTCCCAGTCCTTCTTTTCCCCATCTACCATAGATTCCACCTGTTTCTCACAATTCTTCTTTCTACCCAAAAGGCATCTCTCAAGGTTCTTGATAATATCAGGTGGTTCTCCTTTATCACTGCCAAAAGGTTAGATTATTTTGAAATTAGTAACTCACTTTGAAAGATTGTGGTGGGGATGTACACCTTTAAAATGTGGAGTACCTTTTTGTACCTTCGTTTTATTTATTTTTAAGAAATCTTGATGACTATTTTGTGAACCTGGCTGACTTTAACTAAATAGCAGTGTTGCACAGATATACCTGATAGAAGGAAAATACTTTATAAAACAGTGAATCCTTTTATATCAGAAAGGGCTTAAAAAACTATAGCGGTGTCATAATTTTTGTTATTTGGTGGTGAGTAGGGAGGTGATCAGAAGATGTAGTATGGTTCTTAATCACTGTGCATAGTATTTTCCTCAAGATTTCTTAAACATCAGTATTGTTTCTGATCTATTTTTAAATAGTATATTTCTTTATTAAACTCTTATTGCCTGCTAGCCACTGATATATAAAGATGTAGTATCCAGGTTCTATTCAGATTTCCAAGGGAGATGAATACATAACCAACTAATACTGTATCAGAAGAGATACAGTGATTATCTATGTGAAGTATAATGGGAACACAGATAAGGGAGTACTTCTGTTAGGGAAGGTTAGAGAAGGCATCAAAGCAGAAATGACTTGTGAGGTAGGTCTGGAATAATGAATTGGCATTTACTAGGAAACTAGTAAGCAGGTGTTAGGCGACAGGAGCAATGTGAACAAAGGTAGAGCAACATTCAGATAGGTAGCATGTTTAGCAGACTTTATTCAGAGCATTGTTGCTAGGGTATATAGGAGGACGTGGTGATGAGACTGGGATAGTAGGGTTGGTTAGAGTATGGGAGACCTTCTCTTCCTACCAGAGAATTTTTAATATGTTACTATAGACAGTAATGTACATTGAAGGTTTTTTAGCAGTTGGAATCACCTTATAATATTTGTATGGAAAGTTTCTTAGAACCACTGAAGACTGTATAGGCAGGAAGACACACCCCCTTTTCCCCCAGATAGTAACAGTCTAATATGATGAGATTCTGCAGTAAGACAATGGGAGTGGTCAGAAAGGATGATTATTAGAGGTTAATTTCCTGGTGGATTTGAGGGACTTAGGAAATGATAGAACATGGGCATGAGAAGGAGAAAAATCAGAGCTGGTTGAAATTTGTTTTTGGGTGACTGAGTGAGTGGTAATGCTGTAATCAATTTAGTAAATTCTGGAAAAGATTTTTTTTCCCCGCTGACTCTGAGTGGTACGATTGTAATGGGTAGTTGAAAATATGGGGCTGGGAATATTAGGGAAAGTGTTTTTGCAAGTCGCTGCAATGGATTACAGTTGGTGCTATTGAAAATGGAAGAGATTTCTCAGGGCGAGCATGTAGAGTGGGTGACAGGGAAAAGTGTCAAGAAAAGAATATTTTTCTGGATAATTAGCCACATCACAAATTTATAGAGATAGTGAGTTTCTAGAGATATGTATATTGTCTGTTCAATCATAATCTGGCTTGCATGTGTTTCTTATGCTGATACTGAATTCTCTTAGAAACTGGTTTTCAAAATATAAATGTCCTCATTGATTTTTAGATTGAGATTCTAATGTATTGCCAACTGACCAGCCGACAGAAGCTGCTATATCAGGCACTAAAGAACAAAATTTCTATTGAGGATTTATTACAGTCTTCTATGGGCTCTACCCAGCAAGCACAGACCACCACCAGCAGCCTCATGAATCTGGTCATGCAGTTTAGAAAGGTAAGATTTTAGGTCAGCAGCCTTGGACTTGTCTCATTAACCCATTTCAAGAAGAAGGCTCTAACCTTGGTCAGATAAGCAAAGGCTGTTAAAAAGAGATGAAATGAGAAAGTATATTCACAAAGGTAAGCATTAAATGTTTGGGATGCCCCAAACATTTCTGAGAGTGATGTCTGCATGTGTCAGTGGTGTCTTGTCATTTTCCTTTCTCTTAGGTGTGTAATCACCCAGAGTTATTTGAACGACAAGAAACTTGGTCTCCATTTCATATTTCCCTAAAGCCATACCAGATTTCTAAGTTTATCTACCGTCATGGACAGATCAGGGTCTTCAACCATTCACGAGACAGGTGAGCACGTACTAATATCTGTTTATTCTAGGGTGTTTTTGTAATTTGGGGTTTTGCGGCTTAGTGCTTTTGGGGGTTTAGTGGAGAGTGTTTGAGTTCCCCAACAATGAGGTATTTAAGCCTAGGGTGGACAACTATTTATTGAGGGACATTGTGAGTAGGAATCTGTGCAGTATCAAGTGTTTAATTGGATGACCTTAATAGCTCTAGCCACTTCTGGTTGCTTTTCTGATTGGGGAATGCGCACGTGTGTGCATATATGTACTTGTACGAGGACAGAACACCGTATGTCTCTGCTCCAGTACTGAAATTGTTTTTCAGTGGCTTATTTTATACTTGGAATAGCACTTGTGGGAGAACTGATTGGATTTCAGATTAATCAAATTTACCTTCCTCCCAGAATCAGCAGTGACGGATTTGGTTAAAGGTGAAATGTAATATGCTAGAGACGAGTTCCATTCAGAAGAAGTGTGCAGGTCCATTCTACACATGGGAGTGAGGATATGCATGGCTTCTGGATTTTTTAACAAGCTCCCAAAGGATTTTTGTGCACATCATAATTTGAGAATCATGGATTTAGAAAGTTCCATCTGTAGAGAAAAAATATAAGCACCATTACCAAAATAATCATCAACAATATTTAGCCTAATGAAACTGAAGTTGAGACACATTTCTTGGGTTTAATAAGAATTCTTTGTTTATGGGATGCCTGGATGGCTCAGTCGATTAAGTCTCTGACTCTTGATCTCAGGTCAGGTCATGATCTCAGGGTCATGGGATTGAACCCCGTGTCTGGCTCCCTGCTCAGCTGGGAGTCTGCTGGCGATTCTCTCCCTCTGTCCCTGCTCCCATGCTCTCTCTCTCTGTAAAATAAATAAATATTTTTAAAATCTTTGTCTGTGATAACTCCCAGGGTATTACTCAACTAGATGGGCAGGGGGAAACAGACCAGAGTTGTAGTGCTATTTGTTTCATATGGTATATGGCAACTTACAGCTTTGAACTGTGATTCTCTGAAATGAAATGAGACTACTTTGAATTTGTATTACTTCCTTTTATCTATATTAATTACTTAGCACTGTACTTGGTACATGCCATGAGTTTTGCCTGGTAATATGGCAGCAGACCTCTTAAAAGTAGAAACAGTTTCAAATCTAAAAGATTCTTTTTAGTGTTGGACCTCCAATCTAGTTCATTTCCCAGTATTTATATTTAGGTTTGGATTTGATTTATTTACTGATTTTACAGGTGGTTAAGGGTTCTTCTTTCTCCGTTTGCACCAGACTACATCCAGCAGTCTCTCTTTCACAGAAAAGGTAGGTGTTTTGATTTGGGGGAAGGAAAGTATGCCAGGGATTTAGTAGGATGCTCTTTGTTTTGCTGAGTGATTGATTTTCAATTAGCAATGGTTTTGCCTGCACGCTAGGTCTTTATTTATAAAGTCTTAATAAGCTTTAAGTAAATTAGTTGTCTTCATTTGTAGATGCTATGATTTGTGGCTATAACAAGAAGCAATGAAAAATTATTACATTGACCTTCCATCTTTATTTTATACCTGCCTCTTAAGAGTTTCTTACACCCTTGAAACTTGACAGAGACAGTGCAGGACTTTCATTAATGTGACTTAGTTCCTTCCTCTTTAGTCTAAGGGAAAGGAGCAGCTCACCTTTGAGCATTGTCCATGGTATTGAGGCAGAGGTTCAGGATCTTTCAACTCTATGCTTTTCTTGCCACGATGAAAAGAGAATGGCAATTAGCCGAGGATCCAAAAAGCCCAAAGGTAGCTGATGAGCCACCTCCACTCTGGCCCATATATGCCATATCTCGTAGGTCTGCCTCTCCCGCTTGCGACTGTAGTACACAAATGTGACACCCTGACTTTCATCATAGTGGCTGGGTCAGAACCTTTAGGTACCTTTTCATTCTTGAACAGAAAGACAGCAGTTCAGTAGCTTTAGTTGACTGTTACCTCTTGGCTTGCTGTTGGGTTTAACTTTGTTCTTTGGTATTCCAGGTGTTAATGAAGAAAGCTGTTTCTCCTTCCTTCGCTTTATTGATGTATCTCCAGCAGAAATGGCAAACCTCATGCTTCAGGGACTTTTGGCCAGGTGAGAAGTTTGTGTAATTTGATGAGAGAGCAGTTGGGAATAAACAGGCAGAGACTTTGAACTGTGAAACTAAATACTTAATATTGGAGCCTCTTATTTTTTTCTTGTTAAGAGTAAAGATTTTTATAAGGGAAACACAGTTTTCTTTTGATTATTTAATAATCGCACGATGCTTCATGATATACCTTAAATACAAATTATTTCGGCTCTCCCCCCAAATGCTACCAGAAGGTCTTTAAGTCTTCGTAATTTCTAGTTAGTCTTCTGTGTTGTATTTGCTTCTGCAGGGCAGATGATGGCTAGTGAGTCCTTCACTTGGTAGTGATTGCAGCATAGCCTGCCTTAAGTATTCTGGGAAACTTAGTTCTGTGTTCTTTTTCTTTGGAATAATGGTTTTCACTTAAGTCGTTATTTTGTATTTATGTAATAAATAGCGACCTTGTTAGAAAAGTTTATCTCCCTAATTATGAGGATGTTTTTGTAATAGAATTTTTGTGATAGAGTTAAATATTCTTTAATACTGAGTGGAGCTTTACAGAAGATTTTAGTTTTCATAGTAGCAAACCAGGTCATGCCAGAGATAGAATTTATAGAAGAAAAGTGTGAAATGGCTTCATCTGAAAGTAGGGAAGAACTGTTTCTAAAATGCTCAAGATGTACAAAAGAGACACATAAATGAAAGACAAGGTTCCTCGCTGCTCTGAACTACCCTCAAACCTCCATGGAGCACTGAATAAGCATGTCTGCTGTGGTCTGTTTCAGATGGTTAGCTCTTTTCCTGTCTCTGAAAGCCTCCTACAGGCTCCATCAGCTGCGCTCCTGGGGAGAGCCAGAAGGGGAGAACCAGCAGAGATATCTGAGAAACAAGGATTTCCTTCTTGGGGTTAACTTTCCACTCTCCTTTCCCAACCTTTGCAGCTGCCCTTTGTTAAAGGTAAGCACTTATTTCAGCTTCAGCTCTCCATAGTAGTACTCACTTCCCTTCTCTTTGCATCAGTCAAAGGAATAATAAAGTCAGTGATGACCTCATGGAGCCAAAAGTTCCTAGAGGAGTGGGAGCGGTGTACTGAGTCATAACTTACTATCACTTCATAGACGTGTTGTAGATGTATGGAGATATATAGATATATAGTGTGTGTGCATGTGTGTATATTTAATATATATTTTGTATATAACTTTACTGTAAAGTTCACAGAATTTAAATGTACAACTCTTTGAATTTATCAATGTGGATACACTTACGTAACGACTAGATTATACCTAGATTAAGGTATAGAACGTTTCCAGCACCCAGAAGTCTCCCTCATGCATCTTCCCATTTAATACCTCCATTTCAGAACAAACCAACAAAATAACTGTTCTATCACCATAGATTATTTTTGCCTGTTTTTGACCTTAATGTAAATGGAATCATCCAGTATGTGCACTTTTGTGTCCATATTATGTCTGTGAGATGCATCCACATTGCATTGTAGCATTCTTTTGTAATACTATGAAGTAAGCCATTGTCCGAATAGACCACAATTTATTAACCTGTACTACTGTTCGTGGCTATTTAGGTTGCTTCCACTTGGGGGCTATTGTAAATAAAAGTGCAATGCATATTCTTGTACATGTCTTCTGATAAATGTAAGCACCAATTTTTTGGGGTTTATATCTAGGCATGAGATTGCTGTATCACCAGGTATATGTATGTTTAGATTTAGTAGCCACTACCAAGCCTTTTTCCAAAATGGTTTTAGAAATTTATACTCCTACTAGCAATATGAGAAGTTTGCTGCTGTTCATCGTCCTTGCCAGTACCTGATATTGTCAGTCCATTTTGTTGCATTTGTAGTGTTACCTCGTTATCTCGATTTTAAATTGCATTTCCATGAAAAATAATGATGTTGAACACTTTTTCATATAGTTGTTCTGGCCATTGTAGAGTAGGTGAGAGAGAAAGTGACAGGAAATAACGTTATAGATGTAGGTCCAGATCAGTACTTGCAAGGATTTGGATTTTATTCTGAATGAAATGGGTAACACTGGAGAGTTTTGAAAAGAGATTTGTATATCTATATGTTACAGTCCTTCAACAAAATTAAAACTTAAGAAGGCAGGATGTTTTCCTTGGGTCCTCTAAAAAATGTAATGGGTCATTAGTCTTACAGTTCATTGCTATTGAATGCTGGATATTCTTTGGTTGGATCTGGTATTTGCCCCCTGTACACTGAAGAACCCATGTGACTTCTTTCTCTTTTCCCAATTGGTTTCTTAAGCATTGCTCCATGTGCTTTTTTGGACTCTGGAGAGAAGATCGGTAATTCAGAAAGGAGAATAGAATTAGGTTCCAGTCCTGTTGGAATAATGTAGTCAGTGGTGGCAGGGCAACTTCCTACTAATGAAATATTGCTGTAGCTGGTCAAGAGTTGCTTAACTTCCTGTAGACTGGTTCACCTACATCTGGTAATTTATATTACTATATAGTTATAAATTGTTGCTAGTTTTATTTTTGGTACAGGAAGCACCATTCTCCGATGGGTTTATTATGTCTTCTTATGTAGACACCTGCATCTTACTAAACACTCAAAGATCCTCCTTCCCTTATTTGTATTCTTCTGCTTTCTGAAAATACAGTAGTGTATTCATTGTGTCTGTTCAGTGAGGTCCTTGTATCAGTTAATGAATTTCCTGAGAAATTCAGGTATGGGCCATATGCCTTATGGGAAATTGGTAGTGAAATCTGTAAGGTTATCTCATTGAAGTTAGATTCACTTTCATTTCCTCTTTAATTTTATTTCATGCTGTGGATGGACATTTGCTCTCATAGGGGCTTACCATGTACACAACCAGTAGGTCGCAGGTGACTTAAAGCTAGTTCTGTATGTGTAGAAACACTGCTCTGCTTTTGGTTTCATCATCCTTAGCTCCCAACATGTATATATTGAAATATCAACCAGGCAGTGTATTTTGCCAGAGTTTGTTGATCTGTTTTAAGAACTTGTTGCTTTCAACCAAGCAGAATGATCTTTACATGGTATCTAGTCTTAAAGATTGACCTAACTTCTGAATAAAGAATTATTTTCTTGAGACTCCATGTGTAACAATTAATAAAAATATAATAAAGCCCATTATATCTGTGGCTTTTGAAGTGTGACCATAGCTCAAGAATATTTTTTAAGAATATTTTATATCACCACCTAGTAAGTATGTAGATAAACGAAATACTAAATACATGTACATAAATTTTTATAACAAAATATTCACAAAACAATACTTCATGTGCAATGAACTCTGATTTTTTTCTTTTGTTCTTTTTTTTCTTAATGTTAGGTTAGAATCTACTAAAAAATGATTTCATGACCCTTACTAATCACAGTTTGAAAAATGCAACATTATATGACCTCATACTATTAGAATAGTCAGAGGACTAGAAAAATAGAGTCACCATGTAGAAGATTCTGGATCATTCTTTTTAATAGTAAGAACAAAACTGACTTTTGAAACTTAAGGAAGAGTTTCACTTTCAGAAGTTTCTCCGAGACTTGAATGCACATATGGAATCAGAGTTTTTTGTTTTCACAGGAAATAGACTTATAACTAACTATGCTTACTGTTTTCAGTAAATGTCCTGACAGTATAACTTGAGATTATTTGCTATAATTCAAATGGTGAATTACAAACTTAAGAAGGATGAGAAAAGTCTTGAAAGATTAGAAAAAGACAGACATAAATGTGGGGTCCATCTTAAAGCTTGTGGGGGTAGGAAGAAAATTTGGGAATGATAACCAGTACCCTAATGAAGTTATTAGGGAAGTTAAAAAATTTTTTTTTCTAACAAAATTAATTAGCAACTATTTGAATTTATGATTCTCAGAAGCAGCTAACTTGATTCTGAAAAGATGAGCATTTGCTTTGCTTTAGTAAATAACAAGCCAAGTAGATTAGAGAGGCAGAAGTAATCAATACAGCATATTAAACTTTTTTTTTTTTTTAAGATTTTATGTATTTATTTGACAGAGAGACAGCCAGCGAGAGAGGGAACACAAGCAGGGGGAGTGGGAGAGGAAGAAGCAGGCTCATAGCAGAGGAGCCTGATGTGGGGCTCGATCCCAGAACGCCGGGATCACGCCCTGAGCCGGAGGCAGATGCTTAACCGCTGTGCCACCCAGGCGCCCCAGCATATTAAACTTTTTATATCTTCTCTTTTGTTGCCTTAGCTGTCCTTCTAGAGCTACTAACATGCATATGGGAAAGTGCACAGATCATAAGTGTACATAGAGCTGAGTTACTTCACAAACACTCCTGGAACTCCGGAAGTCCCTTGTGCCCACTTCATTCACTTTTCCTCTCCGCTGCCTTGCCTTCCCAAGCGTTACTGTGCGTGATTTGAGTGATTCCTAGTTTTTGTTGTTACAGATACTACTGTTGTGAGTGACAAATATTTGGGTGATTCCTAGTTTTTGTTTTTACAAATACTACTGTTGTGAGTATTACCGTAAACATCTTTTAGTGAAAATTCACATGCAGTTTGTAGGGTATAGATCGAGTAATCAAATTGCTGGGTCATAGAGTATGCATATGGTCATCTTCAACAGATAATGCCAGTTTTCTTAAACAATTGTATCAGTGTTTTCACTCTCAGTAACAGCATATTAGAGGTTCGAGTTGTTCCACATCCTTGCCAGAATGTTGTATTATTTGTTCATTTTAGCAGCCTTTCTGTGTGGTTTTATCTCGTTGTGGCTTTAAATTACATTTCCCTTATGAATAATGATGTTGAATAACCTTTCCTAATGCTTCTTAGCCATTTGGATAACCTCCTTTATGAACTCTTATTGAAGATCTTGCTTATTTTTCTGTGAGGCTGTCTGTTTTCATAGTGATTTGTAGTCCTTATGTATCACAGACGATATTCTGTTCTGCAGCTTACTTTTGCACTCAGTGGTGTCTTTTGTTAAATAGTTAGCATTTTGTGTCTTGTTGAAGAAATCTTTGCCTATATACAAAGGTCATGAAGGTAATCCTCTACGTTTTTCTCCCAAAGTTTTATTTATTTATTTATTTATTTACCTTTCACATTCCAATCTACAGGGAATTGTGGTGGTGTTTTAGTCTGTGGTGAGGATTTTTTTTTTTTTTTTTTTTTTTTTACATATAGATATCCATATCCATTTGACACAGATCCATTTATTGAAAAGATCGTCTTTACTTCCCTCCGCATCACTTTTGCCAGATACGTGGCTGTATATGTATGAGTCTGTTTCTGGGCGCTTTTTGTTCCAATGGTCTATTTTGCTGTCCTTGAACTGTACCACCCTGTCCGAACTATAGCTTCATAATAAGTCTTGATGACTGGCAGCACAGATCTTCTAGCTTCATCTCTCATCAGTATTGCCTTGGCTGTTCTTAGCTTTTTGCATTCTTATGTAAATTTTAGAATCAGCTTATAAATCTTATTTTAAACTCTTAAGCATTGTAGATATATAGGCCACTGGTCCCCAAATGTTTTTTGATTATGTCCCCCTGTTATTAAAATATATTTAATCCATTTTGACTATACCTGTGTATTATTTTCTTTAAAATGATACACTTGGACTAATGTGTAAATATTATTTACCTTGTGAATCTTGCATATGAAGCTTTGTAGACCACTAGTCTAGATAGTAAAAGAAGCCTAATTGAGTAAGGAATGGTGATAGAGAGGAGGACCCAGTATTTACTGGGGGAAGTACTCCTTTTTCTTGACACACCCTTTTCTTTTTCTCTCTTAATGCTGTTTTTAATTGTTCAGTACTAAGGCCAATTGGAGTGAATGGGTGTATCAGTCTATATGTCAGAAGACCTGACTGATCGAATGAATCTCTGGTGGTAGAATGTGATATTGGCTTAATGATCAGGGGTTGTCGGATGCTCCTTTTTTTCTGGTCAGACTACCTTTAGAATTGCCTCCTTTCAATGTCAGTCTGCTCCCACAGAGAGCATATGTAATTACTGTTGTTTACCAACCTGTTAGTCAGCAGTGTCTATTGTGGGCAAGGTGTGTTAGCAGTCACGGTCCCTGTTTTCTGGTTTGAAAAATCATTCATGCATGTAGTAAAAACACACACATTTTAAAAGACTTTATTTTTTATTTTTTAAAACATCTATTTATTTGAGAGAAAATACACGGTGGGAGGGGGAGGTGCAGAGGGAGAGAGAGAATCTTGAGCAGACTCCCAACTGTGTGGGGCCGGGGATAGAGCTCAATCTCACAACCCTGAGATTGTGACCTGAACCAATACCAAGAGTTGGGCACTTAACCGACCGAGCCACCCAGGCGTCTCTTAGAAAGACTTTAAAAACAAAAATGACTGAAGATAAGAGTTGAAAGAAGACATAATTAACTGCCAGATTGATGGTGGATGATTAATGGTAAAGTTCAGAATGGGAAATCGCCTTAGATTGAAATGGACAAAAAAGTCTTTCTAGAAATGGTGTTGTTTTATTTTTTTTTTAATATTTTATTTATTTATTTGGAGAGAGAGAGGGAGGAAGAGTGAGCAGGAGTGGGTGAGGGACAGGGGAGAGGGAAGAGCAGGCTCCCTGCTCCAGGGAGTCTGACATGGGGCTCGATCCCAGGACCCTGAGATCATGAGGTGAAGGCAGATGCTTAACTGTCTGAGCCACCCAGGTGTCTGAAATGTTGTTTTCGTTGGACTTTGAGTGATAGAGATCTGGGTAAGAGGAAGGATATACCAAGTTAAAGACTGGAGCTAAACAAAAGAAAGGGCCAGAAAGGTAAGTTGTAGGAGTCTTTAAATGCCAGTCTGTTGGGGTTCAGATATTAAACCAGGAGTTTTAGCCTTTTTTTGGCTTATGTTATTATATAGATGCTATAGTTGTAGTCTTGGGGAAATAAACTTTTGGTGGCTACTATCAAGCCACTGGAAGGAGTAATTTGGTAGCCAGTTTCAGGAAGGCCACTTAATCACTCAAATCACAAGCACAGCAGTGGGGATCTCGGTCATTGGTATTTAATAAAGATTAATCTCAGTGTGTGATGTCACGAAAGACGGGACACCAGGGGTCCGTGTTAAGGAGGATGTTTTTTTGTTTTGTTTTGTTTTTTAAAGATTTTATTTATTTATTCGACAGAGAGAGACAGCCAGCGAGAGAGGGAACACAAGCAGGGGGAGTGGGAGAGGAAGAAGCAGGCTCACAGAGGAAGAGCCTGATGTGGGGCTCGATCCCGTAACGCCGGGGTCACGCCCCGAGCCGAAGGCAGACGCTCAACCGCTGTGCCACCCAGGCGCCCCAAGGAGGATGTTAAACAAAGGTTGCAATGGTAGTAACTAAATGTGAGGAAGGGTCAGTGGAGCGCTTGGGTGGCACAGCTGGTTAAGCCCCCGCTCTTGAGTTCTGCTCTGGTTATGCTATCATGGTTGTGAGATTGAGCCCTGTGCAGAGTCTACTTAAGACTCTCTCTCCTTCTTTCTCTCCCTGCCCCCCCCCCAAAATAAATAAATAAATCTTAAAGAGAGGGTCAAGGGACTCTGATTTGGATATGGATGATTATTGTCAGTGAAGGAATCACTTCCAAAACCCAGAGTTCAAGAGAAGATCCAAAAGAATGATAAATTCTTTTTTTAAGTTTAAAGCAGATACACCGGGATAAGATTAGTAGCTTTTGTTGTTGTGAGTGTACATAGAAGACAGAAGACCCAGGTGGAGGGATTTACAGGGAGAGGGATTCTGGTTAGAAAGTGTAGAGAGCACATGAAGTGTGCAATGAAGTGTGACAGTCAAAAAGAATAGGGAAGTATTTCAGGAGGGACACTGGGTTTAAGTCAAAGTTGAGTTTGTAGGGGAGAGGAGACTCAGATTTGAAGATTAAAATGGAAGAAGCCTGCAAAGAAGGAAATTGAACGTGAGAGAGAGACGACTGGGGGGATTGCAAAGTGGTTAACTACCCTTTTTATGTGGTAGAAAACTCCAGTAAATACTGGTGGGAGCTCTATAATTAATGGAAAGGTACTCTCTACCACAAAGAAAGTTTTGCTAATTCTAGAAGCTCTGAAACTAAGCTTAACATGAAAAAAGAAAGTGTTACTAAGCAGTGCTTTCGTTTTATTTTTTATTTTATTGTTTTGTCATTCCTTTTTCTTCCCCAAGTGAGAACACAGTTCATGTGTTTGTATATTTTATATAGTCCCTCTTGTCTTTGCGGACTTGCACAAAAAAAGTTAAGTAAATGTTTCCTGAATGATTTAATAGTGGTGCTTTGTATTGTATTTGTGTTGGTTTTCCCTTTGGAATTTGATGTGTATTCTCATCTGAGGGAATGTTCTCCAGCCTAAAATTATAACATCAGTATTTAAAATAGAATTTTGTGAAAAGTTCTAACATTCCTTTGGAGGTCAAGAAATGTGGGATTGGTAACTTGTTTGATCACTCATTGATTTTATCATACATCAGTTGTTTTTACCCTGCAGTTTCTGTTGATCAGGAACTTGGGAGCAACTTAGCTAGGTGAGTGTAGCTCAGAAAATCTTACAAAGTTCCAGTCAAGATGTCAGCTAAGGTTACAGTTATTTGAAAGATTGGCTAGAGCATAGGATTTACTTCCAAGTATCTTATTTACATGCTTAGGAAGGTGATGCTGGCTATTGGCTGGAGGCCTCAGTTTCTTGCTGTGTGGACTTTTCCATGGGGCTGCTTGAGTGTCCTCATGACATGGCAGCTGGCTTCCCCCAGGGTAAGTGATGAGAGAGAGAGAGCAAGCGAGGAAGAGGCACAGTGCCTTTTACGATCTAGTTTTAGGAATCCTAGGAGAGGGGAAGGAACTAGGCTCTACCTTTTAAAGAGAAAGCTACCAAAGAATTTGTGAACATATCTTAAAATGACCAGAGCCTCTTACTGTTGGGCTGATGCCTTTATATTGGGTATTTCATTGTAAAGTTTGTTCTGGTATTCCTAGTTCTGAGATTTTGGCCTAGGCTATTGATGGGTTCTGAGTGTGACATCATGAAAGTTCTTAAATTGATTAAAGGCTGTTGGTGTCTCTCCCTGCACTCCGTGTCACTCATCTTGTTCACAGTTTTATTAGCCACAGCAGTGTCAGCTGGGGAGAATATTAAATACTGGATGATATCTGGCTTTCATCTTCAGCAGAAATTCACTGCAAAGTCCTTGTAGGCAAAATATTTTCATTGCAATCTCTGTTGTATTCTGTATCTTGCATTTTCATTTGATTTGCCACCTTAATTCTGATTATGTAACCTTGATTATTTATGAAGAGATGCTATTTCTCCAACTCGTTGCTTTGCTTTCTTTTGTAGTCCTAAAAAGTGGAATAGCCTTGTTTTTATGCAAGGTAAATACCAATTGTGTTTCAAAGTTTTGGGGGGAGTGGGTCACCTGGCTGGCTCAGCCAGTGGAGCGTGCGACTCTTGATCTTGATGTCGTGAGTTTGAGCCCACGTTGAGTATAGAGATTACTTAAAAAAATAAAATCTTTAAAACAACAACAAAGTTTTGATGAAAGAACATAGGAATGATTCCATGTTCAAGTTCCATTTTTAAAGGTGAAGTTTGGGGGTATTTCTTTTCTTTTCTTTTCTTTTCTTTTCTTTTCTTTCTTTTTTCTTTTCTTTTTTCTTTTCTTTTCTTTTCTTTTTTTTCCTTCCTTCCTTCCTTCCTTCCTTCCTTCCTTCCTTCCTTCCTTCATTTCTCTGCCCATCATGGGGCTCAAACTCACAGCCCTTAGATCAAGGGTGGCATGCTCTACCGACTGAGCCAGCCAGGCACCTTTGGGGTTATTCTTGAGTGTATAGACCTGAGAGCAAAGAGAAGAGGAAATGCTAAAATTGGAAGCAAGTGTAGAATTCTTTCTCTTGTACTATTCAAATGACAATTTCAAGTAAAATTCCTTTGGAGCTACCACATTAGCTTTGAATTAATGTTTCCATATGCAGCTTTGTCCTCTTATTGCAGACAATTCTTCATTCTCTTCTGCGCCTTCATTTGTTTTATAAAGAGTGGTAGTTATTGTTCCAGCAGCCTGTCTCCCAAATACAGCTTCCTACCATCAGATCAGGTAAAGGCTTTGTTCTTATTCCTCTAAGAAGACAGGTAATGAGTGTTGACTTGGCTACATGTTGTCATCTTGTTCCTGGTAAGCTACCTCAGATCCCATACTACTGAGTCATTCGGCAATCTAACCCAGTCCTCACCTCATTCTTTCCCATTGTGAATATGAATGAATGTGGGCAGTGAGAAGCTTTCTTCCAGGGGTGCCCGTAAAACCCTTGTTCTCACTCTGCAGTGAATGTTAGGTTTGAATTCTGTGTTACAGAGGTCAAGGAAGTACTAGTCTCATAATACTGGCTTTGGGATGATATGTAAACATGAAGGAACTAGGCTAAGGACACAGATCGAATGACACTTAGGGGCGTTTTAAACAAAGTTTAGGGCCTTTTTAACCCTCTTACTTGATGTGAATGCTTGTCTGATATTTCTTTCTTTTGTGATACTTGTGGAACAAAAGCCAGCATGGTTCACTGTGTTCCACTTAATTTTATTATGCTCCACCCTGCTTTACGGGTGAGAATTTTGAGAAGGAATAGTAGTTAGTTCAAATTTTTCATAAATTCATTCTCACACACCTCCTTCCCCACTGTGAGCTCTGGCCAGAACTCCTTTCTTGTACAGTTTTGTAGGGGTTAAAGAGTACAAGTCTCACACATAAGAATCTTTTTCTTTTTAATCTTGTTTTGCTTAGAAGAATAAAGGCAAAATCCAGAATCTATAGGATATATACCATGTGTAGTGATCTTTTGGGGAGGGGAAGCAGATTACAAGGCGTCCCCCACTTCAAAAGTTCAAGGTTATGCCACTTGACTTTTACAAAAAACCTACTTTTGTACCTGTTTTACGAATCAAAAGAAGTCTGAGGAGGACTTTTGCTTTTACCAAAAAAAAAAAAAAAAAAGACAAAAAGTAGAACTAGAGTTCAGCATTTGTTTGGCACTGAGCCGTTACAGAGCTCTGTGCACTGGAGCAGTGAGAGTGGCACCGCCGAGCTCCTTCCCCAGGAGCTGTGCTCAACCTTGAGCTGCCATAGCTTTGAACTGTGTGTGTGAGCATCTGTGCTTTATTTCAATTTATTTTGTGCATCCTAAGATATCAGAAAAGCCTAAAAGAGGTTATTTTTGGGGGTCTGGTAATGCTCAAAAAAATTTCCATATAGATTAATGGTAATTGCTTCTTTATTTTATGCTATGTCAGCTTACGAAAGTTTTCAAAGGAATTCTCTACTTTGGGGTAGCAAGGGAAACCTGTACCAGCACTGATTCCATCTCCTAACTCTGTTTCAGTGAAACTGTTGTCATGGTAATGGGCCACTTAGGCATCATGTGTGTCAAAAGCTTTACATACTCCACAGCTTTTGTGAGCTATCTCATAAAAATTGGGGGCAGTTCAGATTTTGCCGTTTAAAATGTACAAAAGGGTCTAAACGTAAAGAATTGTTTTTGAAAAGAGTGGTATGGTTTAAGTTTTAAGCACTGTTCTCTATTAAATGCTTAGAGAGCTTTGACTGGCTATTGATGAAGAATCCCAAATAGGAAGTTTTCAAAAACTCATCTGCTAAATGTTAATTTGCAACTACAGTATTTATATATGTCATTATTTCCTGAGATCGCGAAGGCTGCCAGCGCCTCTTGTGGAAAGCTCTGAGAAGCCATTGTATTCAGGGTTTTTCTGTGCTTTATTTTCTCTCTTTTTGTTTGGTCACTTAAAATATCTGAAAATAGAATCCATTTAGTCTAGCAGTTGATCTATAAGCACTATGCCCTTTCATTTAAGGTGAGACCTTTCCTCACAGACTCTTAATTATAGAGAACAAAGTGACGGTTACCAGAGGGGAAGGGGGTTGGGGGAAGGTTGATGAGGATTAAGGAGTACACTTGTGATGAGCACTGGGTGATTTTTGAAATTGTTGAATCACTATATTGTGCACCTGAATCTTATATACTGTATGTTAACTAACTGGAATTAAAATAAAAACTTAAAAAGCAAAATAATAATAATAATAAAGTGAGACCTTTTCCCTGTACCCATGTTTGATGTATTTTTTAAGAACAAAAGCAGAAAATTAATTTCTGGGTGATGAAGACCTAATGGTAACATAAACGCTCCTTTTAATTTTAAACAAGACATGGAGAATAAAGTATGGCCCCTTGTTAAATGGGTAAGCCTGTGTCTGAGGGGAAAAACATCTGTGTGTTTTCTGTGCTATACTGTGGCAAGAAGTTTACAGCTGTGGGATCGGTCTTCCTGCCCTACTTACTTTCATTTGAGAGTTTTGCGTGTTGCCAAGAGACTCTTTACAAAAGCCTAACTTCTCTGTTATGTGCATATTGTGGTTCTGGTAGCAAGACACACACAGCTGTCAGTGCCTACAGGGTAATGAAGACACTCAAGAGCATGAGGAAGAGACAACAGAACAGCAAAGCCTGTGCCCACATCATAACGCAATCATGTCTCCCATAGTGTGACTTTCTGTGTCTTTTTTTCCTAATTTGTTCTAGGCCAAAACAGGTTAATGTAGTAATGAACCTTCTTTTCTGTCCCTCCTGTACCTATTCACCCAAGCATCTTATGCAGTGGTGCTTAAGGTGTCCTTTGTGTTCCTCTGCGTTAAGCATTAAATTTTTTTGTAGGTAGCAGTGTCTGGTAGTTCATGTCATTATGTGAAGAGAATGTGGGTAGTGTGGTATTAAGGACCACCTATACTAAGGAAGAATTGATGGAACCAATGTTAAGAGAAAATAATGTAGAAAAGTACAGATTGAGTAAATATGCTGGGAGTGGCCAGGGTTTCTCTGAAGCTAAGGCTGTGTGTGAGCATTTTGAACTAGTGATTTTTTTTAAATCTAAAATCAGAAAGCTACAAATCACCTTGCCTTTAGTGAGTTCCACTGAGAATACATCATAACCTAGCTCATGTAAGACAAGTGAACATGTTTTAATTTGGGAATGACCACCCCTAGGAGTAGAATTATCATTAGATGTTTTCCAGAAAGGTGTCACAAATAACATATTATGTTAAAAGGACTCCCTACAGTGAATGTTGTAACCGTTTCTTACTAATAACTATAATGCTGAAGAGAAAATTACTGACGGAAATGTTCATTCTTTCATCTTTTACCTTTATATTCTAGGAATGAATTAAGAAACAGGCTTTATTGAATTTTGCCATTTGAGAATACTTAAAATGAGGGTGACTTTAAGAGATCCCTGGCAGAGACATTGTTTAGTTACTGTTCATAGAAGTTAGTAGACAATTCAGAGGTCTTTAGGTCCTCTACTGCTGCTGCCTCAGCCACCTGGGTGGCAGTAGACACCCTAACTAGCAGTCTGAACTACTCCTGTAGCTCGATGACATGAGCCATAGTTACTTGACTCTTACCTCTTCTCTCCACCCTCTAGGAGGCGCAAGGGGGCTTACCACCAATAATAGAATATGTGCTTGCCAAAAACAAGATTGACTACCTTCATCTGTGCTTTAGGAGTAGGAATTTTTTTAAGTGTTCATTCTTAGGTATCCAGTATCTAGTATTGGAAGAACAGCGTGATACCTGGTCTAATAATCTTTGTAATGTCCTCACCCTAGGCATTCAGAAGGTAATGGGCATAAATAGGTAGCAAGGCAGATGAACTTAAATGCAGATGCTAGCCAACATACAGATGAGAACGCAGATATTGTTGAAAAACCATCAGAAGGTTAAAATTCTTTTCTCAGTAATGACAGGGACATCAACATCTAGAGGAGAATATCAAACATGTCAAAGCTACGTGGACCCAATGTTGTAGTAAAGCATTGTAAAGACTTCCGTACAGTGTGGTTAGAAACCACTGGAGACTGCCCAACTCTCCTGGAAACAGTTCAGGCCTTTCAGTTTGTTCATGACCACTATTCAGAAAATGCTGATTGGTTTTTGGAAAACAGATTGTGATACACATACCCTGCAGGACAGCTTTAAGATGGCGTCTCTCAAAGTGTGATCCTGAAGAGCCCATTTACTTTGGGAAAAGATCTCTATGAACAAAGAAGCCTTGAAGAGATTCAGTCCTGAAATCTTTTGGTACTAGAATTATGACTGTTATTCTTCTGTACAGAGTCCTGGTTACTGTTCATCTTGCAGTTTGTTTTCTTGACCTTACACCAGTGTATAAATTTGCCTACCTTGTATATGTATTATCTTCATCTGTATGGGCATTTAGGTTACCAACCTGCCTTTCTGAGAAAACTAAGAAAAAAAGTGAAGTAATCAAGAATGAAGATCAAAAGATAAAATGTCTAATGCACTGAAGAAAGAATTGCATTTGCACTAAAGAGCACTGTAATCCCACTGACAGATTCTTTTATGTGGACATTCCATACTTTTTTTTTTAAAGATTTTATTTATTTTGAGAGAGAGAAAGACAAACCAAGAAAGCAAGAGAGGGCACTAGTGGGGAGGAGAGGGAGGAGCAGCAGGGTCCCCCCTGAGCAGGAAGCCTGTCGAGGGGCTTGATCCCAGGACCCCAGGATCGTGACCTGAGCCGAAGGCAGACTCTTAACCAACTGAGCCACCCAGGCACCCCAACATTCCATACTTTGAAAAAAATCTTTCGCATGAATGCTTATAAACTGAAGCTTTAGTATGAGCTTTTAGTCTGTTAAAATGTGTTGATATGGTAACATAAATGAAGAATTTATATTTTTAAAAAAATGGTCAGATAAAGGAACTAAAGCAATATTGTTTCCTTTTTCCTGAGCACTTGTATTGATACCACTGAATACGTGAAACAGCTAACCTTGCTAGAACTACAGTTGACTCTTGAACAACGCAGGGGTTAGGGATGCTGCCCCTCTCTGCAGTCAAAACTCCGCATATAACTTTTGACTCCCCAAAAACTTAACTACTAGTAGCCCGCTGTTGACAGGAAGCCTTACCAATAACATAAGCAGCCAGTTAACACATATTTTGTATGTTGTATGTGTTATATACTGTATTCTTATAATAAAGTAAGGTGGAGAAAAGAAAATTATTAAAATTGTAAGGAAAATACATTTACAGTATTGTGCAGTTACTTTTGAGAAAAATCCATGTATAAGTGGATCCACACATTTCAAACCCATGTTCTTCAAGGGTCAGCTGTGCATTGCGCTGTTAATATACATGTGTGATGCTAAACAGATGTGCCTTATGCCTGGCTGGCTCAGTCAGTAAGTAGGGTATGCAACTCTTGATCTCGTGGTTGTAAGCTCGAGCCCCACGTTGGGTGTAGAGATTACTTAAAAATAAAATCGTTAAAAATCTGCCTTGAAGAAAAATTTAGAAGGAAATATTGTTGGCCACCATGTTTTTAATTTACGATGTGAGTTCGCATCCGTGGTATAACAAATGAACTAAACTTCCCCCCACATATACGTTGTTCTGCCTAATGAAAGTTATGTTCTCAGTATTTATAATTAGCAGTATCTCTTCCAGAAAAAGATAAAATTAGGAATGCCACTTGCTTACAGTATATTGATAAAAACCATGTTTCAAAATTAGCATGAACCTTGACTATGTTATACATTTGGTTCTAAATACTGGTTTATTATTTATTAGAATTAATAATATTCACTAAGAAGAATGTGTTTAAGTCAGATGTTTAATACGTGACATTTTTTCCATTTTGCTTGCATTAAACATACTTGCCAATGTCACTAATTCGCATTTTTGTTTTGTAGTCTCTGGTTTTCAGCAGCCACTGTAAAGCAGTGAGTGGCTACTCAGACCAGGTCATCCATCAGCGGAGATCAGCTACCTCCTCACTTCGTTGCTGCCTGCTCACTGAACTGCCATCTTTTTTGTGTGTGGCCAGTCCACGAGTAAGTGCCACAGGAGGGAAGAGACAAAATACATGATACTTGAAGAAATAAACCAACTTTTAAGAGATCCACTTCTTAAACAGAACTGTTTTAAGCTGTTTGGACCTTGAGAAACATAAATCCTCAGTATTTATTTATTTATTTATTTATTTATTTAAAAGATTTTATTTATTTATTTGGCGGAGAGAGACAGCAAGAGAGGGAACACAAGCAGGGGGAGCGTGAGAGGGAGAAGCAGGCTTCCTACGAAGCAGGGAGCCCGATGCGGGGCTCAATCCCAGGACCCTGGGATCATGACCTGAGCTGAAGGCAAACGCTTAACGGCTGAGCCACCCACCCCAAATCCTCAGTATTTAGAAGACATACGTGGTCCTGGCTTTCCCAAGACAGTACTCCTCCCTTTAAATTGTGTTGGTTTGAGAACTGTTGTATGGTAGATAGGAACGGCTTCTTTCCCTGACCATGTCTCTCCTGTGTAGATCCTCTCCTTTAGTCAGGGGCTCTAAACTACCATGGTAGCAAGCCAACTGTTAGGTAGATTATCACTGAACAGCAGGGTCAGGGCAGTGCAATATTTGAAAAGGAGAGGGAGCCATTTGTTACCTGCATTGAGGTTTTTGAGGATTTTTTTTAGAGGAGGCGGCCATATTGGGAGGGAGATTTGATCTGGCCTTATCACCTCAGTGCAGTCTCCACATAACAAAAGGAAACATAACACTCCAGCATCAAGAAATTTCTTAGTCTGGTGTTCTCTCGCTTTCCTCAGCAGCCCTACCTAGACTGTGGTTCACAGGTATGTTCCCTTTGAAGAGTGACTGTTGTGCTCTGTTCCCCATTCGGCAGCCATAATTTTATTTGCAGGTTGGGAGCAGTTTCTGTTGTGGTTTCAACATTGAGCACCTGTTAGTTCCTTCCTAACACTCCATTTATCAAAACAGGGCACTCTGGTGATTGCCAACAGCATCGCTGCAAAGGCTCCCCTTTGTACGGTGCTGTTTTTTACTCTGCTTTCCTCTTCCATTCTTTGTCATTGATCAGAGCTAGACAGAAGCTGTCTTACAACTCTGAACAAATATATGAAGGGAGAGGGGCAAAGCAGAGATGTGCTAGACTCTGTGGTTAGAGCAGAGAACAAGTTTCTGTCTTCCCAGCTCATTTCCTTTTTGCTCTAAGGAACATCTTTCAGTTAGCCAGGAAAATTCTTAAGAGGCCGACGTTTCTCACCCTTCTGTGTTTTATCTTGTTTTCTCCACTCATTCTAGAAGGTCTAAAGAAGGTGGAGCCTTTTGAATCTTTCTTAGTGATATTTTTCTGTCATTATTTACATCAGCTTGCATCTTTATTAAGTTATCAAAGGTCAGATTCTGGCAGGGGTCCCAAGAAAGTTGATAAATGGAAGTGAGATGATGGTGGTACTGAGTCCCATTGACTCCTCCCTGCCTTCCCTTCTTTCTGCTGACCCTGTACTACATGAACTTGATTCCCAGGCCACCTGCCAACTGTGATTTATATTGGCTGTCTAAATAGAAATTATTTAGATTTTCTATGTATCCTGTTCTTCCAGAGCATTTTTGGTCTTAAGTCAATGCAGGGAAATGCACCTTTTCTAGAAAACATTTGAAGTCAGCTGCTTTTATAGGAAGTGGTCTTCAGGCTTCATAGTTGCGTGGTTCATTTCCTTTTCACCTTCCCAAGCTGATGTGTATACTGAGAGGCCTAATAAGAGGAAGTCTGGATTTCAGAGAGGGATGTTTAGATATTTTTACTTCTCATATCCCTACAGATTTATAGAGCCAATTAAAATGTAAGCTGCCTTGGGCTGTCATTGCATTTGCAGGCATAAAAATTCCTCATTTGTTCCACTCAGAGCTCTGTAGCCATCCACTCTGAAGAAGAACCCCACTCTTCCCACATGCTCACACATGCAGTACCCCAGCTGTACAACTGGAGACTCGTTTTCTGAGGAGCCCAAAATCTAAACTGTCGTGCCTGGTGCTGCTGTTTCCCTAAAGAACAGTAAATAATGACTAGCTTGAAGAAGGCTAGAATAGCATAAAGGTGGGGTGGCAGGAAGGGAACAGAAGAAAACTTCTTATCATTTGGCTGAAATGTTCTGCCCCAGCACCCTCCTTTCCTACTCAGCCCCTCTCTCCATAATTGTTTGTAGAGTTTCTTCACATAGCAGATGCCAAACCTGAAATGGGAGTAATTACACTGTGGTTATATGGACAGGAAAAGGAGTTTTAAATATGTCTGAATATTTTTTACACTCATATGCAAGCTTTTACCTTTCAGATCAGGCCTGGAGTGTGAATAATCCTGAGATACCTTGATTATCTTATATTGATTTCTTTTTTTTTTTTTTTTAAGATTTTATTTATTTATTTGACAGAGATAGAGACAGCCAGCGAGACAGGGAACACAAGCAGAGGGAGTGGGAGAGGAAGAAGCAGGCTCATAGCGGAGGAGCCTGATGTGGGGCTCGATCCCAGAACGCCGGGATCACGCCCTGAGCCGAAGGCAGACACTCAACCGCTGTGCCACCCAGGCGCCCCCTTATATTGATTTCTAACGCAAGACTTCCTTTAAAGTCTTAACCGTAACCTTGAGGCTAAAACAAATTAATATCCCTGTCTTGTGGTGTGGAAACTTTAGGATCAGTTTTGGAAGAACTGTGTCCCTAAGGAAGGAATTACAGGAGCTGTTTTCTCATTAGCCGAGGAAATTAATTCTGCAGGGTTAATAAACCAAGACCCTGGAAATCCATCTCACCACAAAACTGAAGCGCTTGGAGGGGTCACGCTTCCTAGAGCTAGAGCAGGAGTGTACACGTCCTCAGGAAGGACGCGCTAAAGGCTTGAGGAGACAGCCCTTGAAGATACTATAGTTTAGGATGTTAATGAAGCAAGAAGCAGAGGTTAGTTCATGTGAGACTGAAGGGAGTATGCATTTCCATTTGGGGGGGGGAGAATGGTATGTCATGCTCCATCTCCCCCTGCTTCTGAGCCATCAGGAAGGCCACTTGGGGTTAGAAGAATGGGTGGAGGCTGTCTAGGATAGAGCGGACTTGGGAAGCACAGTTTAATTAGAAGTGGACTTGTTTGCCTCCTTTTGGACCTCATGAGTTCACTGCTTACGTACTTATGACATGATATTCTGTGATTCTGCATATATCTTGATCCAGGGCTCCTGCCAAAGAAGCTTATCAAAACATTAAGAAATATTTCACTAAGAACTGGGCCTCACATACCTCCTAGTTTTCAGTCCTGGACTTGGAAGGATATCAGCAGAATGAAATTGGAAAATGGATGAAAGTTCATAACTGGAGAAAGTTGTTTTGTTTTTAAACTGTAAGAGTGCCTAGGAGTGAGTTCTAGACAGGAAAAACATTTTCCCTGTGTCAGTGTTCCCCTGTTCCTTTGTGCTGAGTTTCTGGCTTTTGATTTTTCATCTGGAGAATCTGGGCCCAAAGTCTATATATATTTTTTATTTTTATTATTCTTATTATTATTTTAGAGAGAGCGCATGCATGAGAGCAAATGGGAGAGGGAGAAAGGGAAAAAAAATCTTAAGCAGGTTCCACATCCGGCACAGAGCCTGATGTGGGACTCGATCTCGTGACCCTGAGATCATGACCTGAGCCAAAATGAGGAGTAGGACGTTTAACCCACTAAACCACCCAGGTGCCTCCCAAAGTCTGTATAAGTCTAGTATAAGTTCTGCTTTTCTACAAAATAACAACAACAAAAACAAAGCAGTTATCTTTGAGTGTAAAATTCATCAGTATAAGTCTCTCATTAGAAAAGTGTAAATATGCTTTACTCATCCAAAAGCATATATACTATATAGAACTGGTCATACTTCTGCAGTCGAACCACTGCTGCTTTTATCACTGTTACGAAAGTACAGCCACCATTGATTGTGAGGTTCTGGGACTCGTACCCTAGATGGTAGATAGCTGCTGAGTTACTGCTAGGACAGGCCATAGCACGAAAGATCCAGTTTTTATCCACCTGTTTTTTATTTCTGTCTTCGTTTGTCTATGGTCAGCTTTCGGTGGGAAAAAGGAGTAAGTTGGAAACAAGAGAACAAACTCCTTTTGGAGTGGGTAAAGATGATAGGAGATTACCAACACCTTTGCCTGGTACTGTGTGTGAAACTGATTCATGTGTGAGCCTGTCTGGGTTTTGGAGCTGCAGGGGCCCAGCTTGCTGTGACCCTCCCTGTAGTTTTGTGTCTGGACTGTAGATGGCACTGTTCTCTAGCAAACTCTGTTCAGCTTTATCTGTAAGCCAGAGTAGAGGACGCTGTGGTAATTAGGAAATGATGCTCCTTCTCTTGTTTTAGTATTCTCTAGTCTCCAGCAGAGGCACCTGCAGCCCCGCAGTCAGCTAGCTGACTGTTAACGTACTTTAAGGCAGCATTAAGGCTTGGCCTGAGGGGCCGTGGTTTCGTTAAAAGCCTAGAGCTACTGGCTTCTCCCTTAGACCTTCTGGATCAAAATCTGCACTTTAGATAAGCTCCCAGGAAGGTTCTTATGCATACCAAAACTTGACAGCCATTCCATTGCCCTGGAGATTGATGTGCATGAAGATAGAAAAGTTAATAACAAGATATATTTTCCCAAATGTCTCACTTCTGGGAAATAATAGCAACAGTAGAACTAGCTAACTAGTTACGGCTGGTGTTCTGTGTTTTCTCTCTCATTCCTCTGCACTTGCTCCTTATACCCAGTTTCTCCCCATTTCTTGGTCTTCCTCCAAGGTTTTTCTCAGCCATTTAGTGCATATAATGAGACTTCAGCATTTTTATCAGCCTGAGCTTGCAGATAATCACAACCTCCAAATTTCAACAGAACGTAACTCAGGCTTCTAATCAGGTGATTTCACAGCTATCTGAATACACAGATGCTTATTAGAGTGGGACAAGACCCAGATCACTAAAGGATTAAAAAGCCTGTTTCTTAATTGGCGGGAGCCTTCTATTCCATGGAGAGGCGGCATTTCAGTGTTGTTGCACCTTGTAGGGAGATAAAAATATGTGCACAGCCTCTGTCCTAATGAATCCACCACTCTCTAGCAGTTGCTTTCTCCACCCTCCTCCACCATATCCCAGCTTATGGCCTGAAAGAAAGGTTCTCTTATATTTCATTAGGTTTGTCAGTTAGCAGCTTTGTCAGGAAAGAGGAGAAAGAAGTCTTGATAAACTTGGGAGCTTTGCCACAAAAACATTGAAGATAGTTTCAAATGCACCAGGCCAATACCTCTTTTCGTTCTTTAGTAATGACTGCGTAGCTCCAGCTCCCTTCCTGATCTCCCCATTCTGTGTATGGCTAACAGAACTTGGCGAAAAACACCATCCAGCAATGAGGGGAGGTGGCAGAGTTGGATCAGAAATACACAGAACCGTGGTAGAATTATTCGTGACCTGGTATCCTAGTTTTCCTGCAAACTCCAGCACTCGGGATCTTTAGTTTGCTGCAGATTTATGTTATAAGACGTTGGCCTTTTACTTGGACCAGCTCACTAAGTCAGTAATTAGGGGCAGCTTATTTGTCAGAACAAGGAAGTTAAAACCACTAGCCTAAAAATTACCCACATTTGTCTGATTTCAAAGTTGGGGTGTAGAAAATGTGCAAGAGCTATCTCATGTGACTGTCTCACTGCAGGTTACCGCAGTGCCATTGGATTCTTACTGCAATGACCGAAGTGCAGAATATGAGCGGCGAGTGCTGAAAGAAGGAGGGAGTCTGGCAGCCAAGCAGTGTTTGTTAAATGGGGCTCCTGAACTGGCAGCAGATTGGCTAAATCGACGATCCCAGTTCTTCCCAGAACCAGCTGGAGGACTGTGGAGCATCAGGCCTCAGAATGGCTGGTCTTTCATCAGAATTCCAGGTAAGTTGTCTGTTCTCTTGGAATGTGTTCCCAGCTCTGGCAAGGGAAGAGGAACCGAGGAGATACTCCATGTGATGGCTTTAGATATTTGGTATTCAAAGTTCTTGGGGTTTGTTTCCTGTTTTGCCCTTACTAACTTTATATGTAAAAATACTTAAGTAATTTATGACTTAAGAGAGAAATGTTTTTAGATTTGTGCTTACGTACTCTCCTTTGACAAGCTTACAACTGAGAAAGGAATGCCACCCTTGGAAAAAAAGGGGGGGCTTTTTTTTTCTACCAAGAAATAAGCTTGGTAGGAAAGGCTTCAGGTCGAGTGAGTACAGTTGTCTTGTGCCATTGCCGGCAGGGTGAATGAGAATGTCGTCACTCGCAGAAAGCCTAGTTGAAGTAGCATAAACAGTGTCCTGCACGGAGCACTAGAGATCTGAATGATAACCAGAAGAAAAACAGTGTGTTTTGTGCCAAAATGCTAGCAGATTCCCAGACCTCGTAGAGTCAAGGTCGAGGGTTGAAAGGAAACTAGGTTTTCATCTTTGCTTTAGTGAGACTACTGTTAAGGAAACTGAACACAGGGTTCATAAGCTATGTTCTTTGCTTACACCTGCTGGCAGATTGGAGTGGTAGTTGAGAGCTACCGTGTTAGTTTTGGTTGTCCAGGTTCTCTGATACTTTGATTGTATTCTTTTTACTGGTTATAATGGAAGTAAACTAGAGCTGAGCGTTCAGAAGAGAGACTCTGCCAAGCGTCAGGGGACTGGGTCAGCCTGGTAGTTGCTGTGGGGGTGCTTTGAACTAGAAGGTGCCATTGTGAGATTGTAAGAGCAATATAGTCTGCGGCCTGCTAGTGGACTTAAAACACCTGAAGGCAGTGGGTGAAGGTGTACTGTTGGAAAACAAGGGGAAAGCCCAGTTGTAAAGCAGGCCTACGTTAGTAATGGGAATAGAGGACTAAAATCCAGCAGGTCTGGAAGCCATCGAGTCCCAGGCAGAAGATGAGCACAGGTGTTGAAAGAAGCAAGACAACACCTTATTTCTTCTTTCTCCCTTCTTCATTCTGGCTCCTGAGTTCCCAGTACAGGAGTAGAGGGCTTATTGCTGGCGCTGTGGGAATCTCTTGTGGCTTTTCCTGTTCTTTGAAAGAAAAATGGACCTTGTTTAAATAGCAGGAAGTGTCTGAGTTCTTTTCGCATCGATAAAAAGCGCCAGCCTCACTGGCTGTTTACTGTGAGAACCAACCAGCTCCTCACTGACCCCATTGTGCTCTGTAGACTAGCTGGGGCAGGGCAGTGAGGGGTGGGGGGCTGCGGGGTCACTGGAACCTGTATTTTATCTCTTTTTTTTCTCTGTACTTTTACATTTTCTGTTTCCTTGGGAAAGATTGGTTCCATTATAGTCCCCGAAAGACCAGAATCTCCTGAATTTCACATCTTGAATGCATCTCCCTGTTTGACCAGGAGAAAGGTGTATGGTCCTTTCAAAAGTCTCCTCTCCTTGGAAAAAGGAGATATTTCCTCTATTAGCCTAGTTTTACTGCCATGGGATATGTTCATTTTGTCCCTAAGCAGGCTCTTACACTGCGGCCAGTAAGAACTCGTGTCTGAGTGAAAATATTGAAAGATTGTACTATAGGATCGTAGAAATTATTGCGAGAGAGTAGAATAGGTCTGTACAACATTTTTTGAGATCCTGTTTTAAAGAGAGGTTTGACTTGGCACAATCAGCCTAATTTCTAGGGAATTGTGCTCTTTTTGGCTCTGTGCCCTGCTTAGCAACAGGTGGTGCTGTTGTCCGGTGCAACTTTGGTAGCTCCTAAAAATTGGGTAATGGGTGCCAGGCCCAAAAGATCGCAATGTGTGCATGGAAAGAAACCCATTTTTTCTGCCTATCTTTCTAAGGACAAGTACTGGGTTGTTGAGTTAACATGCTTAACAGAGAAGCAGAAATCCTGTTCATTGCTTCAGTATTCGAAGGCTATTGCTGCAGTCTTTCTGCTTAGGCCTTTTCTTTCAGGGTAGTCCAGAGAAATCCAGTGCACCCGCCTTCGCTTCCCATGTACACAGTAACAGCTAACAGCGGGCACCGCTCTTGCTTCTTTCAGGTGCATCAGAGTCTGTGTGCATCTTCATCTCTGAGTCGCCTCTCTTAGCATCAGGTCGTTCTGGTTCACAGAGGAAAGGAGATGTGGGAAGCAGGAATTGNNGTCTGAAAGCCATTGAATCATGATTTTGAGATGAAACTTCTCAAAATGCAGACATGAGACAGATTTACGTACACTAAAATATTTGTGTGGAGAGAGTAGATGTGAATGGAGAGAGAAAATAAGCAGGCTGCAGAAATCTGATGAGCTTAGCTTGCCCACTCTACTCAGCAACTGATTCTCTTTTTCTTTTCCCACCTTCCTGTGCTTTTAATGAAAAAAGAAAGAAACTTATTGTCTAAAGCTGATTGGTAGCTCTGTGGGGAATGTTTAGGAGCTACCAAAATTGAGGGATCCCAGGGAATCCAATTAAAGGAGAAAGGTAATTGTGACAAGGAGAAAACGTTGAAGTTGTTAGGATAGTGTAGCCGCCTGATCAGACTTGGAATTCATACAGGCCTCCGTGTCTGGTGCCAGGGAGAGGGCCTCGCATTTGGTTCTGTCCCAGCTGCAGTCATTTGATTGTGTTGGTACGGAGATCAACAAAAAGAAGAGCATTTCAATAATCTAAACAGGACCAAACAAAGAGGCTGAACAAAGGTGTGTGTGCCACAGCATCAGGGAGGGGGTGGTGGAGGGAGAGATGTGGCCTGGCAGCGTTCCGAAGGTGGGAAAAGGCAGGCAGCAGTGCAGAGGAGTAAACATCCAGGGCCTGTGGCTTTGTAGCAAAAACAGAGTGGCTGATGATTTGTTATGGTGCTGTCAGCACATCCGTTCTCGTTTGGTTTATACAATGATTGTGCACTTGGCAAATAGTGGCGAGAACAGAGAAATATCCATTGAGAACTCTTGGATTGCTCTCAACAGTCAGCCTCTGCAGTTGTGAGGGGGAAAAAAACCATGGGTTCGAACCCAGAAACTAGGCATAGACTGTATGTTTTTTTAATAGTTCCCTTTTTTCCTTTTAGTGGTTAGTTGTCTGTCGTCTCTCTATCCTTTTTGTCTCTCCCTTTTTGCATCCCACAGCCACTTCCACATATACTCTTAAATCTCCAAGCTCCTTCAGCCTCATTTCTTCCCCCTCTTAGTGGCAGCGATTGTTCAGGGCATGTTTATGGACCAGTCTGCAAACAGGAAACTCTACTTCCTGAAATGTGATGGGAGTTGAATGATACTGAATGGATAAGATGAAAATTTGAGAGTTAAGTGCTCTGTAAAGATCTCTGGCTAAGATGTTTTTTTTCTTTTTTTAATGGGAAGTGGAAAGAGAAAGCGCAGGTTAGTGAGTAAAAGCAGCTTCCATTTCACAGAAACCCAATGTCAGTCCTTCTGAGAAGCTGAACAAACCTTAGTGTCTTTATTGAATTACAGTTTAGGATAATGACATTTACCAGCCAACCTATTTGAAATCATCCAGGAGGAGTTTGGATTTAAACAGAGAGGCAGGAGTGGATATGCGTATTTGCATTTCTCGGTATTTAAGTTTCTCCAGGGACAGGCAAGAGTAGCCCTTGTTTCCCTACGTTTTCATGCTTTCAGGAGGTGTAAACAATTTAGCCACAGATCTAGCAGAAACAGATATCTAGAGATAGGATGAAGAAGGAAAAACAAGTTTCTCAGGTCATTTAGAACAGATACGACACGGACCTCACTCTTAGATGTCCACGTGTACCTGCTGTCCCCTGAGTAAGGACGTGGAGCAGGGAAGCTTTCAGTTGTCTTAGCAGCAGATACCTGATTGGGAACTGTCCGTTGGAAGGGAACCTACACCTCCCTCTTTCAGGATACTTCTTCCCAGAGCACTACTGGATCTCGACTTAACAGTGCTTGCATTCTTCTCTAGAGTTACTTTCCTGCTCTCATGATGACAAGTATCCTGGTTGTAGTAATTTTGGCTACATACAGCTTTGCAGTGAGTGATTTTGCTGCTTCAATTAAATACAGTTTCCCCCTCCTCCCCCCCCTTTTCTTCTCCCCAGGCAAGGAGAGCCTCATCACTGACAGTGGAAAGCTGTATGCCCTTGATGTCCTCCTGACTCGGCTCAAGTCTCAAGGACATAGGGTCCTTATCTACTCCCAGATGACCAGGATGATAGACCTGCTGGAGGTAGGAGAAGGAACCTTGGGGACCTAGGACACCTTGACATTTAATTTGCAAGAATCAGATGTCTATGACTAATGTCCGTCCTACTTAATGGGAACCCAAAACTTGTCTTTGTGATTTTACTGTCTATAAAGGGAGGAGAAGCAGCTCTTGGCAGATAAGAGAATATGCAAAGGACTTCTACCTCCTTCCCTACTCCAGTGAAAATAGAATATCACCTACTCCTTCCTTTACTAGGGAAGGAATTCCCTAATTTAAAGGAGATCAGAGTTTAGGGATTACTTAAGAAGTCCTCTGAAATACTGTATGGAAAACAAGATTCAGGCCCCTATATAAAAAACCAGAGAGCAGCTGTTCAGTCTGACTTAATGTAGTGGCCTCAGCTTGGCTCAGGATTGCATCTCCTGGAGGAGCTTTAACAAATACTGATGTCTTGTCCCGTCCTCAGAGATTGTTATTTAATAACTTTGGAATGAGACCTAAGCATCAGGATACTTAAGAGCTCCTGAGGTGATTCTAATAGGCAACCAGAGTTGACAACCACTGGCTTATGCTGAAAGATACAGCTTGTTTTACTGTGCAGGGCAGCTTCTGTTTCTTCAGTTACTTCTTTCTGCATGTTGTCTGAGTGAAGGTTAATTACTTAAGGGAGAGGAAGTCATGGACAAGGAAATAGGAGAGTGAAACTGAGGACAAATAATCACAAACCACCAGAGTTAGTGTTTAGTGCTAGAAAGTTGGAAAGCCGCTGGGGTCGGGGGGCTAAAGCACCCGAATGTAAGTAGTGTATCAATATTTGCATATTTTCGATGGGCTTTTTATAGTTAAGGCTTCCTGTTGTAACCCTGCTACTCCAGGGACTAGCTGGTAGTAAATAAGTGGAAATTGGACCATGATTACCCCTATCTAGGAATAAGGAAGTAGGGATCATATCAACACAGAAGGAATGAAAGCTAGCGTAGGGAAGAAGTTTTTGGTTTCTGGAAGCCAAGCCTGGCTTGCTGAATTTCTCGGTCAATACTTTGGTAATTCGGTAGCAGGCTTTTTTTAATAGTCTGGCAACTTCTTTTAGCAAGAGACATAGCACATGATACTTGAGGTCACTTTAATCACTAAGTCTGGCATTTAACCCAGTGTTTAGCCCCTCAAATGCTGTCAACAGGCTGAACTTTCTGTTTTGTCCTATAGAATAGGTCACCTATTTCTAAATGATGGAAAAATGCTTATTGGTGGCAGTAAATCACTGTAAGAGAAGTAATTAAACCATTGTGTTTGATGCAGATCTTAACTGTGTTAAAGGTCCTAACAGCAGTAATCCAGAATAAAAGGACTGCCTGCATCTTTAATGTTCTGTTCAAACCAAATGATGCCAACGGCCCAAACAATATGAGTAACTTTCCTTCAGTGGGATCCTCTTAAAGTGCACTTGCCTTGTCCTGAGGAGTAAGGGAAGTACAGATGAAGGAGTGATCTTGCATTGTTGTGAATTACAGAAAAAGCAGTATGCTAAAGATTTTGTAAAGGAAGTGATGGATCTTTTTTTTTCCCCCCAAGACTATGTCGGTGTATTTTGGAGTCCTTAAAATTTGCTTCATGTTAAAGGCAAGTTCAAGAGTAAGTGGGGTAAGCTACCAAAAAATAGCTAGCTCTGAGAGCTGAAGGGGAGTGTAGATGGTTTAAATTTGATATAATCCTACATTTGAGTTCCTCATTCTATATATTACACACTTCTAGGTACTCCGAAATACTACCGAAATAAGTGATTCTCGAAGTATGATAATGAGCTTTGTTCAGGATGAGTGCTGTAAACCCTACCCACCAGGGTCACTTCCTACCTCTTTCTAATCCAGCAGGTTTTTGGGAGAGGTTTGTGAGGATGTGGACGTTCTGGGTAGGTTGTGCAAACATGGCAGCCTGAGAATCTTCTCTAAATATAGTTGTATCTCACTATGGGGAATTCTAAATTAGGGAAAACTGAATTTCACAGCTGCTAACATTCCTTAGCCGTATGGATAACATGCATCTAGGGTGCTGAAGCCAGAAAATGTTGCAACTGTTTACGTGTTTTACTGAAACTGTTGTCTAGTTTTTTTTTTTTTAACACTATACTGTTCTTTTTCCTTCAACATTTACATTTCCTAAAAGTTCATTTGTCCTTTCTTTTTTCTCTCTATTTGTTTTAATGTTGTTTACTCATATGAACCACATTCTGTATTTCAGGGGGTTAAATCCTCAAAATTTATTTTGTGGGCATGGAGTTAAAATGCCCGCAGTGCTTAATATATGTCTAATCATTTATTGGAATGTAAATGTATTGTGGATCATAATGGCAATGCAGGATTAGGTCTGCATTTCTTTACCTTTTCAAAGAGTTACTCTGGGTTTTTTAGTCATTGTCATAATAGAAGCTTTCACTGTAAACATTCATTAGAGCCGTGTTTCAGCTTTAAAACATGACCTGGCATGTGAACCTAAGGGTCATGTTATAGAAAGGCCCTTCTGTATAGATGCTTTCCCTTGAGTACACTTGACATTTTCTTTAAAAAAAAATACCTTAACCCTTGCCTTGCTTCTTCATTCTCAAATGTGTTGTGGGTTTTGTTTGGTTGGTTAGTTTTAGATTAAAAAAAAAATTTTTTTTCAGGATTCTCTTTTTTACCTTGACACCTTACACCTTGTATATCAAAGAAGTTGTGAATTACAGAAAAAGCAGTATGCTAAAGATTTTGTAAAGGAAGTGATGGATCTTTTTTTTTCCCCCAAGACTATGTCGGTGTATTTTGGAGTCCTTAAAATTTGCTTCATGTTAAAGGCAAGTTCAAGAGTAAGTGGGGTAAGCTACCAAAAAATAGCTAGCTCTGAGAGCTGAAGGGGAGTGTAGATGGTTTAAATTTGATATAATCCTACATTTGAGTTCCTCATTCTATATATTACACACTTCTAGGTACTCCGAAATACTACCGAAATAAGTGATTCTCAAAGTATGATAATGAGCTTTGTTCAGGATGAGTGCTGTAAACCCTACCCACCAGGGTCGCTTCCTACCTCTTTCTAATCCAGCAGGTTTTTGGGAGAGGTTTGTGAGGATGTGGACGTTCTGGGTAGGTTGTGCAAACATGGCAGCCTGAGAATCTTCTCTAAATATAGTTGTATCTCACTATGGGGAATTCTAAATTAGGGAAAACTGAATTTCACAGCTGCTAATATTCCTTAGCCGTATGGATAACATGCATCTAGGGTGCTGAAGCCAGAAAATGTTGCAACTGTTTACGTGTTTTACTGAAACTGTTGTCTAGTTTTTTTTTTTTTAACACTATACTGTTCTTTTTCCTTCAACATTTACATTTCCTAAAAGTTCATTTGTCCTTTCTTTTTTCTCTCTATTTGTTTTAATGTTGTTTACTCATATGAACCACATTCTGTATTTCAGGGGGTTAAATCCTCAAAATTTATTTTGTGGGCATGGAGTTAAAATGCCCGCAGTGCTTAATATATGTCTAATCATTTATTGGAATGTAAATGTATTGTGGATCATAATGGCAATGCAGGATTAGGTCTGCATTTCTTTACCTTTTCAAAGAGTTACTCTGGGTTTTTTAGTCATTGTCATAATAGAAGCTTTCACTGTAAACATTCATTAGAGCCGTGTTTCAGCTTTAAAACATGACCTGGCATGTGAACCTAAGGGTCATGTTATAGAAAGGCCCTTCTGTATAGATGCTTTCCCTTGAGTACACTTGACATTTTCTTTAAAAAAAAATACCTTAACCCTTGCCTTGCTTCTTCATTCTCAAATGTGTTGTGGGTTTTGTTTGGTTGGTTAGTTTTAGATTAAAAAAAAAATTTTTTTTCAGGATTCTCTTTTTTACCTTGACACCTTACACCTTGTATATCAAAGAAGGAAAGAAAAGCTTCCAGTAGATCAGAAGTAAGAAACTCATGTGGGGGAATTGAAGCTCTGTTGTGTTCAAACTGTAGAGCACATCAGCATCTCTTTCATGCAACAGCCTTTTGGGGCTTTTTGTTCTGTGCCTTCACCTTGGCTGTTTGTTTCTAGGACTCAGAAGAACCAAAAGACAGTAAAAATCCATGTGGGTTTTGTTTGGTTGGTTAGTTTTAGATTAAAAAAAAATTTTTTTTTCAGGATTCTCTTTTTTACCTTGACATCTTACACCTTGTATATCAAAAAGGGAAAGAAAAGCTTCCAGTAGATCAGAAGTAAGAAACTCATGTGGGGGAATTGAAGCTCTGTTGTGTTCAAACTGTAGAGCACATCAGCATCTCTTTCATGCAACAGCCTTTTGGGGCTTTTTGTTCTGTGCCTTCACCTTGGCTGTTTGTTTCTAGGACTCAGAAGAACCAAAAGACAGTAAAAATCCACATACTTCTGTATGACCAGTTTTCCATTTGGGGAGAAATACTAGTTCTGGGCACTTAGTATTTGCTCAGTATTTTTTTGAAGTGATTAATAGCCTCTTCCTCTTGGGCAAAAATCTGATTTTAAGTTTCTTATGAATATATCAGATCTTATTCCAAATAGAATTCTGTATTCAGAAATGTCTTATTCTTTCCCATGGTATCTAAATACTATTTCTGGATAGGGGATAAAAAAGCAGACTGCTAAACTTCCAGGGCCAGGAATTTTTAGTGTGCCACAGGGAGTAGTCAAAGTCATAGATAGGGGAGGTTATGCTATCACTAAATGTTATGTTACGGATTTGTTTTACATTTACTGAGTCACCTGTAGGGTCTTTGCTGGTGGGGTACTGTGAAAGCAGACATGGCCTTTGTGCAGTTGGGATGGTGGTATCCAGCTGGATGTCAGACAAAACTCCTACCGCCACCATTTTTACCCTAGTTTGGAACCTCCCCACTCTCTACCACCATATTCTGACAGTTGCAGAAAGCTTTTAACTCACTACAGATGACTTACATCATCTCTGCGTTGTCTCATTTGAGGTTCATTCCTGTTGCATCAAGCAGCTGAGTCTATAGTTAAAGGAAATAAGTGTCAGTATTTTCTATCCAATACAAAAGTACTGGGAAAGGTCAGCCAGCTGGTACTGTATGTGGTGTGATTGCTAAGTACTGAAACCCAGACAAATTTTGTATTGCACCAGTGTATGAAAATAGTGCAATACAGAATTAAATCCAGATAATCTGTAGCTAATGACATTTGAGACGCTAGGTTGTATAACTCGCCCAGTCAACACGTACCTCACTTGGATAGGATTTATCCTGAACAGACGTTCTATCATTTATGAGCTGGCTTCTATTAAAACTCCCAGCTACCTTTGAGAACTGTGATTCTGAGCATACTGGGAATCTGGGTACTAAAACTGCCCCACGGAATGAAAAGCAAATTGGGGTCACTGTTAACTAGCATTTTGATTAGGCTTTAGGAATGATGGAAGGAAGTGTGTCAGCTTCCAACCACACCATATTCTGTTTCTTTCATTTCTTTTCATGCTGAGCATGAGGAAGGCATTGTGCTTAGGCAGATGTGAACATAAGTTAAATGTGGTCTTTGGCTTCAAGAAGTGTTTCTAGTGGAGGATATCTCTCACACACACACACACACACACAACTGTCAAGTGTACCCTGATACCAGTGCCCCAAATGAACCATTAACAGAACTGAAGATAGCAAGACGATACGTTTATTTCTAACTGGGTCACTTGAGGAGGGGTTCCCACTGATAGTAACTTCTAAACTGAACTTAAATAGAATTTTAACCATCAGGGGCGCCTGGGTGGCACAGCGGTTGAGCGTCTGCCTTTGGCTCAGGGCGTGATCCCAGCGTTATGGGATCGAGCCCCACATCAGGCTCTTCTGCTATGAGCCTGCTTCTTCCTCTCCCACTCCCCCTGCTTGTGTTCCCTCTCTCGCTGGCTGTCTCTATCTCTATCGAATAAATAAATAAATAAAATCTTTAAAAAAAAAAAAGAATTTTAACCATCAGCGAGAAGGGCATTCCAGACTAAGGAAGCCAGATGTAAAAAGGCACAGAGATGGGAAGGTATAAGACATTTGGGGCAGACTAGCTCAGTGTGACTGGAGCATATGGTGTAGGAGACAAGGGTGAAGGCAGATTATGATGGGCCTATGTATGCCTTGTAATTAGGTCTTGCTCCACAGGACTCTTTGTATTAGATAAGGGAAGGGTGGCTGCATATTTCACTCATTTGGTGCAATTATAACTGTAATAGAGACTGTGAGAGGAGCCTTACTTTTTGCTGGTGATATACCCCAAAGATGGAAAGTGGCATGTTCAGGAAGTAGTTACACCAGTTCTGCAGGTTTGTGGATCATACTGAGTCTTTCCCCCAGTTTGTTTTGGGAGAGTGAAATTGGGTTGAAGTGAATAGCAGAGGCATCTTTGAAATAGAAAAGAAGACTCCTAACGGAAGGTTCAAGTTAAAGATGTACAAACATTTGCCTTTATTTTTTTCAAATGCCCAGTTATCCTTTTTTTATGATGATAGTGGGTGGAGGTTATGAACAACATGTATTAACCCTATGTGGCTTCTCCCCGACACACTACAACCATCTTTTTTTCCCTGGTGGTGGTGAGCTTCAGTTCCATGTGGAAAGCAGTAAAGGGATTAAGCCAGAGGCTCTGGCACCAATTAACTTGAGTTCCAATCCTAGCTCCATTACCCGCTGCCTATGTAACGTTAGAGACCTTACTTAACGTCTGTTATGTGGGAGGGCCGATAACAACACCTATCTTAAAGACGACTATAGTGAGGATTAGATAGGCAGGACCAGGTAAAATGTACAGAATAGTGTTTGTCACTTAGTAAATGCTCAGTAAATGCTAGCCACCATCATCACCACTCCTTCAAGATGAACCTGGTCCCTTGTAAGACACCACTGGGTGTGTGAATGTTTGCTTTTATTTAATGTACTTTAAAGGAGCGAGTGGTACTTGTGGAAAGTAGTTTGAATTATACTGATACCTCTGCAGCTACTGCTTTAAAAGTGATTTACAGATCTGATCCGGAGCCAACTAGTCTCAATGTGTATTCCAGGAGTGGTTTTCAAAGTGGTAGTGTGGGATAGAGGACAGGAAACGTAGTAGAGATTAAGCAGATGGGGCCCTGGACTTCCCCTTCTTCATCAACCAGAATAATAATGCTTTTTATGAATTTTATATTAGAGGGGTTTCTTTTCTTTTCTTTTTTTTTTTTAAGGTTTCATTTATTCATTTGAGAGAGTGAGAGAACATGAGCAGGGGCAGAGGGAGAGGGAAAAGTAGATTCCGCTGAACAGGGGAGCCTCACAGAGCTCAGTCTCAGGACCCTGAGATCATGACTTGAGCCAAAGGCAGATGCTTAACCAACTAAGCCACCCAGGAGCCCTTAGAGGGGTTTCATACAAGATTTCACTTGGAAAAAGAAAAAGTTCCAGTTCTTTTAAAATAGTATAAGGATATTATTCTGCAACAGTGTTTCTGAAACTTAAATGTACTTATAAGTAATACATGTTAAAACACAAATTCTGATTCATTAGTTATGGGGTATATCCCTCAATTCTGCATTTTTTTTAAAAGTAGGTTTCACAAGCCCAACACAGGACTTGAACTCAACAACCCTGAGATCAAGACCTGAGCTGAGGTCAAGAGTCGGATGCTTAACTGACTGAGCTACCTAGGTGCCCCTCAATTCTGCATTTTTAACAAATTGCAGGTGTTGCCAGTGCGGCTCATCTGAAGGCCGTGCTGCAATAGCAAGATTCTGAGGGACCCCGTCCTGCCTTCTCTTTGTAGTGGTGGTTCTCAGCTGCAGATATAGGGTATCTATTGCACTCATCTTTGAGCTTTTTAAAAATAAACCAGTCCGGGCCCTATCCCAAACCTACAGAGTCTGAATCCCTGGGGTGGGTCCAGGCACGTGTATTTTTAATCCTGGTTGAGAATCACTATTCAAATACCAAGAGTACATCTTGTCCATAACCCCTTTGGCTTCTTCGATAATTTTTAAAAATAGTATCTACCAGGACTGTATAGCTCTCAAGACTTCCTAAATGTTAAAAGCCATAATTTTTATTTTATTAGTTCAAGCAGTGTTAGAATTTACTTTGGTTAGTAGTTATTGATCCACAAGAATCCACTTGAGAGTACTCATGTTCATATTTATCTAATTAAAGGAGGATACTAAATTATGAGACTTCTGGAAGAAGAAGGTCTATATTTGGTTTCTCTTCTCTCTTTGCTTCTTTAAGTGGAGCAAAAAGAATTGCTTTACCAGGCTCCAGGAAATTTAATCATACTGGTGGATCATTTTCTAAGTCTTTCCTAAATACCAAAAGGGACTTGGATAAGAGATAGCCTTGTTGTCTACAGAGTACCTTGTGTAAGGAAGGACTGGATAATGGTTCATCTTTCTGTTCCATAAGCCTTCTTTAATGCACAGGAGTGTTAAGCGTGACACAGTTCCTACAGACCATAGTAGTCATCCAGCAAGTATAGTAAAATCAGCCAGCAGTGGTCCTCAGACATGGGAATGAACTACAAAGAGTTGGGGCATGACTGGAACTATTTAAAATGGATCTTAGAAAACCTTATGATGTAGAGATTGTTAGATGGAGATATATATATATATGAGATAGATTTTTAAAATAAACTTTCGAGGGACACCTGGCTGGCTGAGTCAGAAGGGCATGTGACTCTTATTTCAGGGTTGTGAGTTCAAGCCTCACATTGGGTGTAGAGATTATATAAATATACATAAATATCCACAGTGCTATGACTTATCATTTATTGTTAGCATTTGTGTTCTGATTGTAACAAAATGGAATTTGATTTTTAAATCTTTAGACCTTTTTAGATCATAGGAAAGCTGAACTAAGCATAGAAGTGGTCTTGAATTTAGAGTTTGAGGTCTTGAAATTAGAGTTTGAAAGAAGCGAGGCATTTCTTTCCAGATTAAATGAAGTGTCTTTTCTAAACCACCCAGAATTGTAGAGACACATCTAAAATAGCTTTGGTATAGCCAGAATTTGTGAATGAAGGAAACACTGAGTTGCTTTTTTAATCTCTGCCTTTATCTTTTAGCTGTTTTTCTGTGGTGTGAGGATGTAGACGTTCCTCTATTCTGCTTTTAACTGCTTTTTTCATGTCCATTTACTTGTTGTTTTGAAGCCATTTACTGAAATCGGATCTAAACTCATCTAAGCCTTTTGAAATCCCACTGCTCCCCTGGGTAGGAGAGCCAAGGCTTAAAGCAGTAAACGGAAAAGATGCACTTCTGTTGCCTCAGTAACAGGCTCTCTGTAATCAGCGTTGGTTTGATTATGGTCCAGGATTAGTATCTCTGGTGTCATGCTGACCTTGACATATAACTGATGTCAACAGGAAGTTCTACAAGAAGATTCATTCATCAGTGCTCACTGAGGTTAGGAGTTCTGGTTCAGAAGGCAAGAGTGCCTGTGCAGAAAGCCCACCTTGTGGTAGAAGTCCAACGTGCAAATATCTCTGGGTAGGATCTAGTTAGTTGGACGTTCTGGATGGCAGCATCCCTGATTGGATTGGCTACCAAGCTATAGCTAGTCTCTAAAGACTATCCTCATGCTCTCATTTTTCATCTTTTTTCCCGAATCCTTCCTTATCTAAAACACCCCTTACTCTTCTATTAATCCAGTCCCATTATACCGCTATACCACTAAATCTGAACTTGAAACTCTCCTTTGAATATGTTCTATCCCGCTTTGATTATCAAAGCCCTTAAAGAGCCACTTCGGAAAGAAAAAAATAGTAAAAATATATACAAACCACAATGAAGATGTGTACCTCGATGAGGTTGTGTACTTTGTCAACCAGCCCCGCCTCATAGGTACTCTAGCCAGAGACCTCTGTCAGGCCATTAAAGGAGTTTTGGTACTCGCTTGCTCTGAGAGTGGGCTGCCACATGCACTGTACTGGCCGTCCCCAGCTGTAGCAACCTTGTGTGCTCAGATACCCAGCCAGGTGTAATAAGAGCTACATAAGAGAATATTGCAGTAAACGAACATTTGACCATAGAGAATTAACACAGACTCTCCCAAATGTAGAAATAACTAGTCTTTTTCAATAGGAAAAAATTACTTTAGAACTGAAATAATTGTTTCATGGTGTTCCTTATAAATGGGCAGCTGTGTTGCGTTTTTGATAATGGTTCCTCTACAAATGGACTTCTTGAAATGTAATCCATATAATCGGGTAGGAAAGAGGAAATCAGTGCTCATTTGGACGTCATCTGTAAGAGGAATTGCAGCTTTTAAAAATGGCATTATGTTCTCTCCATTGCATCTCTTGAAGTTTTTTCTCCGTTCTTTAAAATTGTAATTCCTCTTACAGGTAATGTCCAGAACATGCTCTGCCATGGAAAGTTATCTTGTCTTCTGTTCACTCTGATGCCTAGCCTTCGCTTAACGAGGATGCGTGCCCTGCTGGGAGAAGGAAACTTAGGCTGTAAACTCAAGGATATTGGTCAGCAAGGATATGTTGGGGAGAAAAACACTAGGGCAAGTTACTTAGGGAAGGAAAACTAGATATTCCGTAGCTGTGAGAAATATCTGGTCGCTGACTGAAAGGCCATTTTTGTTTGGAAATTTCATTTTATTTTGTTGGTTTATTTTTATGAAACCTACTGAAATCTGCAGGAATATGATGGTTTCCAAGTTGAAATTGAGGGTGGCTGTAGTCTTCACAATACGCCCAATTTTCATATACTGGCAATAAATTCATTTACAAGTTAAGTTCTTCTACTTTTGAGATTACTTTCTTCTTACTCAGGATATAATGACTTGCCCCCAGTAAGGATGAGGTGGAAGGTGGGTAGAGATTGTGGGAATTAGAATACAGTAATTTGCATCTGACTTCTGTTTGTTTACTCTGATTGGCAGGAATACATGGTTTACAGGAAGCATACCTACATGAGGCTTGATGGCTCATCAAAGATCTCAGAGAGGCGGGACATGGTTGCTGATTTTCAGAACAGGTAACGTTAATAGAAATTACAAAAATTCTCACTTGATTTTCCTTTAGTGCTTAAGATGATGAGTTTAAAAGAAATGTCAACATATCTCATATTGTTAAGCAATCATGATATAGTCATTTTAAGAGGTAGGTAAATCGGTTTATATTGGTTCAGATCTATGTGTGTGTGGGAGAGAGAGAGAAAATGAATACTCAATAATTTTTGTATTCAAAATATGCCTTCTTATCAAATCAGCACCCTTTTATTTGGGCAATAAAAGAAATGATTTCTGTGTATGAACCAAGATCCTCCTCCTTTATATGGATAATATATATGTAGAAAGAAATCCACAATGCTATATTTCTAAATGTTAACAGTGGCTATTCTGAATATTGACTTATAGTGGATTTTAAAGAAAAATACCTTCCTTTCTCCTGCTCTCCCTCGAGCACTGTAGTAATACTATAGTGTGGCAGAGCGCAGTGGTGCACAGTCCACTCAGCTGGCAGCTCTCAGTTACAGTACTTCTCCCACCTGATAATGAGCCTATGAAATCTCAAATACCGCCTGCTGGATGCTGATGGCTTACAGAGCCATAATTATCCTAAGTGCAGGTTCTCACTGTAATAAGCAGAGTCTGGTTACTGCTCCCTCCAAGGAGAAAGCCAGGCTCCACTAGCCAGGAACAGGGCTGCTGACCTCCACCCTTGAATTTTCTTCCTTAGACCTGGAATAACTAACTAGAGTAGATCTTAGTGTGCTATAAATCACAACAATTCTGGATTTTTGGACTTGAATCGCATAGTTTGTTAATATTTAAGTTTTAAATTCTTAGGAAGAAAAGTAAGCACATAGTCATTTGTATTTAGGTTATAATTTTTAATTTCTTTCATTTCAGTTTTAAAGCATGGTTTACGTCAGATATAAAACAATTTAGCCTAAAGCAAATTCATAGTTCAACATAGAGTGCCCTCTGATTGATAATTTCTGCTATTGCATGCTGCTTTATAATGAAGCACGAGTAAGGAGATAAAAACCCTGTTTTGGTTTACAGTCTTACAGTCAAGCCAGGAACTCCTAAGTTGAAACTATACGGCAGAATTCGAGTGGTTGTGTAACGAACAATGGAGGGGGAGGAGGGGGAAGATCTGCTTTGAACCTATTTCACTTGGTTACCTTGTTGGAACTGTGTGGATGGCCTAACCTAGCTTCTCACCTAGCAGAAGCTATTGGCAGATTCTTAAATTGATTATTTTAGACATGTATAAGTCTGATACAGTTGACCCTCAAATAACATGGTTTTGAACTGTGCAGGCCCACTTATACATGGGTTTTTTTCCAGTAAATATAAAACAGTGCTATAAATGTATTTTCTCTTCCTTGTGCTTTTCTTAATTACTTTTCTCTAGTTTATTTTATTGTAAGATTATAATATAAAATACACATAACATCCAAAATATGTATTAATCAGGGGCGCCTGGGTGGCACAGCGGTTAAGCGTCTACCTTCGGCTCAGGGCGTGATCCCGGCGTTCTGGGATCGAGCCCCACATCAGGCTCCTCTGCTGGGAGCCTGCTTCTTCCTCTCCCACTCCCCCTGCTTGTGTTCCCTCTCTCGCTGGCTGTCTCTATCTCTGTCAAATAAATAAATAAAATCTTTAAAAAAAAATAAAAAAATATGTATTAATCAACTGCTTATATTATTGGTAAGGCTTCTAGTCCACAGTAGGCTATTAATAGTTAAGTTTTTGGAGAGTCAAAAGTTATATCCAGATTTTCGACTATGCCAGGAGATTGGCTCCCCTTACCCTCCTGCATTGTTCAAGGGTCAACTGTAGTGTCTCCAAACCCCATCATACTGTTATGCGCCCCCCACAAAAAATTTTTTACCAGCTGACCTTAGTCTTTTCTTGATTCTGAAATCAAATGAAACATGTTTTACTTATTCCTTGCCTGCTTCAACTCTTACGTATATCCCTCTGGTCTTTAATATGTGTGTGGTTGTATTTACATGTTGATACCATATTGTAGATATGATTGTGTATCCTGATTTCTTCCACTTAATATATATTAAACATCTTCGCGTATCATTTAAAAAGTCTTTGTAATCATTTTTAATGGCTGATATTCCATTACACTGTATATTTATACCAAATTTCTCTTGTTAAAATGTTGAGTGAATATCTTTGTTTACAAAGTTTTATCACCATTTTAATTTTCTTAATAGAGATTCAGACAAGGAAAATTACTTAGTGAAGGGATATGCATATTTAAGACTTTGCAAATTATCACATTGCTCTGTAGAAAGTTCTGCCAACTTAGAGTCCGACCAGAGTTCTGTAGTATGTTGATTTATAGTGATTTCAATCTTCTGAATTATAGAGGTACAGCTCTTCTAGCTGACCCAGTGGACATGAGATCCCAGGCTAAGTATATTTTACAGTGGTCTTTTAGTGGAAAGAACTAGTAGATGTATCTAATTTATTACTTCTGAAAACTTCTATTTAACTTGTGGAACAGCTGTTTGGGCAATCCCAGTATCGCACAATAGTTCTGAAAAGTTTAGCTCTAAAAGAAGGGTATTTTCACCATTAATTATATTGGATGTGTTTAGTAAATACTTGCTTTACACAGCTTGCTTGGGAAACCTTACTTAGGCTTCCAGACCCTACACTTGAGAGTTATTTAGGGAGCAGTGATTTTTATTAAGATTCAACATTTGCGTAATCATCAATTTAACACCTGTGTCTAGTAATAGGCAAAATGAGAAAAAAAAAGAAACAGACTAATGTCTCCTTCCCTGCCTACATGATGAGGTGTAGGTAGTGGACTGGAGTTGGAATTATGAGTAGGACATAATCTCTTCTTCTCATACATAGAGTTTGAACTGTGCCTATGCTGATAAGAAGCTTATCCAGCAGACCCCTCCAAATGGGAAGAAGTTATCAACTTCTAAATTTGAGTGGCTTATGTAGCCTAATATAGAGAAAAAGACAGGTGTTTTTGAAAACAAAAAAGCATGCCTTGCCAAATATTTTCATTATTATTAATGAAAAGACATCAAAAGAAAAAAATGTAGTTTCAACTGAAGAGCCCTGTGGCTCAAAGGTCAGCCAGAGTAAACAAGAACTCCTATAAAAAGCCATTTACATTCCCTTCATACAAGATTTATTTATGAGGGATCCTTCCAGGAAAGAGTCCGACTGAGACTAAAGACTGTTTGGCCAGGATGTCCTGACTGGGCAACATTCAGAACATGTGATCAGTGCATGATCCTAGAAGCCATTCACAAGGTCTTTGCTCTGGAGTGCCTCGGCCTTTGCTTCTCTTCCTCCTACCCCATGACATTTACCAAATGGATCAGCCCCCTCCCCCCCAACATCTGATCCCTCAGAGTGACCCTTTGGAAGACATGAGAAAAAGTTAGTGTAGCATCAATTTTTCTTCCTTGGTGAGAGTGTTGTAGAGTTCCAGCCTCTTCTTTCATTCTGGCTCTTTTTCAGTCATTGAGCAAGTCTTCATTACAGTCGGTCAGGCTGCATGCCCAGGACTGTTTGGGTATTTTGGTGCAGAGTGGCCTCAGTGGGTCCTTAAACAAGAATAAGAGTGAGACCTTAGCATGTCTTTGCTACGTGATTTCATAGGCTCCTTCACAGACCACCCAGAAGCCTGCTTGCTGAGGCCTGTTGCAGCGGAAACCCTGAATTGAAATTCTTTTTCAGCCCCCTAGAGGGCACCCAGACCATCATGTTGCCTTCAGGGAGTCTGTTTTCTTCCCTTTGGTCAGAGCCCCCAAAACAGTAATTCACATTATCAATACTAGATTTATTAAGTTGAAAGGAATTTTTCAGCAGTTTGATTTAGATGTTTTTGTTTATAAATGATCCAGCAGTGTGTTCTAGGATGGACAGTAGTTTATTTTAACAACCCAAGGTTTCCATAATCCTTATCTTTCCATTTCAATATGATAAAGTTATCAAACCTTGCTGCTTACCATCTAACCTTATCATTAAAAGGCATCTTTTCAATACATAATTAATATCCAGAAAAAGGTGTCTTCCACTGTTACATTTCTAAGTTTTGCTACTGATTTATTTTTACCTAGATTCCCTTCACTGCTTTTTCTACATATGGTCCCTGTTTGTAATTGATTACCATAGCTGGGGACTTACCTCTGGCTGTCCAGACTATGGAAGTGACCTATCTTTCTGCCTCTACCCTCCCCCCTTTTAAAGATTTTGTTTATTTATTTGACAGTGAGAGAGTACAAACGGGGGAGCAGCAGGCAGAGGCAGAGGGAGAAGCAGGCTCCCCACTGAGCAAGGAACCTGACTCAGGGCTCGGTCCCAGGACCCTGGGATCATGACCTGAGCTAAAGGAAGACGTGTAACCCCCTGAGCCACCCAGGCGCCCCATGGGGCTTGAACTCACTCACGATCCTGAGATCAAGACCTGAGCTGAGATCAACAGTCAGATGCTTAACCGACTGAGCCACCCAGGCACCCCTGCCTCTACTCTTCCGTATATTGCAGTTCCTAACTGCTTTCTACCTCCCTCCCTGTCTCATCTCCCTTCCCCCACGCCTACCCCTTGCTCAGGCTCTGAACTTCTTTAGGAGTTAGCAAGAGTCCTAGCCTTTGGGTGGTTCCACCAGCTCCACACAGGTATTGAAGAGCAGCCTTTGACCACTGCTTCTGTATCCACCAAAGCAGGAGAGAAGTATGGGGAGGAGCAGTCTTCTCAGGGTCAGAGAGGGAAGAATTTTTCTGTAGAGATTAGTACACCCCTGGAAAGTTCAATTGGTTTTTATTTGCAGCCTCACAGTGGTTAGATACTGTCCTCTGGGCTGTGAGGTATCAAGCTTCCATTTACATTATCTCATATCTGTGGGAAAATGTGTTTGCAAACCAGCATGTGTCTTTTAACTTTTTGGTTTGCCCTATATGTATTAACTATAAACGAGGACATTTTATAAATTAAATAAAATTATGAAATATTAAACTTGATAAAATTCAAGGATAAACTAGTAGAACTTCAGTGGGAGTATATAGCTTTTGGAATATCTGGCCTTATAACAGGCCTGCAGACATACTTTGTTATCATTCCTGCCTCTAGGAACCTTGTGTTTAACTAAATGCAAATAATGGACAGATTTCTCTAGGACCAGCACAGCTTAGTGATTAATCAGGAGGCTAATTTCAAAATAGTTCCTTCACTGATACTCATGTTTACTGTTGATATGTCATCACGTAGTCACTTCAGCTATATTCAGAGCACCCTCATTTTATAATCCAGGAAACAGACCTTCAGCAGTCAAATGACTTTACCAAGGAAGAAGAGCATCAGGGAATGAGAGCATCCTGATACCACTGTGTTTCCTTTGTTTTTAAGGGGGTTTGGGAACCAGCAGAATAAAATTCATTTTACATTGGGATTTAGTACCTCTATGCCATATCTAAACTTGAGTCGTATGCTCTTCTGACTGAGCCAAGCAGGTGCCCCTGTGTTATAATATTTTCTAATCTGTTCTGTTCCTTTCTTTAATTTGTTTCTTTAATGTGGTCCAGATCTACCAAACTAATTTCATGACCAGGTGTGACTTTCAATTTGAATAACACTGGTCTAAGTGAATTTCTAGTTGTACTCTTCATTTTAATCATGAGAAAAGAGATTAGCAGCTTGATTTAAAGGACTGTAAAGTTTGCTCACTAGGTATAATGGAGTTCCTTTCTCTCTCAAATGTTCTGGAAAATAACCTCGGGTAGCAAGAACATGAAAATGCAAGAGAGTCTTTAAAAATATGCAAGAATTGGGTTCAAACTGAGCCCTTAATTGTATGTGTGTACATAGATAAATCTTATAGTCCAGGCTTGCTTGCTGTGATCTGACATGGGCCTCGTTCCTAGAAGGTGTTCAGTAAATATTTGTTGTCTGAATGAGTGGCAGTGGCATCTACTGGTTTATTTGTAATTCTGTAAAAGGACGAAGGATGTCAAGACAACTATATCTAACCATCAGGGTTATGTTGCCATTCATTAAAAAGTACTTTAATTCCAGCCTGTCTCCATAGATTGATCCTAAGTTCAGCTTAAGATATAGAAGTCTTGAGCTGTGTCTTAGTCCTGACCTCAGGGTCATTTTTCTGGAACTGACTTTATTCTTCTGAAAATGAGTACTTTGGGAATTATAATCATTAGTTCCCAAATTATTGAAAGTCATGACTCCTGAGGGAAGCACCAAGGAATACTGATTTTTGTCCCCTCTGTATGAACTAGGAATGGTTTGACTTGCTTGAACTATGACTGTTACATAACTACTTCCATGATAACATATTTTTCTGTTATATTTGCTACATGTTGTAATTACATTGCCTATGAGTCTGTCAGTATTAGTGGGCCGCAGAAGTATATCTGCAGATTAGAAGATGACAGCCATGATTTCATTTTAACATCAGAGCACCTTGGTACAATGTGTCAAGGAATGTGGGTCAGGCCTGGGTAACCTTTTCTAGCCCTGGACACTATTCTGTTTTCAGAGATCCCTGTCTTTTGTCACATGCCGTCTTTCTCTTTTAGTATTCCCTTTTAACGTATCTTCTTCCCTTTTCTGCAGGAATGACATCTTTGTGTTCCTGCTAAGCACACGAGCCGGAGGACTGGGTATCAATCTCACTGCTGCAGATACAGTAAGTAAAGAGAACACAACATACCAGATGTGCAGGTTTTCTAGTATAAATATGTTGTCCAGTTGGTATTACCCTTCGCTTTGGGTCACACTTTTTATTTCTTTGCCTCATTATGTTAAAAGACAATAGTTGCATTTTGGCTGGAACTAAGACATTTTAGCTTTCCTTCTGGACTTTTCTGTCCATTCTCTGTGAATAAGTTTCTTACACATTCATTCAACAGATATTTAGGGAATGCCAACTATGTGTCTGATACTGTTCTAGACACTTGGAGTACCTCAGTGAATAAACAGACTTAAATAATCTGGCTGGATTAACAATTTTTCTTAGTAGCTATAACTGAACAAATCTGAAATGATTGTTTTATTGCTCTTATGCATTATTCCACCAGGGGAGGAAGTCATACTTTTTAATCCCAAACTTCAAAAGGTGGTTGGAGAGCAATGAAATTGGTAATTTAAAAAATAGGGGCGCCTGGGTGGCGCAGTCGTTAAGCATCTGCCTTCGGCTCAGGGCGTGATCCCGGCGATCTGGGATCGAGCCCCACATCAGGCTCCTCTGCTGGGAGTCTGCTGCTTCCTCTCCCACTCCCCCCTGCTTGTGTTCTCTCTCTCGCTGGCTGTCTCTGTCAAATAAATAAATAAAATCTTTTAAAAAAATAAAAATAAAATAAAGACATTGTATCAAATTATTTATCCTTTCTTACCCAGTCTCCTTGGAAGAATACTTCAGTTGACTAAAATGGAAAAGAGCATTCCTTTTGAATCTCAGAATTATTCCCAGTGTTCAAATATGTTTAATTACAATTTTCGTAACCTTGAGACATAAAAATGCATAAGTGGGAAATTGTTTTGTAGCAAGTATGACATAAAACGGCATTTTATGTGGCTGTTGTGGTGCTTCTCTGTGAAACACAGAGCATGAAAATTCCAGAAATGGGATGAAGGTGCAAACTCTGGGGGGTCATGGAGAGATGAGGTAGAAGGGGGAAGAGGCTTGAGTAGACTCACAAGCTGCAGAGCTAGAACTAGGGCTCGCATTTCCTAGTCCGCGCCCCTAGGCTGTGTCCACTCCCTCTCCTTATTTCCTGCTGTATGGTAGAGCCGCCTGACTTCGAGAAAGAAAAGCAGATTGTGACATCACCTAGTAGAATATCAGCCACAGGACTCCGCTGTACCTTCCTTGGCATGTTAAGCTCATCAGCCAGTTAACCAGGTTTCCACAAGGCTTCATGGCCTGAGGACTGCTGGAAGCCTACCTAGGTAGAGGCTGGATCTAACATGCACATAATCAGTTTCGGTCATCCTAAGGCAAGGCTGTCATTGGTGGTAGGTGTGTTCTTGTGGGTTCTCTGAGGTGGTGTCACATCAGATAGCAGAAATTTGGCTTTCTTTTTACTCCTTGCTTCTTGGCTCTATTTTTTAAGCATTCCATATAGTCCTAACTTAGTCATACTCTCAGTGAGTACAGGAGTCACCACTTTCTCCTAGTGAATCTTTTGGACTCCAGTCTCAGCCCCCAGCCCCATATTTATTCTCTTGGTTTATTTATACCATTCTTTTTTAACCATGCCACTCCCTTTACCCAAAATTCTCAGGGAATCTCCATCATCTTATAAGACAAAGGATAGGCTCCTTTACATGGCATACAAGGCCCTTCATTTTGTGGCCTTTATCCTTTCCAGTCTAATTGCCAGATTGACTTCCCCCTTCCCAGAATTTTACGTTCCAGAAATAATGATTGACTTTTTGTGCCTGAACGTACCATACTGTATTAAAACGCTGCATGAACTGTTCGCTCAGTGCGTCTTCCACCTGGTAAACTTCTGTTTATTCTTCAAGACCCCATTCGTGATCGGGGGTGGTGGTTTTATACGGAGTGATATAGCTTCTCTGATAAGGCGACACTTGAGCCAAGATCTGAAGAGAGTGAGGAAACAAGCCAAGCATGTATCTGGCAGAAAGAAGAGCATTCCAGGCAGAAGAGATAACTGCAACACCCCGCGGCAAGAACGTGCTTGGCATGAGCAGGCCATAGCAAGCAGCCCTTTGTAGATGGAACAGAAGGATGAGGGGGAAAGGTTGTCAGATAAGTGTTGTGAAGCAGATCGTGGAAGGCTTCATGGGCCGTAGTAAGACTTTTGAGATGGGAGGCCGCTGGAAAAATTTGAACAGAGAGGTAACTTGATTTGACTTGGGTTTTAAATATGTCCCTCTGGCTTTGGGGGAGTAGTAGGGTGGGAAGATCTACAAGGAGAAAGGTAGAAGCAGGAAGTTCAGTTAGGAGTTAGACGCTAGGGAGAGCCTGGGTGGCTCAGTCGTTAAGCGTCCGCCTTCGGCTCAGGGCGTGATCCCGGAGTTCTGGGATCGAGCCCCACGTCAGGCTCTTCTGCTGGGAGCCTGCTTCTTCCTTTCCCACTTCCCCTGCTTCTGTTCCCTCTCTCTCTGGCTGTCTCTCTCTCTCTGTCAAATAAATAAAATAAATCTTAAAAAAAAAAAAAGAGACGCAAGGTGATGGTGACTTGGATAAGGGTTGAAGCAGTGGAGGTGGGGCGAATAATAGGAATTTGCATGTATTTGGGGGGCACAAGCAGTAGAGTTTGCTAATACATTGGATATGGGATGTGTAGGAGGTGTCCAAACTCCAAGGTGTTTGACCCAGGCAACTGGAATGATGGAGACATCAATTACCAATTAAGGGATAGATGCCGGGAAGAAGGGGTTTGAGAGGAGAAATCAAGAGTTTGGTTTGGGGTGTATTCAGTTCAAGATTCTTAGCAAACACTAAGGGGCAAGGTCACCCAGGCAGCAGGGTCTGGAGTTCAGTAGATAGCATAAATTCATGTGATTAAATCAAAATACATCTCAGCCTGCCTATCTCAGGTTTGGTCTATGGTTTCGTCAGGGATAGTTCCTATGGCGCCTAGGTGGCTCAGTCAGTTAAACTTGATTTCGGCTCGGGTCATATCTCAGGGTCTGCTGGGTGGGGGCGTACTGCTTGTCTCCCTCTGCCCCTCCCCCAGGTCATGCGTGCTTTCTTTCTTGAATAAATAAATAAGTCTTAAAAAAAAAAAAGGAATAGTTCTTGTCATTTATTTGCATAGTCAAGAAAAAAAAAGATTTGAGCAAGGAGATGCTGCTTTATGCTTCCAGTATTCACATAATTTGCCCTGGGGAGGTTAGGAGCTCCTGCCAGCCTCAAAGAACCAAAGTAGGCGGAACCCATGGCTAGAGAAGTAGAAGTAGGAATTCCCTTTTCATCCTAGGGACTAAAGAGAAAGGCTCTGAATATTCTGAGTTCCCAATTCCAAAGTAATTTACATTTAATTTTGAGGGAAAGGCTTGGGGACTCACTTGTAAATTAGAACCTCCTGGAATACTTCTCAATAAAATGTTCCTCAAGATTGAAATGAATTTCTAGGTTATGCTTTGTATGAAGTCGAAGTGCGCGGTGTGTGTGTGTGTGTGTGTGTGCGCGCGCACGTGCATGATTAGAGAAACAATAGGCTTAACTGCTTGCCTGGCATTCTTCCTTTGTCCTGAGATTTATTTAGCTTTGGAAGATTCCCCAGAACCATTTATGGACAAGGAAGAGGTTAGTCAGCCTAAAATGTCAGGAAAAACTTAATGTCTTATGATTGAAAATGCATATATAAATATGTATTTTGTAAACAGTGGGACTCTTGCCCACTCTGTTAGTAAAAACATGATTTTAGCGTGTGATTAATGGCCCCTTGCTGGCTGTTTTGTTCTTTGTATATTTTTCCTAAAGTAGGGATCTCTTTGCATTTGACTATCTTTAGTGTGGGGTTGTTGTAAACTTGACTGTTTTGTTCCTGTGTCTCACATGTAGAGAGAGAAGGAGCTTTTCTCTCTTGGTGGCAATGTAAGAATTCCTATATGTCCCGTGAGACATGGGACAGACAACTTTCAGCCCTCCCAAGGTACTGAGCTCCCACCCATTCTCTCGGGTGAGAGTTTCACCCTTCAAGTGTTGGTCCAACTTTTTCCAGTTGTTCCTCTCGAAATTTTCCTGTTTTCTATTTCACTCCCTCATCCCCTGAAACTCCCTCTCATTGATCTGTAAAGCCAGTGCCTCCACCCCTTCTCAGCTCTCACTTCCCTCCTCCCCTCGTGCCTGTCCAGCTTGGCATGTACAACTTCATGAAGGTGCTGTCTATTAATATATCTCCCCTTAGTCATTGCTTGGTCATGCTTTGTGGCCATCCATTGACTTGCTTTAATCTTTACTGGCTAAGTTAGTTCTTATCCTTTAATTGTTATTTGTGTTTCTCTAGATTGTCTCACTGAGCTCGGTAAACCTGATTACCAAATCTAGGTGTCATCTCTTTTCCACTGTGGTGGGCATTGTCTCCCCCAGCACCCCTCCTCACAGCCCCCAGTTCAAGTCCGGATTGATTCAGTGTTCATTTCATTGTCAGGTTAGATAATAACCATCTATCTGGCTTGGTTTTTTTTTATTTCTCCCATTCTTGGTTTTAACTTACTAGTTTATATATACTTCATACTCTTTTTCCCGGTTAAGTATTTTTCATAATAGGATCTTATTTTATTCTGGTCCACCCAAATTCCCCACCTCTTTTAACCCATTTAAATGATAATTAGCCACTAAATGTGTGGGTTGTTTGAAGTTAGATTGCTGACCTGTCTCCTTAGCTTTAATTTTCTTACCTTTTATGAGCTCAGAAAACCCAAGTTGAATCAGGTCTCATTTGCTGCTGAGACTTCCAGGAAAAAATGTAAATGTTAAGGAAGCACCTCTGAAATGATTCATAATATAGAACTTCCTATTACGAATTCCTGCTGCACCATTGCCTCCGGCTCAGGTAACTAAAGGTACTGTCTTTTGGATGAGACATCCCCTGTCATTTTCCAGTAATAGTCATTTTAGGTGTGATGGGCAAGTAGTTTCTCCCCAGTCCAATCAGAGGCCTCGTTTTCATTAACTCTGTCTTGTCCTTGTTCTCTCTGAAAGTTTAAGGTAGATTTTCTAGAATTTTGCATATCCTGTTGAATCTCCAAAATATTCTGTCTTTACTCTGCTCCTCTACAAATGGCAAGCATTGTGTACTTCGAAGTCCTAGGTCTTTGGACACTGTGGATTAGCAGTGAGTTTTCACAATGATTTTCTTTCCTTTGGCAGGCAGTTACTAATTTTCTCCCCAAGGATTCTGACACTAAAAATTGCGGGATTATACCACACATAAAAGCAAGACAAAAGGAGCAGCATCAGAAAGAGCCAGCGGGGGGTTTACTATTGTAGGCAAGAGTGTTGAAAATGCCAGTGCCTTTTGTCCATCTTCACTCAAAGTCTGAGTTCTGCAGAGAATGGCAGAATTGTGTCCAATTTTAAAAGAGAGAACAAATAAATTACTCTGGAGTGAATCATTCAGTTTACATTTTTAGGCTTGCTCTAGTGTTGATCGATTCCCTTAGAAATTCTAGTATTAATCAACTAGTATTTGTGGAATTCTACTTTGCACTGATGGCTGCTGTCTGTCCTGCAATATGACTAGATAGGGAGATTTTTAAAATAATACACATGAAATAATTGGGCACCCATAGAAGATAGTCGGTGATTCAGTGGAACTTGGACCAGGATAGGCAGTGCAAGGTATTGTTAATAGTGCAGGTTGTAGAGGGTGACTGTTAGTACTGTGAGCTCAGGCCAATGTCTTTCTGATTGATAAGATGAAGGAAACACACAAGATTTTCGTGAAAATTTAGTGAGATATGTACGTACACTAGTGCCAGATACATTGTAAGCACTGAACAGATTTTTTTTTTTTAAGATTTTATTTATTTATTTGACAGAGACAGCCAGTGAGAGGGAACACAAGCAGGGGGAGTGGGAGAGGAAGAAGCAGGCTCCTAGTGGAGGAGCCTGATGTGGGGCTCGATCCCAGAACACCGGGATCACGCCCTGAGCCGAAGGCAGACGCTTAACAACTGAGCCACCCAGGCGCCCCAGCACTGAACAGATTTTAACCATTATTATTTCTAGTAGGAATCCACGAGGAATAGGGAAAAGGGACATTGTTATAGGCAGGAGAAATCAGGGAGGCCTTCTTGAAAGTGGGAAGCTTGAATCAAACCTTAAAGGACCAATAGGGAAGACTTGAGGGACTACAGGTCAGAAAAAGAGCTTGATCAAAAAGTGGTGCAAACAATCATGAGTGAGGAGCGCTGAAGAGACCTCTTGACAAAAAGGAAGGGGCGTGTTTATTTTAGAAAAGAAGAAAAATTAAGTTGGCTCAGCATAGCAGGGACTGATTATTGAGGGGAGTTTGGACTTGGTGTGTTACCGCATAACTGGCAGGGAAGTAGAGTGGCCTACAGTAGACTAAAAAAAGACTAAAGAAGAGAGACTGAGTTCTAGAAAGCCTGCTGGTCTGACATAGGCAGCAAGCCAGGTGTAGGTGATGAGGTCCCAGTCTAGGATAGGGACAGTGGGACTGTAAAAAGGAGAGGTTCATTTCTGAAGAAGCAGTAGCTGGATATGGTGACTTGCTTGAATATTGATGAGGACCATTTGGAGCTGGCTTTCTTTCAGAAGGTCCTGTATATTCAATAGTAGCCTCAGGGCTGAGGACCCAGGAGTCTATTGGCTGTAGGATCACTTGTGGGGTAGAGGAGAGGAGGGTACATTCTGTTGTTGTTTATGTTTGTTGTTTAGCAAACTAAAATTAGCTTCCAGGGAACCCTTAAATATGTCTTTGCTGAATTCAAGGGATAGGAAATATGAACTGGAGAATGCCAGGAAAGCCATGCCTATCCTTTACCCTGGTAGACTTAGTGTTAAAGAGAAGGCTTTCAGGGATGCCTGGATGGCTCAGTTGGAAGAGCATGGAGCTCTTGATCTTGGGGTTGTGAGTTCGAGCTCCACGTTGAGCGTAGAGATTGCTTAAATAAATACATGAAAACTTGAAAAAAAAGAGAAGGCTTTCATATCCCCTGCCTCATAGGCCTACCATGTACTTAGGCTCTGTGATCTTGGATACATTCTGTAATTCCTATGTGTCTCAGTTTCCTCATCTGTAAAATGGGGCTCTTAACAGTACCTAAATCATAGTGATTGTAGGATGTGAGTTGATACACATAAAGCAACTAGAACAGTGACTGGCAGATAGTAAGCATTAAGTATTCATTAACTGTTAATATCATTGCTGTTCCCTCTTTGTAAATGAAAATACTGAAAAAAAAGCTAGAGTATGTCTATTTTGCCCAAGGCAAGTGAAGAAATGGCCTTGGTTTTATGAGTGGATGTCTGCTCATCTTAATATCCTAGGAAAAAATCTGGCATCAAACTGCAAATGACAAGTGGCTGGGTCGCTCTCAGAATTCCCAGTCTTGCCATAAGAGTGTCTCAGTCTTTGCTGTATTCTTGTCCTGCCCGTGCAGGTGATTTTTTATGATAGCGACTGGAACCCCACTGTGGACCAGCAGGCCATGGACAGGGCCCACCGCTTGGGGCAGACAAAGCAGGTTACTGTGTACCGGCTCATCTGTAAAGGCACCATTGAAGAACGCATTCTGCAGCGAGCCAAGGAGAAGAGTGAGGTAAGCAGCAGTCAGAGGAAGTACTGTCGTGGTGGAGAAGCTGGAAAGTCCAACCGCATTTACTGGGCTAAGACCCTTGCCTTCCGTGGGTCAGGAAGGGGCGGAAAGTTCTTCTGAATAGAAAATAAAATCAAGTCCGGTACTGCCCTGGCTGTTCATTCCTCACTCCTTTTCTAGCTGAATGGTGTCTACAGCCTAGATGGGGCTGTCGTTCATGGGGGGATGACATCAGTCATGGTCCTCCTGTTTCACATACTTTCCTGTTCAGGGCAAGAAGGAATGACATTTGAGCTCTCATCCTAGTACTCTCAATTTGACAGCCTCTAAGTTGTATGCCAGGTTTGCTAGTTTCCGAAGAAATGATTATTTGGGGGGGTTGTTTTTTTATCTTGATTTCAGTATTATTGGATCTTCTAGCTATCAATTAGCAGTCCCAAGCAAAAGAACTTCTCATTGTTCTTTCTGTTGGACAAATAATCTGGATGAGCCAGTAAGATGAATGAGAAGAAATAGGGAATCCAAGTGCCAGAGGAGCAGATTGAGAAAGATGTTGCCTTCTTTCTGGATATTAGCCATAGGAAATGGGGGCCTGGTGGTGATGTTTTGATCTGCTTTGGTATAGATTCAACGGATGGTGATTTCTGGTGGGAACTTCAAACCAGATACATTGAAACCCAAAGAGGTGGTTAGTCTTCTTCTAGATGATGAAGAACTGGAGAAGAAATGTAAGTACTCTAAACCTCTTACTAAAGCTCTCTCCTCCCTACAAAAGATGTTTCTCTGGCCCCACCCATCCAAAAATGGTAGGACCCCTTGGCTATATGCCAAGGGTAGGCAAAGCCAAGGACTGTATTTGGGGAGAAACATTTTTTATGTTAATAACCTATATTAAAACCCAAACAAGAATGTGTGATAGAGTAGAAGACAGACTCTCATATATATTAAAAGTACTATGACTTCCGGGGCGCCTGGGTGGTGTAGTCGTTGGGCGTCTGCCTTCGGCTCAGGGCGTGATCCCAGCGTTATGGGATCGAGCCCCACATTAGGCTCCTCCTCTGGGAGCCTGCTTCTTCCTCTCCCACTCCCCTGCTGTGTTCCCTCTCTCGCTGGCTGTCTCTCTGTCACATAAAAAAAAAAAAAAAAAAAGTACTATGACTTTGAATAAATTTGCATGAGGGAGGCTATATCCCTAGACTCCTCAGCAGTAATGAATTTACTCTGTTCTGCCCAAAGAAATGTTTTTATGGAGAAGTTGGAGAAACACATTGCTGTAGCACTTCTCCCATGTATTGCTGGCTTTTGAGAACAATTGGTTTCAGAATTACCTTGTGAGCCCCTGTGGATGTCAGCATCACATCAGGAAGTATGAAGCTCCTTTCTTACAGTGCTCATATTTGCCACCACCTTCTAAAACCCTTTCAGGACTCTACAACCATACTTGATCTGTGCAATGCAGAGATATTAAAAGGCTAAAAAGAGGGGCGCCTGGGTGGCTCAGTCGTTAAGCGTCTGCCTTCGGCTCAGGGCGTGATCCTGGCATTCTGGGATCGAGCCCCACATCAGGCTCCTCTGCTGGGAGCCTGCTTCTTCCTCTCCCACTCCCCCTGCTTGTGTTCCCTCTCTCACTGGCTGTCTCTCTCTTTGTCAAATAAATAAATAAAATCTTAAAAATTTAAAAAAATAAAAGGCTGAAAAGAAAAGGAGAGTAAAGTCAAGGAACGGCCCATGACAGTTAAACTGAATGATAGTTTGAACCCCAAAACTGTTAAAAATCCAAGAACTCTGTTCCGTCTCCAAGTTAAAAAACCACCAGTTAATCTGTCCTAGACAGAAGTCCTACCCTTAGAACATAAATATCAGATGGTGTGGCCACCTTAATTTCAGACAGTGAGGATTATGATTACCACAGATACTTCATCAGATCTTCAGATCTTTTTAATTTTCTTGATAGTGAGACTGCGGCAGGAAGAGAAACGGCAGCAAGAGGAAACCAACCGAGTCAAAGAGCGCAAGCGCAAGCGGGAGAAGTATGCAGAGAAGGTATCTCAAGCTTCGGGTGGCTGACAGGGACCGGTGGGGGACAGGGCGGTGCTTACAAAAAGGCCTTGGGTACATGGCTTATCATCTTGGTTACTGGTTGGTATCCAGCTCCAGCTGTATATGGTAAGTAACAGCTTTGTGCTGATTGACATTTGATTGGGAGAAATGCACCCTTGGTAGACCAGTAGTCCCCACACAGACCTACCTTGTCTGTGGTCGCATGTAATTATGGAAACCATTTGTCAGGGCTGTTGCAAAGCATAAGGCTAAATGTGGAAAAGGTGGATCTTACTTACATTACAGATTCCATAGAGTCGTAGAAGGGGCCTAAGAGGTCATTATGTCCAATCCTACCTTAATTCTGCTAGTGTTCCATTCAGTGTCGTCTGCCGTTGGAAAGAGAAATCACTGGCCAGTCTGTTCATCTCTTTTTCTCTAATTTATGCCAAAGATGTGTGCTGTTTTTTGTCTCCCTTCTCACATTTCCCACTTGACCCCACCAGCCAGCTACAAAGTGGAATGTAGTGCCGCTTACATTTCTCCCTATCTTGCTGTTTCTACCAGAGTTTTATTTCAGTGATCCTTATTCCTGGTCTTTATTGACAAGTAAATCAAAGTGAGGCCTTCAGGATTTATTCTTGTTTCAGTGTTTCAGGAGTCAGTCCACTGGTTCTGACCAGGTTCCCAGATGTAGCACCAAAGGATTGTTGGTTCAGAACCATTTTACTACCTTCCAGAAAGTATGTCCCAATTTTTTCTGGTGGGTTTGGCTTACCTTTGGGTTGTGCTGCCCTTCCCATCTTTATCAGCCTTCGTTGGGCCCCTGGTCTCGAACAAGATAGCTACCATGAGCTTCAGGCATTTGGGTAGCTCTGGGTCCTCGAGCCCAATAGTTGTCCATGCTTCGTTTCCCTGGACTGTTTAGTTTGTCTGAAGCATGTTGTGTGGCCACATGTTCAAATTGCTTCTGTCGTAAGTGGAGGTTGACTTCTTCCCCTTATCCAGGCTGATATTGGGCCTCATGTCCCTTGTCGCTTTGGCCATATGACCTTGATGATCAGCAGCCTAGGAACTTGTCTGTATTATTTGATCATCTTCAGTAGATTTACCAACTCTTCCTTTTGTAAAATCCACACCCTCCTTTGTACCTTCTACTGAGCAGAACTATCTCTAACCTGAAGGATGCCTGGTACTCACTATATCAAAGATGAAAAATCCAGAAACTAGGACTCCACCCTCAAATCTCTAACCCATTACTTACTACTATTTATAATTAAGATAGCTTTAATATTCAGAAACAACATCAAAGAAGAAAAGGTGGTGGTTTTTGGGGGGTGGGGGTTGTTTGCTTTTTATTTTAGCCTAAGTCCAGTAAACTTATTTTGCAAAACAGTTGATATCCTGAGCGTTACTGAGCCAACAGAACATCAAAATAAAAAGTAGTCTGAAGTTAAAGGCAGGGGCACCTGAGTGGCTCAGTCGGTTAAGCGTCTGCCTTTGGCTCAGGTCATGATCCCAGGGTCCTGGGATCGAGTCCTATATCAGGCTCCCTGCTCAGTGGGGTGCCTGATTCTCCCTCTCCTGCTGCCCCTGCTTGTGCTCTTTTCTCTCTCTGTCAAATAAATAAATAAATCTTCCAAAAAAAAAAAAAAAAAAGTAAAGTTAAAGGCATAGTACGTTAATAAACAAATGACCCTCAGTCACAAAATTATAAATGGCAGTTTGGGATGGACAGGAGGGGAGTTAATCCAAACTACAGCAGTGAAGTCTTTGAACCACAGAAGGTGGTTTTCTAATACAGGACACTGGGGGGGTTACTGAGTTTGCATCAGAAGCCATTCCTGCTCTGAGTAAAGAAGTCTCAGATAAACATCCAGTGGTAGTATAAACTACACAAAGACATTAACCCTAACATAGGGGTCGATACAAATGCAGTTAGATACAGTGAGTGGATGTGATTCCCATAATTTTCCAAGCACATTCTGCGATTTCAGGTCCGTACACGGTGACAGAGCCCTACTGAGCTTTGTTCTAGACCTGCATAATGTCGCTCAACCCGCAAGTATTTATATGTAAACTAAGAAAATAATGACAAAAGCAACCCATTATTTCTTGGGTATGATAAGAACAAAGCTTATCATAAGAACGTGGCTTCGTGCAGCCCCGATTCAGTGTGACTGGCCTGCGTCTCAACTCTGTATTACGGGGGTGGAATATACATAAATTCTTATGCATATTTTAAAAGAAGCAGAGTGAAAACAGATGTGCCGAAAATACACTAAAGGCACTGGGCCTCCCTCTTGTAGGACTGAATCAGTTCCACCCCTGTGAGTGCTGCAGCTCGGACATGCCCCTCATGGGTCAGGCCTCGTGCAGCCCTGATTCAGTGTGACTGGCCTGCCTCTCAACTCTGTATCACTGGGGTAGAATATACATAAACTCTTCTTAAGCTATTCCTTTCCTCCTTCCTTAGGAGTTTTTCCTTCCTTAAAAGTATGCTAATTGAAAAAAAACAAAACAAAACTGAGTTTACAGAGAGTCAGCTTTCTGTCATCACTTTCTTTTCCAACCCCACTTTTCTTTTGGTGCCTATCTTCATGCTTTTTCCAAATTTCTTGATTTGTGTGTTCCCAGAAGAAAAAGGAAGATGAATTGGATGGGAAAAGGAGAAAAGAGGGTGTGAACCTAGTGATCCCATTTGTTCCCTCGGCTGATAACTCCAACCTCTCTGCTGACGGGGACGACTCCTTCATTAGCGTGGACTCGGCCATGCCCAGCCCTTTCAGTGAGGTGAGGCTCCTTTTAGATGCCTTCATCCTAGCAGTGGGGACTACGTCCTGACCTTGTAGCCTTTGCTTCTCCTGGAGTTCTGCATTGGGGAAGGGGGCTGCACATGGAATCCATAAGGAGAAAAGGAAATGAGGACAGGCTGGCTTCTCTGGAGCCAAAGCCCGGGATTTCACCCTTAGGAGTAAAGCCAGGCAGGAGAGGGAAATAGTGATGAGGCCTAAGAAGCACATCCTCACGTGGGTATGAGGGCCATGGGCTGTGGGCACCAAGAATGGTGGTGATCTCAACCTTTCCTCTTCCAGATCTCCATCAGCAGTGAGCTGCACACTGGCTCCATCCCTCCTGACGAGAGCAGCAGTGATATGCTGGTCATCGTGGATGACCCAGCCTCCTCAGCCCCCCAGTCTCGGGCCACCAACTCTCCTGCTTCCATAACGGGCTCCGTTTCAGACACGGTGAACGGTGAGTGGTGCTGCAGTCTCCTACAGCTTGGGCCTGGTCCAGTGCCTCAGGAGAGGCATTGGTTTCATGCTGGATGAAGTTCCAACTCCTTCTAAGATCATGGCATTTTCTACTGTCTAAAGAAGAGTGGAGTGGAGGGAAAAGAATTGATAGGCTTATTCTTTCAGTAGCCCTGTCAAGTGAAAGGGAGAAAGAACTTTATAAAGATTTCAAACGTCTTTGTTTTTTAGTCAGCCCTGTCTTTCATATTTCACCTTTATTTTTGCTAGTTTTTAGTTAAAGTCGGCTTCTCTGGGCCTTTCCTCACTTTGTTCTGTGGGACCCAGTGGTGCTATTTCTTGAGCTCTAGCTTTAAAACTTGGGGGTAAAAGTTGACTCTTCAAGGCAGGAGCACATTGAAGTGTGCTGGTGAATCACAGGCAGCACACCCCTGGGGTTCATTTAGTAATGAACTAGTTTAAAGAAGAAATTCAGGAGTAATGGAACCACTCTTTTAGAATGAAAAGCAGCTTAAGCAGTCAGGCTGTTTTAGCTGTTCAGAATTCTTACTAATTCTATGACTCCTTGGCCCAGCCATTAAATGGGGATGGAGCCCTCCCTGGGAGTCCTGAAACACCCCAAGAGCCAGCCCTCCCTGTCCGAGGAAGATTCTGTTAACATGGAAGAGACTGACTCTTTTTCCCTCTTGGCCCATTTGTTCCCACAGGAATTTCCATTCAGGAAATGCCAGCTGCAGGACGGGGTCACTCAGCTCGAAGCCGAGGCCGCCCCAAAGGTTCAGGAAGCACAGCCAAAGGAGCCGGGAAAGGCCGGAGCCGGAAGTCCACCGCAGGCAGTGCTGCTGCAATGGCGGGAGCCAAAGCGGGGGCCGCGGCGGCCTCAGCAGCCGCCTATGCTGCATACGGGTACAATGTGTCTAAAGGTGCGGAGGCCCTGGGGTAGGGGTGAGCTGCAGGCGCCATTATGGTGAGGGACAGTCTGGAGGGTCTTTGGAGTGTTCTGCCCCGAGAGCACGTAGGGCACCCCCTGGGCCAGGAAGCTCCTTCCCGGAGGCCACGTTGGGTTCTGCCGTGCTGAGCATTCCTGACTCTGCCCTTGCCCCGGTGACTTAGTACATACAGTTTCACCTTCGAAGTGGAAGTAACTACGAAGAGAGAGCTGAATTTCTGGACTATACTGCTTTATTTTAAACAATCACAGTTCTTCCTGCTTTGAGAACTGGTGTTTTTTCCAAGACGCACATCTCAGTAATTCTATTTCAGTAATACGGGCTAACATAGTCAACATTTGCCATCACCCGTGCTGTGTGCATGAGAGTGTAACACACGGCCCCCGCTCTGGAGTGCGTAGTAGAAGTGAGAAGAGGGAGCTGTCTGTGGAATATGTTTAACAGCATACACGACAGTAGGCTTGTGCTGAGTGACAAAAAAGGGTGAGGCCTTAATTATAGCTGTAGCTCGGAAGAAGGGGGAATCCATGGACCTGAAGACAAAGTTGCCAGGCTGTAATTCAGAAAGAAGGAGAATGATGACAAAGGAAGGGGTATCTCCGGTGTCACCGAGCAGGCCAGTCAGGCCGTCCTCAGGAGGAGCAATAGGAGTCAGGAGTGGAAACACACGGCAGGATCTTATGGACAGGAGCTTCTCAGGTGTGTGATGAGGAGCTAGAAAGTTTGAGAAGGGAGGTGGCTATGGTGAGCACACCGTGTGGAGAATAATGATAAGCGTAGCCTGTAGGACAGCTGCAGGGGGTGAGAAGGGGAGCACCGTTTACTGGTCTCTCTCCACATTCACAGCCTGGGAGTTAGGTGAGAGTGGTGTAGCGGGTGTTGCCCAGTACTGGATAGAAGGTGCTTAGTAAGTGTTAGCTCCCCTCCCCTTCCTCCTACGGCAGGAATCTCTGCTTTCATTGATTTGTCCAATCAATGAATTTGAAGTATAATAGCCTAGTCCAGCAATTCTCAACCTTTTGTCGGCTTATCACATCCTTGGAAAATAGCAGTCGTACCAGCAGTGAAGGCTGCCATGGCATGGTCTCCCCCACGGACAGGCGGAGTACAGCACCCATCAGGCTTTCCCCTGGAGATCCGGTCTGAGAAGGTGCAGGAGGTGTGAAGGAGGCAAAGTGTCACAAGAAAAATGAACAATTGCTTGGTGACCGGGAATGGGAAAACCAGGGAAAGGACTGATTCAGAGATGCCCTGCAGGGCCATCCTCCACGGTGGATGGGAAGAGACAGTTGTGTGCCCACCAGGCACTTACTGTGCTTTTTCAGGATAGTCAGGCCAGCCCGCAAGAAACAATTGAAGCATATCAGACAGTGTGTTATGGGGTGTAAGTGGATTTGGCTCATACAAATAAGAAAGAGTTGTCACCCAGGGAGCCATCACTGGGGATGAGCAATTTGAACTGGGTCCTTGAAGCAGCAGAGCTTGGGGAGTAGAGGACATCTTGTGAAGTGAAGGAGGAGTGATTAGGAGCAGCTAATCACAAGTGGTGTCCCAAGGAGGAAGAAGGAACACGTAAGAAAATACCTTCGTGCCTAAGAAGTTACACGCCATCCTGCAGCCTTGGCTTCCCCACGTTGTGTAACATGTGCTCTGTCCTTGAGCTTCAAGGTGACATCTTACTTCTTGTGGATGAGGTGATGTGGAGAAGGCGGAGCGCGTGTTGCTTTTCCCTGAAAAAAGCATCCCTCTTACAGAACAGACAGTTGATAGGAGAGCAAGCAGATGTGCTAAGAAGAGGTTGGCAAGGAATGGGAGGGGTTCCCCCAACCTCACCTCCAGCCCAGACTCCAGTAACCAAGGTCAGGCATCGGGGCAGCTCAGACAGGCCTGGTGCCTATACTCTTCTCATCTCTTTCTCCATCCCCACAGGAATCTCTGCCAGCAGTCCTCTGCAGACGTCTCTTGTTCGGCCTGCTGGCCTTGCTGACTTTGGACCTTCAAGCGCCTCTTCTCCCTTGAGTTCCCCTTTGAGCAAAGGAAATAATGTTCCTGGGACTCCCAAGAGCCTCCACTTGACCAGCAGCCTAGCCCCAGACTCCCTGGTCCGGAAACAGGGCAAAGGCACCAACCCCTCTGGAGGACGGTAACCACCTGGACCCTCTAGCTTCCTTCAACCAAACCAGGGGCCAGAGTTCTGGCCTGCACATGGTCTTTGGATGGCTTGCCCAGTGCAGCGTCTTACATCCCAGGTCAGAGGGCAGAGGTGAACCAGTTGCAGCAAGGCAAGGACAGGCAGGTGGCTGGTGTGAGCACTTTTCTAACCTGTGTCTCAAGACGAGTGCTCTGGGGGGCCTATTAGGAAAAAGGCCCAAGGACAGAGATCGGCCTTGCAGCATCTCAAGTGAACTTTACAGCCACATCTTAAACCTCGCACTGGGGAAGGGCCTGACATAGACCCCTTTAGATGCTCAGGCACACAGTCTCCATCCCCATTCCACTCTGGGGCTCTGGCCATCTCCCTTGCAGAAGCTCTGCAAGTGCTGTGAAGAACCTTCCACAGTGGAGACCTCTCTTAGGGCTGTGATTTCCTGTAGGGCTAGGAAGGGAGGAAATCATGTGTCTGGCATCCTCGGTCTTTGGGCAGCTCCCCAGGTCTTCAGACCCCATTTGACAGAGTGTCAGCACCGAAGAGAACAGTGAGTGCGAGAAGCTTAGCGGCTCATGAGGGTGACAGAGGCTAGAGGAGGCATGCCCGGAGGCACTTGTTTTCCCAGCATTTCCTCCCCTGTCCTGCATGGTTCATGCCAGAGAACCTTCAGGTCCCACCAGCAACCGTAGCAGCAGCTTCCACCCCGGAACTCCCAGAAGCCAGTAAAGAGACCAGGATTCACCTCAATCAGCAGGACATCCTTACTGTCCCTCTTGCAGACTCCCCTTGCCCTTCCTGAATGCACAGTCTCCCCACCCCTGCCCTTCAGCCCCCTGCTTGGCTGTATGCACTGTCTGTATTGCACTGAGAAAGGAAGGGACAGCAGGAGTGAGGCGGAGAGGATGGAGAAAGGGCAAAGCTCAGCACCAACCCTACTGGCCCCAACCCCACGCGCCTGAGCTTGCTTCCCCCCTGAGAGAGGCAAAGGGGTGGTGTTTGCATGGGAGGAGTTTCTTCCTGCCCCCAGCCTGATGTCCCTGGTGGAGCAGGTGCTTCCGGGCGGGCCAGCCTCTAATTTGCACACCTGAAAATCGCGGAATTGAGTTTAGACAGATTGATTTTTAAAACTTTTTTTTGGAGTAGGGGTGGTAGGGGAATCATTTAATTTAAATCATTAAGATTCCCCTGCCCAAACCCAGACTCTTGTGTACAGATGCTATTTAGAGGGAATCAGAAAAATGCCAAGCCTTTTTTCTCTTTGAATGTGCTGTCTATTTTTATAACTGAACTTGTACATATGTATAAAGAGAGACACATCTTTCTTTTACTAACTGGAGAAAAAAAATCTTAAATAAAATGGAGTGAGATAATTTTATGTAAATCAGGGTGTCTGTGGTCTTTGCAGCTGCCTCTCTTGGGGGCATAGAGGGTTCTTGGAGGAATGTGGCAGGGTAAAGGGGAAACAGAGCTCTAACATCATTCCTGTGGTCAGAGAGGACAGGTCGTCATTGGGACGAGGAGTGCTCTGTGGGCATTTCCTCAGTGGCTGTGGGCATTTCCTCAGTGGCATTTTAAATCAGGCTTAGGAATTTGCCTGCAGCCATCAGAGAGGAGGTCTGACCAGTCCCTGGCATGCTGAGGCCAAGGCCCTCGGGGTGTGAACTAATTATGACTCAGGACCTAGACTCTCAGGCTCAGGTGTGTACGGCTTGGTCTGGTCCACCGTCAGATAGCTTTCTAGTGGTAATCTTAAGACCGACAGGTTCTGTCTCCAAAAACCACAAGTGAGAGATGATCCTGGCAATGTGTAATGTGTCAAATCTCCAACTAATAGGAACAGCTTTACGGTCTCACTTTCTAAAACTGTGGTGTATGTACACGAATGTGTGCGTTGGCAGTTCCAGGACACTGCGTGTGGGTCGGTTAAGGCAGCGGAAGTACTAACAAACTTTGAACGGAATTCAGTGTTCTCAGTGTTAGCCCTGCTTGTAAGAATCATGAACGAAAATAGTGAAATATGTTGCAATGATTCCAAAGACATCCACGCTCTGAAAACTTAGCTCTGAGATCAGTTGGTAAAAGAGCAAGTTCCCAGCCTAGACTGGCAGTTGGTGTTTCTCTGATTGAGCGGAAACACTGATATGCTCTTGCGTCACCTTCAAGCAGGGCTCGTGCTGTTCCCGAGTACGTTGCTGTGTGGCCTCCTGAGCCTTGGCTCACCCTGCATACCCTTGATCGGAGTGGGCTGGCTCCTGAGTAGCGGCTGCTCACCCAGTCGCAGGGGTCGGCCTTTTCTTCATCTTGTTGATCCCCAGTAGCACTGTCCTACGCGCCAGGTCTTGTTTTCCCTGCTGCTGGTAAACTTGACCAAGGCCTCACACAGAACAGACCAGTGTCAGTTTCCCAACTAACCATGCTCTCTTGTCGTCACCACTGTGGCTTGTGGTCACAACAAGCCCACTAGGATGGGTCCTCTGCAGTTCTCATCACTCAGCAAGGCCCCCAGTGACATTCCTGCTGGAGCCTTGCCAACGTTGGCAGCGGCTACCTCTCTGGAAACCTGACAACTTGGATCCTGTCACAGCTTCGTCCAGATGTGGGTAGGCTAATGACCCTGACTGAAAAGCATGTTAAGTTTTGGGTCAGAGACCTTTAGTCTTCTCAGTCCCCAAACATGCTACCATACTCCCCTTTCACCCATTTTTAATCCAGCGCTGAAGAAACACAGCTAACATTTCATAATGATAAACACTCACCGCCTTAATGTTCCGCCTCACCTGTCCCTCCCTTCCCTGAGGATAGATGGATGCAACTTGAATCTTAAAAGTGAAAGCTTCAAGCTCATTAACCAGTCCCCGAGTCATAACTCGTGCTCTGTCTACCCACTTTCTGAAGACTTGTCCATCTCCCATGTGAGAGAGCCCCAGCTCTCTTAGGAACGCAGGGAAGCAGTGCCCTAACACGGAAAAAGGCTGGGGAGGCTCCTGCCTGCTAAAGGAAGCGTCTGTCGGGAAGCCTGGAAGCCCAGGCCTTCGAGTGCCGGTCTGGCCTGGATCACAGTGAGCCTGTCCCTTTGGCCAGGATCACCTCGCCACACAAGTCTACTCTGGGGCCCCTAGGTAAGTGAATTTTAAGATTGTGGGTCTGTATGAGCAGCCCTGGAAATGCAGGGTCTGTGGTGGACTTACTATCCCAGTGTCTATGTGTAGGGATTTGTTGAGGCATCCAGGACTCTCTGGGGACACACCAGGGCTTGTTTGTGTCTCTCTAGTCCTGAGGTTGGGCTGGGCAGGAAGCAGGGCAATGCAGACTGAGCAGTGAGCTGGGTTCTTCTGCACAGCTTTGCCCTGGTGTCCGCCAGCATGTTCCATCTGTAGAGCCTTGCTGGCTTGCGAGTGCAGTCCACACCCTCACCTATGCCCCTCACAGCAGGCCATCTGTCAATAGAAACAAATCTCCCTAGGGGTACCTAGCTGGCTCGGTCTGAAGAGCATGTGACTCTTGATCTTGGGGTCCTGAGTTCAGGCCCCATGTTTGAGTAGAGATTACTTAAACAATCTTAAGAAACATCCCATCAATGCCAAGCTAGGAGCTGAGGCGAGATTAGCAAGTTTTAGCTGACTTCAAGTTTTAGAGATCCTCAGATGTGCCTCAAAGGCTGCCGTGAGTGAGGAGCAAAGGGGTGTGGCCACCCCAGTTAACCAGCATAGTTCTGCTTTTACTGCCAGGTAAAGAATTTGTGTGGCGTTCAACTGTAAGGAAAGAAAAGAATTTGAAACCTGAACCATCCCTTAAGGTAGTGTTTCTCAAACTTAATATGCGAGTGAGTCACCTTGGGATCTTGACATGCAGAATGACTTAGAAGGTCCAGGGTGAGACGTGAGACTGCATTTCTAATGCGTCCTAGGTGATGGCGATGCTGCTAGTCCTTGGACCACACCTGGAATAACAGGGCCTTGGAGCTCCCTCGAGCCCTGCCAGTCTGAGGAAACTGCCTCTGTTTGGATGTCCCCACCCCAGCCAGGAACCCCTGTGCAGGAAATACAACTTTATTCTTTCCCCGATTCCACTTAATCCACCTGATGACAGAAAATGAAAGCCCCGTATTTCCAGGAAAATTCGGTCCCATATGTATTTTTTCAGGGGTTTTTCGTTTGGTTTCGTTTTTCATTTTAAAACTGGCAGTTCATGATTTTTTCCATCACCCCTCCCCTCTGGGTAGCATCTGTTAGACGTGTTAGGTACGCTGGGTCTCTGTCCAGTGTAGCCTCTGCCAACATGTAGCCTCTGAAGTTGGCGGGCAGTCGCTGGAGGGTCTGTGATCCCGAGACGAACTATTTTGTGCTGCTTGTCTTCTTATCATGGCCACCAGATTCCTCGGGGTCAGTTAACTTTCTCATTAGCATATTGCTAAGCCCTTCTCAAGGGCGTGGGGAAATGTGGCTGCTGCTCCTCGGAGACCACTGGGTGGGAAGCCATGCACTTTGGGAGGCAGCTGTGGCCAGTGGTGGCTGCCTGCAAGCATCTTCACACGTTCGTTCAAACCACTCAGATGGAAAAGGTGTATGGAGGGCAGGGTTTGTTCTAGAGAAATCAGGGCCTCTGGCTGTCTTGAAAACGTGTGCCTGGGTATTCGCTCTTTGGCAGCAAATGGAGCTGGGAAAGGCCCCTGTGTGGGGGCTCCTGAGGCCTGGGGGCAGGAGCTTGGGCTATTTCAGTCCTCACAGAAACAACCCACCCATTTGTCACCCTGGAAGTGTCTGGGGCAAACAGTGCCAGGCCTGGGCTGTGGAGATACGGATCCCAGGTGACAGTCAATGGGGCTGGGTTTAAAAGGTGAAAGGAAGGAGGAGGAGGAGGAAGGACATGCCTGAGGCCCACTTCCTCGGTATTAAAGACTAGATGTCTCCCTCCTCACCAGACCTCCCCTCCCCACACCCCCAGCCTCTTCCAGAGCTCCCATTTCTTCCTTGCTTCAGGTCCTCAGACTTGCTGGCTCCCCTTTCCTCTCTGAAACTGCCACCACAGGGCACCTGGCTGGCTCAGTTGGTAGAGCATAAGACTCTTGGTCTCAGGGGCTCCTGGGTGGCTCAGTCGTTAAGCATCTGCCTTCGGCTCAAGGCCTGATCTCAGGGTCCTGGGATCGAGCCCCGCATCAGGTTCCCTGCTCCGCTGGGAGCCTGCTTCTTCCTCTCCCACTCCCCCTGCTTGTGTTCCCTCTCTCGCTGGCTGTCTCTCTCTCTGTGTCAAGTAAATAAATAAAATATTAAAAAAAAAAAAAAAAGACTATCTCAGGGTTGTGAGTTCAAGACCCATGCTGGGTATGGAGATTACTTTAAAAATAAATAAAAATAAAAAATTTAAAACTGCCACTACCCATTCTCTCATTCCACTCCTTCCCCCCACCCCATTATGGCAAGCTGGAGGATGTACCCCTGGTTTTCTCCTAGCTACTGCTAAAAATGAGCATCTTGCTTTTTTCTGTATTAAGGGGTTTCTTGCTCATCAAAACAAGGACACCAGGGAAAAGCGGAACTGGACATAGGAAGTTACAAAGCTCAAGATGTATGTTACAGTTCTCAAGGAGTCTTTGGTTCCTCGTTCCTGGTGCCTTGGGTGAGAGAAACAAGGATTCCAGAGAGAGAGGCTCCCCAACTCTTTCCTTCCTCTTAGGTAAGAGTTCTTTCCCCAAAGGCAGAGGACTATGCTCCTGCGAGCAGCCCTGTGGGGCCTGTGCCTCTGCTCTCCTCCCTGTGGGATTTCTTTGTCTTGGGACCCAAAGCTCAAGAACGAAAGCCTGGCCCCGGGTGCTGAGTGGCCTCTCTGGGTCTGACCTGGACTGGGGATTAGCCTGTAGCAGCCTCCCAAGGCAAAAAGGAAGCAGAGGCACAGAGGGTCAGAGTCACAGGAGACAGTGGAGAGTTTTCTAAGCTTCCCCAGCCCCAGCTGGTGACCCCAGAGAGCAGCTCTACGGGAGAATACCCAGGAGCATTCTGAACGTCTTACCTCTTCCACCACCATCACGCAACCACAAACCCCACCTGAATCAAGCCCACCTGGGGCTCTTCCTTCCACCAGAGAAAGAAAGAAGGGCTCCCTTCCCAATTCCCAGGTGAGGGGTCCTAGAAGATTCTGGATAGCTCCGTACCTTGTCCCCTTGGAGTCCTGGTGCCACTTGCCTGGAAATGTCTGAGGAAGATGGGGGGTGGAGGGTGGAGGGCTCAGATCCAATGGGCTGTTGGGGCAGTGTGACTTCAGTGGTCTCAGTTTGCCCTCAGTCCAGTGGATTTCGAAAGGGCAGCATAAACTCTGTTACCCAGAATCTTTCTATTCTGAGTAGCTAAGTCTTTCAGACAGCTGACATTTAACCCTTTGAAGCACCAGAATTTATCTTGGTTAGAATTCTTAAGAGATTTTAGGAATGTCACTGCTTAAACACACCGTGCTAAACATATCTTAACATGTCCTGAGGACCTGGGTCCTGTGAGCATCTGGTGCTCAGGCTCACTGCGGTGACTACTGTGTGCCCAGCGCTAGCTGACCCCAACAGCTACACAGTTCTTAAGTCTACTGTGAATAGGACCTGTGCCCCCTCACTGTTTTTGTGCCAATGTGAGGTAGCCCTCTCCTAATTTACTTTTTCCAAATTCGGGGGGGCTTGGAAACCATTTTACCTAATTTGGAACTTCTGAACCAATGAAAAGTACTCTGAAGGAGGAATCAAGGGGTCTCCTAGGAATAAAGTAATTGAGCTTCAATGCACGCCCCCTGTTTGGCCTGCCTTCTGGCCTTCCGCTGGCCTCCAATACCTTTGTTCTGGATAAGCCAAGTACCTTAGATGAGTGTGTTCTGGTTTTTAACCAGTTCACTAAAGCTTATTGTCTGTATTTTTTTTCTCTCCTTTTTTTTTTTATTCTTAAAAACCAAAAAAATGTATTGATTAACTTAAATAACTAGGAACAGCTCTGCCAAGGGGTCTAGGCAGTAGCTTGGTGCATGCTCACTCTCAGAAGGCAATCCAAAAGCAATGTGAGCAAAAGTAGTCCATCACCTACCCGAGCTTAGGGAGAGCAAGGAAAATGAAATGGGTGATCTTAAAGGCCAGTGTCATTGAACCTGATCTCCTGATCTCCACTGCCCTGTGCTTCGTCTTTATGGGAACAGGCTGGTCATCCCAAAGGACTAATTGCAGATGTCCACTGGTTGGGCCATAAATCCTCTGACCAAATAATATCATTGCTTACATTGGCTAGGATAGCACACAGTGCTGTAACTGAGACCCCAAAATGCAATGGCTCAAATAAGCTATAAATCCATATTTCTCTCACATAAGAGTTTGAATTCATATCTGTTCTACATAATCATTTAAGGTTCCAGGTTCCTTTCATCTTGTTTCTTGCTACCTCCGTGCGTTGTCCTCATCTGCATGGTCAATGCTGGTTTGCAAAAACATAAGAGGGTTTGAAAAGCTAGGGAGGAGGTTCACCTGCTATCTTAAGAGTTAGACCCTTAAGTGGCTTATAGCACTTTGGTGGCTCACATTCTCAGAACAAGCTATAGACCCAAAGACCTGCCTAACTGCAAAGGAGACTGTCGTACAGTAACAGAAAAAGAGAATAGATTTGAATGGACGGCTGTTAGTCTTGGACACAGCACTCCAAAGGAAAATGGGCAAAGCCATTCTTTCAGGATTTATTTATGAAGCACCTTCTGTGTGACGTACATGCATAGAAAATGCACACACGTGTGCACAAATGTTAATCATACAGAGAAGTGTTCGACCTCAATAGTTAAAGATATGCAAAATAAAATAATGAGATTCTAAGCTTTTCCTATCAGAATGGCTGAGATTTGTTGTTTTTTCTTTTTAAGATATATTTTTTTTTCTTAAGATTTTTTATTTATTTATTGGACAGAGAGAGAGAGACAGCCAGCGAGAGAGGGAACACAAGCAGGGGGAGTGGGAGAGGAAGAAGCAGGCTCCCAGCAGAGGAGTCCGACGCGGGGCTCGATCCCAGGACCCCGGGATCAGGCCCTGAGCCGAAGGCAGACACTTAACGACTGAGCCACCCAGGCGCCCCTAAGATATATTTTTTTTAAGATTTTATTTATTTATCTGAGAGAGAGAGCACTTGAAAGAGCACAAGCGTTGGGTAGGTGTGCAGAGGGAGAGGGAGAAGCAGACTCTTCGCTGAGCAGGGAGCCTGAGACAGGGCTCAGTCATTGGACCCTGGTATCATGACCTGAGCTGAAGGCAGACGTTTAACTCACTGAGCCATCTAGGCTCCCCTGAGATTTAAGATTTTATTTATTTATTTCAGAGAGAGCGAGAAATAGAGAGCACGAGCAGGGTGAGGGGCAGAAGGAGAAACAGACTCCCTGCTGAGCAGGGAGCTCAATGCAGGGCTCGATCCCAGAACTCCAGGATCATGACCTGAGCCCAAGGCAGTTGCTTAACTGACTGAGCCACCCAGGCACCCCCGAGATTTTTTTTTTTAAGACTTATTCATTTGAGAGAGAGAGTACACATGTGAGAGCCGGGAGAGAGGGGCAGTGGGAGAGAGAGGGGGAGAGAAGCAGACTCCCTGCTAAGCACGGAGCCCCGCCATCTCATGACCCTGAGATCATGACCTGAGCCGAAACTAAGAGTCGGATGCTTAACCGACTAAGCCACCCAGGCGCCCCTGAGATTTGTTTTTAAATGACAGTTGCAGGAGTTGGGAAATACACAAGGAAATGGGCCTTGTCACAAACTCCTGGTAGAAGCAGAGGCTGATTTACCGTGAGATATTACAGTTTAAGCTTCAGGACACCTCACTTTGGAGGGGCCTCCTTTGCACAGATGGCATGGAACACTGCTTCAGCCTGGGGGAACCCCTTGGCCTTGGAAGAGGTGGTCCTGGGGCTGTTCTTCAACCTCCAGTGAAACTCTGACCTTGGCCTTCATCCAGTGTTCAGATCCCATTGTTAACCCCAAGGAGAATGATCTGAACAAGACACTGTTCCAGCTTGACCTTGGATTCACAGCCGACAAGCCCTCCAGGAACTGGCGTGGTGGGTGGCACCCAAACAGTAAGGTCCTGGCTGGCTGGACCATGGGAAACCATGTTTACTGAGATCAGTGAGCAATGCCTCGCCTGAACAGGCATCTCTGGGGAAGTCACAGAGGTAGCAATGGGACACTTCCCAAAACAATCCATAAAAAAATGTATATTAAACTTTTTCAGGGCACCTGGCTGGCTTAGTCGGAGGAGCCCAGTGCCTTTAGTGGATCTCAGGATCGTGAGTTCAAGCCTGACGCTGGTGTAGATATTACTTAAATAATTTATAAGAAGGTATTTTCTTCCTATTTTTTCTACAGAAAGTACAATTGCAATATCATTATTGCTTGAAAAGTCCATCAGAGAATATGCAGCCCTCCATACCCACTAGAATAACTATAATTAAAAAGCCATCTGATAATAACAAGTATTGATGAGGATGTGGAGAAATCAGAATCATTCACTGCAGGAGGTAACATAAAATGCCACAGGTGCCTTGGAAAACAGTTGGGCAGTTCCTGAAAAAGTTCAACATAGAGTTACTCTGATGGTTGGTTTTACTTATCAATTTGACTGGGCCACAGGGTCCCCAGACACTTGGTCAAACATTGTTCTGGGTGTTTCTATGAGGGTGTTTTTGGATGAGCCGAACATTTAAGTCAATAGGCTGAGGAAAGCCGACTGCCCTCATTCAGTAGGTGGGCCTCCTTCAATCAATTGCAGGCCTGAATAGAACAAGTCTCGCCCTCCCTCCAGTAAGAGAGAATTAGTCCTCGCTGACTGCCTTTGAACTGGAATGTTGGCTTTCTCCTGCCTTCAGACTGGAACTGAAACATTCACTCTTCCTGCCAACTCCCAGGCCTAACTACACCATTGGCTCTCCTGGGTCCCCAGCTTGCTGGCACATCATGTGGTTCTTGGGACTTGTCAGCTTTCATAATCACATGGGCCAGTTATGCTAGATCTATCTTGTCTATCTGTATGTTAATTATTAGATAGATGATAGATAGATAGATAGATAGATAGATAGATAGATAGATAGATAGAAGATAGACCTATTGGTTGTGTATCTCTGGAGAGCCCTGACTAATAATGTGACCTGGGAATTCCATTCCTCCATATAAACCCAAGAGAAATGAAACACATTCACACAAAACCTGTACACAAAGGCTCACAGCAGCATTATTCATAATAGCCAAGAAGTAGAAACGACTCAGGGTGCCCGGGTGCTTCAGTCTGTTAAGCATCTGCCTTCAAGCTCAGGTCGGGATCCCAGGGTCCTGGAATCGAGTCCCCACATCAGGCTCTCTGTTCAGTGGGGAGTCTGCTTCTCCCTCTCCCTCTGCCCCTTACCCCTGCTTGTGCTCTCCTCCTCTCTCAAATAAATAAATAAAATATTTTTTAAAAAGAAAAAAACAATTCAAATGTCCATCAACTAATGAATGGATAAATACTGTGTTCTGTCCATACAGTGCATTATTACCAGCAATAAAAAGGATTAAAGTACTGACATGTGCTACGACATGGATGAAGTTTGAAAACGTTAAGTGAAGGATCCCAAATACCAAAGATCATATATTATATGATTGTGAAATGTCCAGAATAGGCAAATCGATAGTGACAGACAGTAGATTCAGTGGTTGGCTAGGGCTGGGGCATTGGGTGGTAACAGGTTAGGGATGTGAGGTTTCTTTTTGGGTTAATGAAAGTGTTCCAAAGTTGACTGTGGTGGTAGTTGCGTACCTCTGTGAGCCACTGAATTATACAAGTTAAAGGGTGAACTGTGTGGAATGTGGATTACATTTCAATAAAGCTGTTGGGTGGGGAGAACAATACAGCCAAAAATGTAGGGGAAAAGTGTTAGTTTGAACAACAGGAAATTGTTTGTTAGCCATATGTGACTTTTTTACCTATAAATATGGCAGTTTCATATATTTCAAGCTATTGTTAATTTAAAATAATGTTATTTTACAATTTTTGAGGTATTTTTCAGCTTTTTTATTCTAAATGTTCACTTTTGTACTTAATTTTATATTCTTTTTTAAAAAAAGATTTGAGAGAGTGCACACACATGTGCAAGCGGGGGAGTGGGGCAGAGGGAGAGAATCCTTAAGCAGACTCCCCACTGAGCACGGAGCCCGATTTGGGGGGGTGGGGAGCTGGATCCCACGACTCTGAGATCATAACCCCAGCGGAAATCAAGAGTTGGGCTCAACCAACTGAGCCACCCAGATAACCCTGTATTCTTTTTTCTTAAAGATTCAGGTTTTCCCAAATTGGCTTAAGCTTTAGACCTCACACACACAGATCCCAGGGTAGGCAATGTAGAGTGATAGAGCCTGATTTACATAGGACAGTTTGACCATATTTATCATAAATTGTAGAAATATCCACACCCTTTGACCCAGGCACTCTAGTGTTAGGGATCTATTTTTAGGGGATAGTCAAGTTTGCTGCAGAACAGGTCCTCTCAGTTTTCATGCGCAATCTCCTGAGTGGGGTTCTTATTAAAATGCAGACTGAGATTCAGTAGATGTGTGGAGGTCCCTAGATTTCCTCATTTCCAATCAGTTCCAGACGATGTGGAGGCTGCTGGTTCTCAGACCCCGAGTCTGAGTAGCCAGACTGCAGAGGACATTCTTTGGCTGTCTAGCTTGCATTTTCCCTCTCTGCATTTGTGCAAAAGCCACAGGGGTAGACCTAACCTCCCCACACACCCAGCCACAATGACCTAGGCAAGGGTGGGCCAGAGGCCAGGCCCAAGGCAATCAGAGCCTAGTCTCCCTCCCTCCTGGCTATCTTGTCATACATCGGCCAGAGGGAAACAGGCCCTGAGCCCGTGTGAACTTGAAAGCCTGTTGACCAGGGGCTGAGGGTGAGGTGAGAAAAGAAGCAAAAGCCCTGAGCCTTGCCAGAAGCTCCCTTTTAACTTTTGGGTTTTGTCAGTAAATCCTATTCGGCTTAATTAAGCCCACTTGAACTGGATTTTCTGTTGCATGCAATTAACCTAAGAGGTTCATAGCAGTATAATCAAACCTTGCAAAAGATTGGAAACAACCCTGATAGAAACTATAGGATTGGTTATGTGAATTTCTGTACGTTGCTATGATGGAATATTAGGTAGCCGTTACAAAGCATATTTTCAAGAATATTTGATTACATAGGAAAAGCCTCACAATTTAATCTTAGGCAAAAAAGTAGGACACAAAGTAGGAAAGTGTGATCAGAGGGGTCTTTTCACTTGCTTTTGTATATCATGCAGGTTTTTAAAAAATTTTTTGTTTACTAATAAACTTTTTACTTTGAAGGGATTTGGGGTTCACAGAGAAGTTGCAGAGGTGGTGCAGAGAGCTGCTGGAGCCCCTCACTCGGTTCCCCTGGTTAGAAGGTAGGCTTTTAGTAGAGTAGTAAGAGGGCAGACTAGAAGAAAGGAAGGTTTCCTGGATGGTGGAACTGTGAATGAATTTTTAATGCTTTCTACCATTCCATATTTTCTTTTCTCTCTTTTTTTTTTTAAGATTTTATTTATTTATTTGACAGAGAGTGACAGCCAGCGAGAGAGGGAACACAAGCAGGGGGAGTGGGAGAGGAAGAAGCAGGCTCCCAGCAGAGCAGGGAGCCCGATACGGGGCTCGATCCCAGGACCCTGGGATCACGCCCTGGGCCGAAGGCAGACGCTTAACAACTGAGCCACCCAGGCGCCCCTACCATTCTGTATTTTCTAAACTTCCCACTGTGGTTATGTATTGTTTGATATATAATTATTAATAAATGAAGTAAATGTTTCTTAGGGGAATTCAGGGGAAAAAACAACAACTCAAAAGCAAGAAGAAATACTTCCCAGAATAAAAGCTTTCTTACAAGGCGTCTCCCTGTTTCGATTTGGTTCACGTGATGAAGTAACATAGGACCCCCCACCCCTCCACACATACAATAACATTTTCAAGGGGACTCTGGAGAAGCTGTACTTAAGGCAGAGGCCTGGGCTGGCATTTCACGTACCTTGGGGAGCTAGTTTAAAGCAGATACGTCATTTTTCTTTTTTTTTTTTTAAGATTTTTTTATTTATTTATGTGACAGAGAGACAGCCAGCGAGAGAGGGAACACAGCAGGGGAGTGGGAGAGGAAGAAGCAGGCTCCCAGCGGAGGAGCCCGACGTGGGACTGGATCCCGGAACACCGGGATCACGCCCCGAGCCGAAGGCAGACGCTTAACGACTGCGCTACCCAGGCGCCCCAGATACGTCCTTTTTCATGCCTCAAGTTAGATTCCGAGCATTGATAGGGTCCCTGCTTCTTGGAAGGCTGATGTTCTGGTTTACCTGGGCGTAGGGCCAGCTTTTCCTCTGGGTGGGAAAGGGAGCCCCCTGCATGGCCCACCACCCAAATAAGTACTCTTAACTGCTCAGGGTTGTTTCCACCACTGCTTTATGCGTGGGCCCCTTTTCTTTTTTCAAATCTGCATTGTATTTTATTATATATTTGATTCATTTACTTATGAATAAGTAATAAATTTATATCATTCAAAATCAGAAACATACAAAAGGGCGTAAGAAGAAAAAGTCTCTCTCCCATTCCATCCCCTGGCCTCCAGTTCCCCTCCTGGGAGGCAAACCGTGTTGACAGTTTCTGGTGATTCCTTCCAGACATATATCTATGCTTTTTAAAAGACATGATTGTATTCATACTATGTGTCTAACATTGTATGCTTTTTTTCTCTCTCTTAACATTATATGGTAATGTTAAGAGAGTACTGTGTGGAAAGTAACAATAGTAAATATTCTTACTAAATATTCACAATGACTGCAAATATGCCATGGAAGGTGGTGAGCCATTTGGTTGTCCTACTGCTGGACGGTTAGGGATTCCCCCCTCCCCCCCGAAAATCCTCTTTTTCTCTCCAAACGAAACTACCGCCTGGGTTCAGCCAGCAATTGCATTTGGTTTAGACAGTGATTGGCCGTTGGCTCCCCTGGGACACAGGGCTCTGGGGTGAGGAGGAGGCCCAGGGCCCAGCCCAGAGGGATGAGCGGGTGGTCCCTGGCCTTCAGGGGCTGGCTGTGTGGTCCTGGCCAGCAGGGGAGATATATTTAGCTGGGTCAGAGGCTGCTGGCTCTGTCATGACCCAGGAGGACTGTGCTGTTGGTAAACAAGCCAGAATGGAGTGACTTCAGCCAGCCTGTCCTTCCTCCTTCCTCTCCCCCATCTTGCTGGCAGGGCAGGGCCTGAGAGAGGTGGAGGAGGGCCTGAGCAGGGAGCAGGCTCATACAGAGGGGCCTCCTGCAAGGCACCCAGCAGTGAAGCGGCCTGTCACTGCCCCAAGTTTGTTTCTGTCATTGCCTGCTTGCTTTTCTTCACCCGCCCTCCCCAACTCGGCAGAGCCTGGGCAGCCCAGGGCGCTCCCTTCCTCCTCTGCCTCCTCCCCCTTTTTCCCTTTGTCTCTCCACCTGGTCAGCCTGACTTGACCACCGTGCTCTGGGAAGTAGCAGAGTTTGTTTATGTAGTCATTCGTCCAAGTCAACTCAATTATCTGCTTATTTGTCCAGCAACTGTTTTCTGAGAGCCTGAGATAAGCCTCTGTGCTGGGCACCAGGGACAGAGCAATGAACGGGAAGGTGCGAGCTCCGGACCCCATGCAGCTGACACTCTAGTGAGGTTGGAGGTAATCCAGTATCTAATTAGGTGTTGGTGAAAATAATAGTGTTAAATAGTAACAATAAGCAACAGTCACACAGTGCTTTCAGGTGTACAGTTTTTCACTGATAGCTCGTCTAGTCCCAAGAATGTGAGAGGTAGTTATGATTATCAGTGTCACTTTAAAGATGAAGAAATTGCTGCTCAGAGATACTAAATAACCAGGCCAGGGACTCACAGGCCACTCACAGGGAGCCTGGCTCTTGAACCTAGTCCCTCTGACCCCAAGCCCGTGTCTCTCCTGAAAAAGGGGAGCCACTGGAACTGGACGAGAACTGGCAGCTCTTCATTTTCCATTTGCGAGGATGGAGCCAGAGAGAGGAAGAGTGCCTCGACTGAGACACAGCTTAAAACCGGAACCGGAACCTCCGGATCCCAGGTCAGTGCTCGCTCTTGCCTCTGAACAGCCGTTGGATGCCCCGACTGGGCCCGGTGGATGCAGGGTGGGGAGTGTCGTAGTCGGTCTGTCTCCTTCCCTCCCCGGCACCCCTCCACAGCTCAGGCCCACTGCCGCATTGACCCTCTTACGGGGAGACAGCCCAGAGTGTTCTCCCCAACCCCCATCTTCCCCTCACCAGTGCCTGCCTCTCCGAGGTTTTCATTTAACAAATGTAATGTGAGCACCTACTGTGGGCAGGCTCTGCCGGAAGCTGGGAGGCAGACAAGAACCACGGTGCTATCAAAGCAGCAGGACAGGGGCGCCTGGCTGGCTCAGTCAGTAGAGCCTATGACTCGATCTCGGGGTTGTAGTTCGAGCCTCATGTTAGATGGAGAGATTACTTAAAAAGTTTTTAAAAGGCTGCAGGAGAAAAGCACAGGTATGAGAGACACATGACAGGGTCCCAAAGTCAGGCTTCCCAGAGAAGGTGACCTCTCAACTGAGCCCTGAAGTTCGAGTCAGGAATTAGCCAGGCCATAGCTGGCAGGGCGGGGACTACCAGGGCAAGGGACTGGAGGGCGCAGGACAGGGTAAGAAAGCCCCCCGCATGTCACAGGCGTGTCGCAGGCTCCTGTCAGGTCAGCTCCCGTCTGCTCGGCGTGTGCATGCCTCTCAGGGCTGCGGGTGTCCTGTGAGCAGGAACTGGGTCTCCCTTCCTCTGGAAACCCCCATGGGCGAGGGCCTACTCCTGTGGGCAGATGACTCACACCCCACGTAAACAGCTTGTCATCAGCTTTTACCCCCAAGGACTCACTGTCCCTCCCAGCCAGAGCCACTGGCATGTGTGACACTCCCCATGCTCTGCACCCTCCTGACCTGACACAAATGTGACGAGACCCGGGAGGAGCTGTGCCAGGCTGGAGGCTTCGAGTGCGGTGGGGGAAAGCCACTGTCGCCCTTCTCCCCACCCCAGCCCCCCTCACCAGTCCCCTCCGGCTGTGCCTGGGAAGACCAAGCACCCTCTCCTGTGGGGACAGGGAGCAGCACCCCATGAGGGAGGCACAAACAGCCCTCTGGCTTAGTGCCCAGAGCAGGGAGGGGGAGCAAGGGCATAGATGGTGCCCCTTACTCTGCATGCCAAAGGGTAGCCCTTCTCCTTGTGTATGTTTAGGACGCCCTGGCCTCTCCCAGACAGACTAAGAGGGAGAGTGTCCAGCCCAGGATGGCAGCCACCAGTGTGGGTCGGTCCTGACCCAGTCAGGTATGTGCTGGGGCTGCCCATGCCTGGCTGGTCTACCCTTGCCCTTGTGATTCCCTGTCCCACATTCCTGGGCTGTGCACATAAATATTCAGATTGAATATTAGCAAGGGGAGGGAGCTTGGCACTTTCCCTTGGCTACGACTGAGGTTTTCATGTGGTCTTTCCCTCCAAAAGGACGTGTGACACTGCTTTCAGAAGAGTGTCTCTAAATTAAACTCCCTTCCCCCTAGGTTCCCTGAGTTCCTATGCAGCCCCAGAGCTGTGCTATGAACTGGGATGCACGCAGTTCCTGCCTTGGGGTGTTGGGGGGGCGGGGCTCACTTTAGTGGGGCAGACCTGCAAAGGGATCACACCAGTACGACCTGGTGGGTGCAAAACAGAGATGGGGCGGGGACCTGAGGAGGGGCACCAGCCATCGGGGTCAGCAGCAGCTTCTGGAGGCCTGCTGCTGGCACTGAGCTCTGAAGGATATCAGAGGCACGAGCAAAGTGGTCAGGCAAGGACAGCAGTGGGAGCAAAAGCTTGGTAGCCGGAAATTGCATGAGGTGGGTTAGACATGGGGCCGGCACTAAGGCTGCAGGGACATTTATCCTGAGGGCCAGACAGAGGTACTGAAGTTTGTCAGTGTGGAAGGTTGTAGCCAGAGGTGCATTTGACATTATGGAAAATGAGTATCCAGGGAGAAAACGGGAAGGTGGATCCGTTTGGACACATGACAACCGTGCAGGGAAGGAGGGCACGTGTCAGGGCAGTGGCAGTTGGGCGGACATAGGAAGCCATTAGATCCCAGACCGGGGGAAGGTTGGAAGCGTGGGTGAAAGGGAAGCGTTCACTGGACTTTACCTTACTGATGAGCCAGTGGTCCAGGGAGGGGCAGGATCCAGAACAAAGCCAAGGAGGGTCTGAAGTTCCAGGGGAAGGAGCAGAGCATGAGGGGTGAGTGTGCAGTGCCAGGTCCAGCACTAAGGAAGAGGGTGTGTGGGTGCAGATGGCGCCCTCTCCCTCTAGGAGGGGAAGGGCCAGTGACCAGCGAGCAGCTCTGTGGCGGAGCCTTCAGAACCTGTCAAGTGCTCTCTCACACCCCAGGAAGTGCCCAGGCTGAGGGTCTAAACCAGGAAGAACAGGCCTGGTAGGGACTCTCCAAGGGCAAACCAGGAAAGGGCAGAGCAGAGTGGCCTCCCAGGGCACTGGGCTAGGGGTGAGGGTCCAGAGATAGGACGAGGAGGACAGAGGGAAGGCTGATCGGGGCTTGGGTCAACCTCCTCTGACAGCCGTCCAGTAAAGCAGAACCGCTCAGCCCCAGTTTCCACAGTCACATGCAATTTACTGTCCAAACCTGGATGCTTCTGAGAGAGAGAGTAATAATTATTCCAGGACAGCAGGAGTAAAGTAGGCCTGTCCTGGGCACAGTGGGATGTGTGGTCACCCTAGCCATACCGCACGAGGCTGGTCCTTGTGCTAGGACTCTGGCCTGCAGGGACACTCTCCCTGTGACTGTTGCCTCACCTAATCTAGCCCCGGCCACTGAAGCTGGGTTCACACCCTGGAGCACCCCAACCTTCCTCAGAGCCAGGCCTGTGGAAAGCGGGGTACATCTTCCCACACCCTCTGCTTTTTGGATGACTGACATGGGTACCACAGTGTGTTCAGGGAATTAACAGCCTCCAAAGGAATGTGGTCCTTCCTGGGGCCCAGTGGGGGGCAACCCAGAGAAACCCTAGGAGCCTGCCCACCCTAGAAGGGTTCAGAGGCCAGAGTGGGGTCACCCACATCCCCCTGCACTATCCATGCCCCCCACCTTGGCAAAACCCGGGGATCCCTAGTCTCCCCCCTTCCCGTTGCCTCCCAATTCCAACGGGCTGCCAGGAGGTGTCCCCACATTCCCAGTTCCTGGTTCTGGCTCTGTCCTCCCCAGCCCCTGCCTGAAACATTGCAACAGGCGCCCTCCAGGTCTCGCAGCCTTCAAACCGGCTTCCCTGCCACAACACGTAAACCCAAGCCTGAGCACAACACTCCAAGTAGACAAAACAAAAAGAACAAAAACAAAGACCCTCTGTGGGAGGAAAAACACATGAAAAAACAAAAACATCACCATAGAACTCCACTTCCCCACAAGATACAGTCTAACACTTCCTCTATGAACTGACTCCAAAGCAGCTCTCAGCCTTGTCCCCAGCACTGGGCTGCTTACTAGCCCGCTGCTGTGTCCTTCACCCCTTTGTCGGTGCCGCTGCCGGCTGGGTTCCTGCGGCTTCTTTAAGGCCCTCCCAGACCTGACACTTCTGCCCCAACCCCGGAGCTCCAGCTGCCCCTACCCCAGACCAGGTGTGAGGGCGCTTCTGTGCCTTCCATCTCCCACAGGGGGAGGGTGGCCTACTGCAGACCCAGTAGCGGTTGAACTGGCTGATCTTCCCACTCACGCCTGCTTCTCCAGAAGCGCGCCCTGAGGGATGGACAGGGTGACTTCCGAGTTCCCTGCTAACTCGGAAATCCGTAATGCTGCAGCCTAGGGCTAGCCACTTAGCCATCACTATTTGAATCCCACCAGCAAAAACGAAAAAAAAATTTTAATGCTGCTATACCAGAGGTCTGAAGACGCGGCCCAGGGACCCCTGGGGGTCTCCAAAACCCTCTCGGGGGGCCTGCGAGATCAAAACTATTTTCATAGTAAAACTAAGACGTTATTTGCCTTTTTGCTGTCATTTCCTCCCAAGTGTACAGTGGAGTTTTCCAGAACTATCTGATAGGTGGATTGGCAACAGATGAAGCAGAGACAAATGAGAACCCAGCTGCTTTCATCAAGCCAGACATTAAAAACACAAAACAATGCCATTCTCTTCACCAAACTTCAGAAAATAGAATCATTTTTCTTTAAAAATATGTTAACATGTAATAGATTTTTGTTTTTAATTTAATAAATACATTTTAAACTTCTCCATTTTAATCTCAAATACAGTAAAATGTTGCCAACTGTTATGTTCTGTGTAAATAACTCCTGGGGTCTTCAGTTCTTAATTTGTAAAGGGGTCCTGTGACTCCTATGCCCCCTTCAAACCCTTGGTCAACCCTCCGCTTCTCTCTCAGCAGCTAGTTTCTTGAGAGTGATCTCCTTCCCCTCCTACAGGCTCCCCAGTTCTGACTTGTGGCTTCCGGCCACTCTTCCTGAAATTGCTCGCACTGCAGGCACAGAGGACCCCCTAGCATTTCATGCAATGGACGCTCCTGTGTCCATATTTCCTTGGCCATTCAGCAGCATGACCCTGGTTCTCCTCCTCCCTCTCCAGCTGCCTGTTCTCTCCAATTCTTGCTTCACTCAAGCCACTAGGGCTGGGCACCTCAGGGCTGGGCACCTCAGGGCTGGGCCTGGGCCCCCTTTTCTCTCCACTTCCAAGGCTTTCAAATACTGTCTCCATGTGTATGGCCCTCAAATCTCTAACTCCAGCCCTTATTTCTCTCCTGAATTGCAGACCCACATCCCCAGCTGTCCTCGAACATTCCTGTGGATGCCTCTGCCCCACACAGAAACCCCAGCTCACACACTCACACAGGGCCCATCTCTACCCCTGCCCTTCCAACCCTACAGCTGTACCAGCAACCCTGGCCCTCTAGCCCTCCCTCCCTCTCCCCCTCAGCCAGCCACACCAACCCCTGCCAGCCTCAGGCCCTGAATGACTCTCAGATCCATCCCCCCGCCCCATTCCCACTGCCACACCTTTGCTCAGGCCGAGTTCACCTCTCCCCAGCCTGTCTTTGGCCTTCCTGTTCCAACCTGACACAGAAGCCAGGGTTCCTCTCAAGCAGTCTCTTTCCTGCTCAGAATCCGCAGGCGGCCACCACGGACCCAGGAGGAATGCCACCTCCACAGCACAGCACAGATGACCAGGCCCAGACAGCGGGATGTTGTCCTGCCCCCTGTCCAGTCCCACTTCCCACCCCCTACACCACTCTGTCCCCTCTGTCCCAGCTGGTCTGACCTCACTTTCCACCCTGGCACAGGCTGTTCCCTGCCTCTGTTCACCAGAGACCCCTTCTCAAGTTCAGGGTTCAGCCTCATCATTCCTTCCTTCAGGAAGTCTTCCCTGACTGCTCCTCTAAGCGGAGTGCCCTCTTCTCCTCCCATCACAGCACACTGCATGCTAAATGGTCACCATTCAAAAAATAGAAAAGAAAAAAGAAGAGAGAGTCACCATTCAGAGTTTCTAGGCTGAGTTCCCTAAGGAGGGAGATTGCTTCACTGCTGTATCCCCAGTGCCCAGGTCAGTGTCTGGCATATAGCAATTTAATAAATAGTTCAACAAATGGCTTGAAGAATGTGAGCCCAAGTACGGCTGGCAAGCAGCCCTTCCCACCCGTACTCAGCAGAGAGTAGGGCTCTGCTCTGAGCACCTGACTTGGCTGTCTGGCCCTGCCCTGGCTCAGGAGGCCGCTGCCCAAGCCTCCTCCTGCCATGTTGCCCTCACGAGCTCCCAAAACTTGGCTGAACTCCACACTTCCTCCATCAATGGCAAGACATGAGGTCACCAACACACCAGGCACAACGGCTGCCCAACTGGTCAGAGCTGACCCCGCTGGGGACATCCAGACCAATCCAGGGCACCAGCCACAAGAGCAGCAACCAGACCGACCATAGCGCGTCCCAGTGTAAACTGATGCTCAGAGGGCTGAGGAGTTTTCTGGAGGTCACTGGGCCAAGGAGGGAAGTTTCTGCAGTGCAGCCAGGCTCTTCTGCTATGAAAAAGCTGTCACATGGGCCCTGTACCCATTCTGCGGGTCCAGGAAAAAGCAGCTGAGCCCACTGAGGGGCCATTCTGAGATGCTGGGGGCTGGGCTTTGCACTCGGGGATGGGGGTGGGGGTTTGGGGGGAGCAGCAGCCAGGGGCAGGCAGAGAGTAAACTAGTAGCCCGGAGGGCACCCTGGCAATTCATTCCATGGTGAGCAAGAGTCCTGGCAGGTGAGGTTAACCGAGAAGGCACAGCCCACACCGCAGACCCAAGAGGCAACAGTTAGCAAGCACCTGAATCTCAAAATCAAAGGCCACTTTCGGCCTCAAAATCGAAAGGTCCTCCAAAAGGTGGTCAGCATTGTTGAAGTCATCACCACCGTCCTCTAACCCACATGCTCCTTGAGCAGGAAGCCAGGGGTCTCCTCTCGCAGGTCAGCAAGAGGCGGCTGCTAGAGAAGACCTGGTCTGACCTCCAAGCCTGCCAGCCTCCTGGGGACAGCTGAGAGGAGACGCAGAGCACCACAGGCACACGGGGCTGCCAAGCAGAGCCCCGCAGGCGAATTCTGCATACCTCAGGGCATTTTTTGCCTGCACTAAGACGGGAAAGGTGCCCATGGAGTGGTGCAACCCGGCTGGCAGCCCTGCCTGCTCGGCTGCCCCCTCCCTGCGAGAGAGGGATGGAGAGAAAGAGGGAGCCCTTGCCCCTCCCACGTCACTTGCCCCAACAGCCCCTCTGAAGAAAGAACGACATTCTAGCATAACACAGATAGTAAGAGATCAGTTTATGGATAACAGTACAGGACAGACTGGGAAGGGACCAAGGCCCATAGTGATGAGCTTCCCAGGAACAGACCGACAGACAAGCAAACAGACAGACAGACAGGGAAACAGCCAAATGGCTAAGAGGCCCAGGCCCAGCCTCAGCAGCTGTGCCCGGGCTCCAGATCCAGTTCTGCCCTGGGAACCTGGGGGGATGGGGGTTGGTGAGCAGGACCCACAGGTGCCTCAGTTCTCATAAGGCTCCCTTCTCCTCACTCCCTCCTGTCCCTTCTCAGCAGGCTGGGACTTTTCACATGTGGTCTATTTCCAGGGCTGAAGAGTGGTTGGTCTGGGGGTGGGGAGACAGAGGCCTGGGTGGTATGGGGTTAGCAGCAGCACTGGGGGGAATCGGGTCAGGCACCAGGTGCCTGAGGTGGGGCACCGCTCAGCAGGGCCCCTATGTCCAGGGCAGGCCCCCCACCCTGCCCACCACACCAACATGGTGCAATAAATAGTTTCAAGTAATAAGTCAGCGTCAGGCAGGAGAGCTGGAAGCTGGTGGGACAGGCAGAGACTTAGGGAGAGAAGCTCCCAGCCCCCCGCCAAGTCCTTTCAGCGGGCTCCAGTTGTACCAAGTCCACCGTGGGCACAGGAGTGGGGACCTAGCCCCATGTCTACGTGGACACTCCCTGCAGGGGCTCAGCCCCTCAGACCAGTGCCAAAGCCTGCTCGGTGGGGCAGAAGCAGGGCAGCATGGTGCCCACAGCGTCCACAATGGCTGCCAGGTGCTCGTCCTGTGCCTGGGGCCCACAGAGCTGCATGAAGTCCGCCAGGCGCAACAAGTACTCGAGGTTGTGGCCAGAGAAGCCTCGGCAGGCCAGGATCTGTGTTGCAATGGCCTCCTCAGGCGCAGGGCCCAGGTAACCAGGATTCTGGGGGGTGGCCACGTAAGCCAGTGCCTTGAGTGGTTGGTCAGGGGTATCTTGGGGGTAGAAGGTGACTTCCTTGGTATCATAGCCGCCAAGCACTGCTTCCCGCACGTTCAGGTACTTCAGGGCCTCGCTCACCTGCTCCCCTCGAACCTGGTATGCCACACCCCAAGTGCAGCCCTAGGAGGAAACATGGACATCGGGGTCACCCCAAACAGCTCCTGGCTAGTCCCACCCCAGGTCTGTGCTCCAGAAGGAAAGTGGGCAGAAGACTGATAGTAGTATTGTATTAGGCTCTTTCTCCCTTTCTTAACAAGGTTTGACCAGGTGGTCTGGCCCCAAGGCCAAGAGGATTCCTACTCTGAGAGTGGTTTGAGAACCAGTGGCATCATCTATACAATTAAGAGGAATGGGAGTTTCAGGCCACCCTCCAATCCTACTAAATCAAAATCTACATTTTAAGAAGGTCCTCAGGTGGTTCTAGTGAGAGGCACCAGGCTAGACCACCTTCCCCGCCGCCTGGGAGGCATCTAATCTAGCCTACAGCCAAGGACCCCTGAGTTCTGTCTGCAACCCTCCCTGCTAGGCCCTGGGGGGGGGGTCTCTCTCTTGACTCGGGCACTTACCTCACGATCTTCAAGGAGGGTCACGACCCGGCCAGGCTGAGGAGGAAGACAGATTTTGAAACAGACAAGTTAGAAATCAGCTATCACCAGTACCAGAGGAAACCCTTATGAACCCTGCTGGTCCAGGCCTCAGAGAGCCCCAGTCACCCAGGGGGCAGTGGAGAGAGTGATGCATGGCTGCAGGAGAAACAGATACATGGCAGTGGCCCAGACTGGTCATCAGAAATATTCATCAACACGGCGATCCACAGGTTCACACACTGCAGCCATCACAGGCAAGCACTGGGCACAGAAATTTAAGCCACAACCCCCAGGCGCAGGTTTATACACTTGCCCCGCCAGCACGGAGTCACCCTCTGCCAGTCCCGGGCATTCCAGGCACTAGTGCCCACTACCCTGCCCCCACCCCCTTCATTCCCCTGAGCATGGGCAGATACTCACCATCTTGTCGCTGCCCCGATGGAAGGTGTCTCCCTGCCAGAAGCGGCGGCTGTAGCCGCGCACGAAGCCCACACGGCTGTCGCTGTAGGCGAAGTCGGGCCTCCACACCAAGGATCCGTACCCGAAAATCCACAGCGCTTGGGGATCGCCGCCATCCCGGGGATGCTGCGCGGGTGACGGGAGGGGTGGCGATGGGGGTGGCGAGGGGGCCGGTGAGAGGGGCGGCGAGGCGGGCGGGGTGTTCTGGGCTGTGGACTCCTGCTTCATGGTGCCGGGCACAGGGACGGGCCCGGCGGCCTCCGAGACTGGTCTCCGGCGCGGGCACGGAAGGACCGACGGACGCGCACACCTGGCCTGGCACCGCTCGGTCGCTCCAGCTGCGCGGCCCCGGCGGAGGCGCCTTTTAAACCCTCCGGCCGGGCAGGTCCCCGCCCACCGCTCCAGCTGCCGCGGTGATTGGGGCGGGGCAAAACCCCTTTTGACCAGTCACCTTCGCGTTTTGCTTCCCGGTTAACCGCGCCGCCCTCTGAGTGGGTAACCGAGCGGCCTGCCCCAGGCCCAGCGCGCCCGCTGATTGGCTCGGCTCCACCTCCGTAGCAAATCTGGCAGGAGTGATGCAACCGCGGGGGAGGTTTCCCCAGCCCCGGCATGCAGCAAGGGCACCTCGGATTGCGTCAGGCTGCGGGCAGTGGATAGTGGGCACGAACGCGGGCGCTGGTCGTCCCTTCGGCAGCCCCTCCATGGCCTACGCCCTTCAGGAACCACGACCGGCGTGTCCCAGGCGGGTGTCTCCCAGCAGCTGTGTCGGTGCACCTGGTCGGGTCAATACCACCCCAGACAGCACGGACTCATCAACAGGGCCAGGGCAGGGCACGTCCCGAAGGAGCTCTTTGAGCGGCGTAAATGCCCGTCTCTGGGGCTCCGCCTAGGAGCACATACTCTAGAGAAGCCTCGGAGGCACGCTCTGCATTCCGCACAGGTGCCTCACGCGGTTGGCGCGCGTGAGCAAATGGAGAAACTGAGTCACGGGGCTGGTTAAGGTTTCTGCAGAAGCTGCGAGGCTGAGTCAGCGCGGGCGCCGGGAGCTTGCGGGCCTCACGTGAGGGCTACTGCCAGGGCCAGGTGTGGAACCCCCTGAGCCCAGGTAGGCTTGGGGTGGAGCCTTTCAGCGCGCTCGCCACCACCGCTGTCACTTCGGCGGTGGTGTCCAAACCCGCAGAGGGAAGCCGTGCAGTGAGGCCGCTTCTGCCCTGAGGCGATGGGTTTAGTTCTGACCAAACTGAAACTTCAACAATGGTTGCGTTAGTCCCTAGGCGCAGAAATTCCGGGAGCTTCCGGATGCGGCGAGCCGGGCGGTCAGATGGAGGCTCCCAGGCAGCTGAGAGCAGCTACCGGCTTTCTCTCTCGGCTACTGGCCTCCTGACCCACGGAGGGTCGGCCGGCCATCTGGAGTTGACCCCCTAAGCAGGGACAAAAGGCTGGCCCCTGGGGATGTCAGTGGCTGGAAAGGGGGACCTGGAGAAGGCCTGCCTCTGGACCTGCAGCACTGAGTGTGGGAAACAGCTAGTGAGGTCCAGGGTGAGCCCTCTGGCAGGCGAAATGGGCAATATTGCTTCTCTTTAGAGTCTAACTAGATAGTTAAACTAAACGTTCTCTGTGCACTGTAAGTAGTCGTTCCAGAAGTGCGTAAGATATATTCTCCAGTAGGAATGTTGCACTGCAGTGTGTACAGTCTGACGCTAGTTCTTTTAAAACAAAGTAAGTTGGGGGCGCCTGGGTGTCTCCGTGGGTTGAGCCAGGTCATGACTCAGGGTGTTGAGATCTAGCCCAGGGCCAGGCTCTGTGCTCACGGGGAGGTGGACTTGAGTTTCTTTCTCTCTGCCCCTCCCCCTGCACTCTCTCTCTCTAAAATAAATAAATAAATAAATTTTTTTTAGAAAGATTTTATTTATTTGAGAGAAAGAGAGAGGGAGAAGTAGACTCCCCGAGGGCAGGGAGCCTGACTCGGAGCTTGATCCCAGGACCTTGAGATCATGACCTGAGCCCAAGGCAGAGGCTTGACAGACTGAGCCACCCAGGTGTCCCAAATAAATAAATCTATGGTACACATTAATATCTGTAAAAGAAATAATCTGGGAGAATATACCTAAACTGTTAGCAGAGCCTATCACCAGAGAACTTTCCTTTTTTATTTTTTTAAGATGTATTTATTTATTTATTTGTCAGAGAGAGAAAGAGAGAGCTCATGCATGAGAGAGCACAAGTAGGCAGAGCAGCAGGCAGAGGGAGAGGGAGAACAAGCTCCCCGCTGAGCAGAGAGCCTGATGTGGGGCTCGATCCCAGGACCCTGAGATCATGACCTGAGCTGAAGGCAGATGCTTAACTGACTGAGCCACCCAGGCGTCCCCAGAGAAGAATTTTCAATATTAAATGGAAACGTTTACGGAAAAGTTTGTTGTTGTTGTTGCTGGTTTTACAAGGAGCATGCATTACTTTTCCAATAGGAAAAAAATACAGGCAAATGGTTGTTTCTGGTCATTTGTTTCTCCTTCCCTCCATTCTCCATGTTCACTCTCCCCTCTTCTCTACTCTCTATGCGGTCCCCTGGCCTGTCCCCTTTAGTCCATATGAGCATCTCCTGTGCTACTAGCTTCTTAAGGAGAATATTCCCCCCTCCATCTACCACCTTGGGGTAGTGGGGTAGGAGGCAGGAAACTGGTACCAGCACATTCCTGGAAGTATCTGAATTGGCACAAACAATGCTTAGAAAAAGCAGCTTAGTGATATAAATCAAAAGTCATAAAATGGGGCGCCTGGGTGGCACAGCGGTTAAGTGTCAGCCTTCGGCTCAGGGCGTGATCCCGGCGTTCTGGGATCGAGCCCCACATCAGGCTCCTCTGCTATGAGCCTGCTTCTTCCTCTCCCACTCCCCCTGCTTGTGTTCCCTCTCTTGCTGGCTGTCTCTATCTCTGTCGAATAAATAAATAAAATCTTTAATAAAAAAAAATTTTTAAGATTTTTTTCCATCCGTTTGACAGAGCGAGAGAGCACAACAGGGGAAACAGCAGAGGGAGAGAGAGAAGCAGGCTTCCCGCCAAGCAGGGAGCCCAACGTGGGGCTGGATCCTAGGACCTCAGGATCATGAGCCAAGCCAAAGGCAGATGCTCAACCATCTGGCCGCCCAGGTGCCTCTAGTATAACTGTTTAAACTTAAAAAGACTATATGTGTTTATTTGCATAGCAAAAAATCCACAAGAACAAGTAAAAAGTTTCCGTGATTACCTCTGAGTAGTAGGAATACATGAGATTTGCCTTTTCTTTCTTTTTTTTTTTTTTTTTTAAGATTTTAGTTATTTGACAGCGCACAAGCACGGGAAGCAGCAGGCAGAGGGAGAAGCAGGCTCCCCGCTGAGCAAGGAGCCCCATGCGGGACTCGATCCCAGGATCCCAGGATCCTGACCTGAACTGAGGGCAGACGCTCAACGGACTAAACCACCCAGGTGTCCCTGCACTTCTTTTTTATGCCAGTTCAGATTGTCTGGAATTTTTTAAGAGAACATAAACCACTTCTATTTAGAAAAGAAAAAGTCACAATAAAAATCCATTATGAAAACAATGTCGTAAAAATGCCCAGGGCCAGAGTCAGGCAAAAATGCAAACTATAAACATACACTATGATTAAAGCTATTAAAACAACAAGAACGAGATACACGAGGAAAAAGATGGGGGGCAACATATGCCAATGATGGATGTGTGGAGGCATTAGGATTATGGGTGATTCTTTTCCCTCTTTTTCAAGGCTTATGAAATGTAATTTTTTGTAATAAAAAGTTACTTTTAAAGAGTAGTTCATGGTTTTCTGGTGGCTAAGGGGTAGAGAGTATATCAGAATTACCTGGGGAATATTTTCAAGATGCCCATTGGCAGACTTCCTCCACCAGAGCAAAGCCCCATTGGCGAGGTCATCAGTACCTCCAGGTAAGGTAGGCACTTCCTCCTGTGCGCTCTCACAACCCCTCACCTCACTTCTATTTACCTGTCCCCTCCACCTCACGCTTCCAACAGAAACAATCATTTGTTGAGTGCTTACCCTGAGCCAGGCAGTTTGCTAAATGCTTTACAATCATTCTAATTACAAACTTCTCCCCCACTTTGTGAGGTAAATATCATTTCACAGATGAGCAAATGGGAGCACAGGAAAGGTAGGTAAGCCACTCATGGGGATACCCGGCACATCACCTCACCGAGCCTAGGTCTGAAGGCAGGTAGACCAACCCCAGATCCTCCCTGCTGGTAAGCTCTTGATCTCCTGCTTCCTGAGAGCTCCCTGAGAGCAGACTTCATCTTTGAAGTCCCCGGGGACCCACACAGTGCTGGCTCATGGAAGGTTCTCCACAAGAGTAGGTAGAAGAAGTGGAGCTTTTACTTTGAAAAGCCCAGGGTACCCTGAGGTTCAGAGGAGGAGGAATCCTGAAAGACACAGGGTCCACCCTGACCCTCTCAAAATAGGAATCCCCACAAAAGTTGGTCCAGGGGTCTTGGCCACCTTCCTGGGAATATATCTTTTCTGTTCCCATTCCTTGTTTATCCTTGCCAACAACATCTGTCTCCTTTCCTTCCAGTGGGACACTCCCAGGCAGTAAACCATCCCACTCAGCGGATTCCTCTCTAATTTCTACAGCAGCCGTCCCATCTTTGCAATGAAAATCCCCTCAGGAAGGGGCTGCAGATGTCATCCCCACAGAAGTACCACCTCATGAGACAGGATTACCTCCATCTCAGAGCGGCACATGATTCGCACATGAGGTGCACATGGTAGCCTCCTTTTCTGGACCTTTCTCAAATTAATCTTTCCTTATTGTTCCCCTTCAGGCAATCACCTCTCATTTCCTTATGATCTGTTCCTTCCCACTTCTCATTCCAGTCATTGCAATCAACGGCTGGTGTTAGCGGGCACAATTTTCTGAACTGAGGGAAGGGTGTGTTCTAGGAGCTCGGGGACCATGCTAATGTATTATCCTAAGTGTTGAGGCTGCTTTAGAAAGCTGCTGATTCCCAAGGGATGAACAACAAACCTTCCCAGACACGGGCTCTAAGGTCAGCTTGCCCAGATTTGAGCCCACCTCCACCATTTACCATCAGATACACTGTCTCTGGTTCTCTGTTTTCTCAGCTTTGAAATGGGGGATAATCGTATCCACCTTGTGGGTTCTGATGAGCATTGAAAGAAATAACACCTTAGCCAGCACCTGGCATATGGGAGCACTTAATATAGTTGGCTCTTTATTTTTACTATAGACTTTTATTTTTTTTAAAGATTTTATTTATTTATTTGACAGAGAGAGAGACAGCCAGCGAGAGAGGGAACACAAGCAGGGGGAGTGGGAGAGGAAGAAGCAGGCTCACAGCGGAGGAGCCTGATGTGGGGCTCGATCCCACAACGCTGGGACCACGCCCCGAGCCGAAGGCAGACGCTCAACCACTGTGCCACCCAGGCGCCCCTACTATAGACTTTTTCACTTTCTATTTTATCCAGGATAGACCCACAGCCTATGATTTATTTATTTTTTTTTAATTTATTTATTTTTTTCCTTTCAGAGAGAGAACGAGGAGGGGGCAGAGAGAAAGAAGCAGGCTCCCCAGTGAGCAAGGAGCCTGATGCGGGACCGGACCCAAGGCCCCTGAGATCATGAGCTGAGCAGAAGGCAGATGCTTAACCAACTGAGCCACCCAGGCGCCCCAGCCTATGATTTATGATAAGAAATATATAGGGGCACCAGGGTGGCTCAGTCAGTTGGCGGTCCGACTCTTGGTTTTGGCTCAGGTCATTGGGGAGGGGGGTCCTGGGATCAAGCCCCAAGTTGGGCTCTCCATTTGGTGGGAGTCTGCTTGTCTCCCTCTCTTTCTGCCCCACCCACTGCTCACACTCTCTCCCTCTACTTCTCTCTAAAATAAATGGATAAATCCTCCCTGCTGAGCAAGGAGCCCGATGTGAGACTCGATCCCAGGACCCTGGAATCATGATCTGAGACAAAGCCAGACACTTAACCAACTGAGCCACCCAGGTGCCCCTATTTGCACCCTATTTGCTGGAACAATCTGTGAATTGCCTGGCAAGAGTGGAGGGTGAGATAGGTAGATAGATAGATAGACAGACAGACACACACGTATATATACACACATACATACACATTTGGTCTTGATCCTGCTCCTGGCACAGAGCTCTTAAAACCCTTGGAATTTCCTAAGTGATAAGAGTGATAAAGGTATCTTTTGTTATTCATAACAAGCCCACATTAACCACACCTGAATTTAGTTAATGGGTTTTTTTGGGAAGTCCCTAAGGATGGGTTGGTTGCCAGAGAAACCAACCATGTGATTAGAACATTGGAACTCTCAGCCCCAACTTCCAACTTCTGGGTAGAGAAGGGCTAAAGACTGAGTTCAATCACCGGTCGTTGATGATTTAATCAATCACACCTATGTAATGAAACCTCCATAAAAACTCGTAGGGATGGGGGTTCGGGAAACTTCTGGGTTGTTAAATACGGGGAGGTGCTAGGAGGGTAGGGCAACCAAAGAGGACGGGAAAGCTCCAGGTCCCTTCCCACATCCCTGGCCCCATGCATCTCTTCCCTCTGGGTGTTCCTGAGTTATAGCCTTTTATAATAAACCAGTAATCTAGTAATCTGAGTTCTGTGATGCACTCTAGCAAATTAATCAAATCTAAGGAGTGGGTCGTGGGAACCTTAGCTCTGCAGCCGCTTAGAAGCACAAGTAACATAGACTTGTGATGGGCATCTGAGGTGGGAGGCAGTCTTGTGGGACTGAGCCCTCAGTCTGTGGGATCTGATGCCTTCTCGGGGCAGACAGTGTCAGGACTGAGTTAAATGGCAGCACACCCAGGTGGCGTTGCACAATTGCTTGATATGTGGAAAACCTAGCGGTCTGGTGTCAGAAGCGAAGTAGTGGGGGCGCCTGGGTGGTTTAGCCAGTTAAGTGTCTGCCTTCGGCTTGGGTCATGATCTCAGGGTCTTGGGATCTGGCAGCGTCGGTCTCCTTGCTCAGTGGGGAGCCTGCTTCTCCCTCTGCCCTTTTCCCTGTTCATTCTCTCCCTCTCTCTCTCATAAATAAAATCTTCAAAAAAAAAAAGTGAGGTAATGTCGTAGAAGAGTGTTGAGAGTAGATGAGATGCAAAAGGAGAATGTTTTCCTTCACCCTCTCAGTCTAACACAGTTCAGAAGAATTGAGTGGGTCAAGAAAGCGGTCGTGGTATTTTTGATTCAAGGGAGGAAACCTCCACCTATCTCACCCTCCATTCTTGCCATGCAATTCACAGATTGTTCCAGCAAATAGGGTGCAAATAGGGGCACCTGGGTGGTTCAGTTGGTTAAGTGTCTGGCTTTGTCTCAGATCATGATCCCAGGGTCCTGGGATCGAGTCTCACATCGGGCTTCTTGCTCAGCAGGGAGCCTGTTTCTCCCTCTCCTTCTGCCTGCCACTCCCCCTGCTTGTGCACGCACGCACTCTCTCTCTCTCTCTGTCAAATAAATAAAATCTTAAAAAAAAAAAAAAAGGCAGATGGGTGACAGTCTGCCCCAAGCCCACTATTAATAGAATCGTTGCTTGAGCAAAGAGAGAGATTTTCTGTGTATGCTTGGAGGGGAGAAATACTAAAATAAATAAAAAAAATAATCTGCAATCTATGAGGGGCTATACCTCCCACAGACTTCTGAGAAATAAGTATATCCTCAGGTCCTTGGCCCACGAGCAAGGACATAGGTCCTGCCAATACTCTGGCAAAAGGATGGGAAGAAGGAGTAGCTGAATCTCTCAATACAGTCTGCCTCAGATGAGGGAGAGAAGACAGTACTCTGCTGGTTATGCCAGCTGGATCCTGGGCCAAGGGTGGAAAGCTACTTGGTCCCCTGTCTGCGAAAGCAGGGACTATAAGGATTCCCCCCTGTCCTGACAGAAGGGTGCATGGGATGGTGAGAAAACTTGGCTCTATTTCTAGCTTTTAAGGAGGGAGGAAGACACAGCTGACAAGAGTACCCGGGGAGCCAATGTTCTAGTTATTCAGACCTTGGGCCTGGTCCACCTGGCAGGGGAGGGGCCAGGGCTCCAACAGAGGGCTGGGATGGTGGGGTCTCTTTCCCAATTCCAAGGAGAGAGGAAGGTGTCCTTCGTGGCGGCAGCCAGTGGCTGGATGCAGGGTTGAGAACTGCAATGAGGAGCATTTCAGTGGAGTGGCAGGGATGCTGAGAGGAGGCCCATGGGGTCAGAGTCAAGAGTCAGACCTCACAGAGATGCTGCAGTGTGGTAGGACCTGGCTTAAGAGAACTCTAGAAAAACAGCCCATGTGGAAAAGTTTGACTCAGCCCCCTAGAGAGCCAAGGAAGTAAAGCCCCTTAAATGAGAGCAGCTGGGACACCATCCCCCATGAACTTACTGCAAATGGAAAGGAGATTCCAGAACCTTTTAGATCTCTTTTAACCAGAGAGATACAAGAGGAAGCACCGAGTGAAGGGAGCCACTGGTGGGGATAATACTGAACAGACCAGGCCTAGAAAGATGGGCCTGGCCTGATGTCTGCCAGTGTGAGAAATGGACAGCAATTCTTGGACAAGCCAAGTGGCACGCGCCTGTCTGCTAACCCCCAGGTCTTGCTTTGCCTTCAAACTGAGCCAAGGAGCGGGAGCACTGGAGACAGACAGGCTGGCCATGGCTGACAGGGCTTCGGCTCTGCCCTGCAGGGGGTGCCATGACACAGGACAGGCTCCTGCCCAGAGCTGACCTGTTGCAAAATCCAGACTCTGGAGATGCTAGTTACCTTGTGTCTGTCGTAGCTTTGGCTGGCTTTTCAGACCCTGCATTGTGGACTCAGAGGGTCTTTGGGCATGAAGGGAACAGGCTGAGGCCACTCTTTGCCAGAGCGTTAAAAGGGTCCCAGAGGCCAGGGGAAATGTGGCGAAAGCCACTTGTGACAGATCTGCAAGGGGAAGGGGACTCTTGAGGACTTGGGGTCCTGCCATCCCTTCCCAGAGCCAGGGTCCCCTTCCAGTACTTCCCACATTGGAGGCTGACCTAAACTAGGGGTGTTCCTTAAAGACAGGGGCACAGGGGACGCCTGGGTGGCTCCGTTGGTTAAGTGTCTGCCTTGGGCTCAGGTCATGATCCCAGGGTCCTGGGATCAAGCCCTGCATCGGGCTCCTTGCTCAGTGAGGAGTCTGCTTCTCCCTCTGCCTGCCGCTCCCCCTGCTTGTGGTCTCTCTCTGACAAATAAATAAATAAAATCTAAGAGAGAAAAAAAGACAGGTGCACAACAGTAAACCATGGTGGAGACCAGGTGGGATCTCAGCTGCCTCGTTGGTCCTAGGGCTGCTGCTGGGACTATCCAGCCAGCCTCCAAGCTCCTCTCTAGCCCACCCCCATCCTGTGGGTTGGGAGAGTGGCAGCTCCAGAAAGTGGTTTGTTGGCGTAACCTTGAGAAGCATTAACCAACCAGTGGGGAAACTCCTTGCTCTCAAATAGTTTCACACACCAACTCACTTCAAGCTCCCAGTAACGTGCAAGACGTATCAGCATCCTCTGCGAGGCTGAAGATTAATATCTGGATGGTTGAGCTCCTTGGGCAGAGACCATGCTTTATCGCCAATGCCTGGCGTAGGAAAGGGGCTCCATCAGTGTGGAAGGAATGAAGAAATGGATGCACGTGTCCCAGGTCACCTGGCAATGAGAGGTACTGCTAAAAGGAGCTTCAGCCTCCCAGCTCAGACCCGGTGCTCTTTCCAGCGCGTCCCCACTCGCTGGAGTCCAGGGTGCCTGCAGGGCGGGAGTGGCTGGAGGACTGCGAGGCGGGGAGGGCGCTAGCTGTTCGCGAAAGGGCCCCGCTTCTCGGGATACCCTGAGGCGTCTCTAGGGGACCGTGGCCTGAGCGCTCTGCAGTTTACTCTCTCGGGATCGGCGCCCTAGGGAGCTCTGCGAGACTAAGACCAACACCGAACTCCAGCCCGCCGCCCCCTCCCCCGGCTCGTCCCCTCGGGCCCCGGGACGGAGAAGGGCTGAGCCGCGAGGCCCCGCAGGAGACGGCGGCCCCCGACGGCCGCGCAGCGCCCTCTGGTGCCGGGCAGCGGGGCCCGGGCCGTCCCTCCCGCCGGCCCCGCGCGGGCTCCCAGGCCCGGGGCGGGATTCGGGGAGGCAGGAGGCGGAGCCCGGCGGGCGGGGGCGTCTCCGAGAAACTCGCGGCCTTCGGCGGCTTCCCGGCCCGGGAAGTGAGCCGGGGTCTGGAGGCCGCAAACAGGAAGTCGGGTCGGGCTGTAACAAAGAGCGCTGGGGGGCTTGGCGGGGGGGCGCGGGACCTCCGGGGCGCCCGGCGGCCGCGGCAGGTGGAGGGCCGATCGGGCCAGCGCGCCGCACCTGCCTTTTCCGCCGCGCCCGGGGCTCCGGGTCCGCCGGGATGCGGCCGGGCCACGGGGCCGAGCCGTGCACCCTGGGCGCGAGGGAGGGCGCGGCCACCCGGGGAAGGCGCATCCTCTCCCCGGGAAGGGACAGTCACAGTTCCCTGAGTGAATCACTTCCATCCCCTTCCCGGAATGCAGCAGGCCACGTGGGACGGAGGGCTGGGTTCGCCGACCCTGCGGGACCCACGAGGAAGGGCTGGGAGAGATGCAGGGAGGGGAGAGCTCTGTGTGTGGGTCCCCGCAGGGCTGGAGTTTAGTGGCCTTATTTAGCCCGCGATGGAGGGCGGGGCGGGGGGTGCCGGATAGGAGCCCCTGTCTTTTTGCTTCCTCCCCTAACTAGTCTGACCGTGGCGCTGAGGCAGGAGCCCCCGCCGCTGAAGAAGCGGGATAAAGGCATTCCTCCCTTCTCAGCCTCTTCCTGACTCACCTCCCGCCCCACAGAGATACCCAGGTGGTTAGCCGCCAGTGGGCCCTGGAAAAGCAGCTGTCCGCAGAGCTGGAGTTCACCATGGGGTCAGATGAGCCTTTAGGCTGGGCACTGCCTGCAGGCTGTTAGGAGCCACGAAACTCTGAATTCTCTTAGGAAATACTCTTACGAATTAAGCAGGCATTTGCTTAACCATGGAGAGCCCTTCCCAGTGCTTTGTCTGGCCTTGTTTCCGCCAAGCCTGGGACCCCTCCTGTACACCTGGACACTCTCTCCAGAAAGTCTCGGGTACCTCACCTACGAGAAGCGGCCGGACCCTCAGGGGTGACCTCCAGGCTAGGCACAGGAGGGCTTTTGCTGTGGCCCGTTCACACCGCAGCGCTTGGCCTAGCTTCTGCCCGTCGCTGGAGGGGGAGCCACGGCTTGGAGCTGCCTAGCCCAAACCTCCTTCCCCGGGGAGCCTGCGTGGTGGGCTCTCCCAGCTCCCCGTCTAGGGCATCAGAGTGGGCGAGTGGGTTTAGCTAGCCAGCCCGCTCCGAAGCTCTTCTCTGAGCCGCTGGCGGCCCGTGAAGCCCAGCACAGCCCAGTTGTGTGGACGTGCAGGCTCGCGGGTGTCCTACCTGTCCCCCACATGGGAGCCTCGTCATCTGCCTTGTGTCCCAGCCCAGTTTCCCCAGCCCCCAGGGCCCGGGAGCCGCTTTCCTGTTTCATTTTGGGCAGGAAGAGTGAGGTCGTGCTGTTCTTCCCCCTGCTGCCGGCGCAGGCTGTGGGAACGGTTCCCTGAATGCTTTCCTGTTTGATACCCTGTGTGTGCAGTGAGGGGAGCAAGGGCAAGGCGTGGAGCGTGCGCCTGTGGGTGAGGGTGGGTGAGCCTGCGTCTCTTGCTCCCATGTCTCTGGCATAAGCTCCCAGGTCAAGGGCGGGCATGGCCTGTGTGTCAGGGAGAAAGGAAAAGGGAGGGCGAGGAGCACGCATGTACTTGGGCGCCATGGGGAGCAGCTGGCGCGCCTATTTTGCTTTACTATGGACAGGCTGGGAGCATCTGCTTGGCCTTTGTCAGTGGCTCAATTTTTTCATCATTTGCTCTCCATGGGGTGTGTCTGTGGCTGTGGAGAGAGGACTGTGGGTCCCCCCCATCCTGCACCCCCCCCCCCCAGGGACCATCCTGCACCTTACAGGAAAGTAGACATGTAGAGACTGAAACTCCTTCGTTAGTGCCTCAGCCTGAGAAACCTGGACTCAGGGAAGGCCACCTCCTCGTCCTCCTCCTCTCCCTGCAGTCTTCAATTAATCCCTGCAGCTCTGGGCAGACCAGGTGCCCAGACTCCGCTCTCCTGGCCAGCTCCAAGGAGGACAGG
>NW_024426119.1:7416778-7453026 GCF_017311325.1 Ursus maritimus | reverse complement strand
TCCCCCAAGACCAGTGCCCTGCTGGGACTGAGAAAAGAGTAGGTAGGTACTGGTCTAAAACCCTGCGGTGGCAGGAGGAAGGACCCAGATGTTATTCTGGTTCACAGACCCCATTCTCCAAGAAACGAATCCTTTTGGAAAGAGGAACACAGGCAGAATCATCCCTTCCCCCAAATTCCGTATCCCCAAGGCTGACTAGGGAGCCCAAAATTTTTTTAGGTTTGAGGAGAGATAGGGGGATAGATTCGGGTCAGGGGGCATATCTCCCAAGTGATGGTGCAAGCCACAGCAGCCTCAAGACAGCAGGCACGGCTGGCTGGTCTAGGCCTGGGACTAGATGGGTGAGCTGCAAGGACTGGAAGGGGACAAGGGTCTGGAGCACACCAGGCCAAAGCCAAGTGCATGCACAGTTCCCGGCGGTCCCAGCAGGGCAGCCGGCAGCAGTATGAGAAGGGGAGTCAGAGGAGAGAGAGAGCATTCCCACTTTGCCATCACAAAGACAGGACCCAAGAAGTAATAAACTCCTGTACACATCTGTTCCATATTATAAATACACATTATATACAAAATAATGTTATAAAATGTAGAAAGGTCAGTGCTTCTGATTCTTAAATTATTGAAATACTAGACTCCAAAATAAACTACAAAAAACAAAATAAAAACTCATATTATTGATTTCTGAAGATCGGCTTCAAGGGTGGTCTGGGGGCAGTAGTGGGTTGGGCAAAGCCCAGGCTCGAGGCTGTAGGAATGGTTCAAGGGAGGAAAGGGCCTAGGTAGCAATGGCACCTCATTTCTCCCTCACTGGAATTTCCAACAACACTGCCCTGAGTTCCCCAATTAGGCCTGGATCCCCTGGCTGGCCGATGGGGCAGGCCCTTCACCTGTCTGCTCACGGGAACCCAGCGGCACCAAGGCCGAGGCTGGGGAAACCACGGAAGGCTTACCACCAGCCTTGCCCAGAGGGCCGAGCCCGGGGAGAAGCTGGAGGGTGTTCTGAGCAAGGCCCACAGGCAGTAGTCGGGGGCACAGGGCAGAAAGTGCTCCTCCCGCTTCAGGCGCTCACGTCACCTGCAGCAATTCCTGCCCAAAGCACCCGGTGGTATCCTGGCCCACGGACGGCCCTGCCTGTAGTGGCCTCCACTCTCCTCTCTGATTTGGACCCAGCTGTCGCCATGGGGCCTGGGCCAAAGGCACTTTCGGAAACACAGATGCCAGTGGAGGCCACAGCAGCTCCAGGCCCCATGGGGCCACTGCCTCTCCCTCTGGAAAACAGGCCAGATCCCCAAGGGGGCCCTCTGAAGGCCACTGCTGGCAGGGCGGGTCCCAGGGGCACGTCTCTTCTCTGTTCCCCTGGCTGGCGCGGCTGCCAATCTGATGCCAGACAGACACCCAAAGGCGTGGAAGGGTACTGCGTCTCTTGGCAAGTTCACAGTCTGTCCAGGTCATGCCATTCCCTCTTCCTCCTGAGAGCAGCACGTTGCATATTAAAAATGTCCCGTCCAGGATGCAATGTAAACAATGCGGAAGGAAGATCCAGCTGCTGGGGCGGAGCTGGGATGGCCTGGGAAGGCTCCTGCCTTATACCTGGAGGTCGGTGGAAAGCAGGGAAGCCAGTTACCCTGGAGGACAAGCGCTCCCTCCATGGCTGCCCTGCGCCTCCCTGGGAGAAGCCCATCAGGCAGGCAGGGTGAAGGGAAGGTGGGGCAGCCCTCCCCATCCTTCGGCCCTGATGCAAGCACAGGCCTGGGAGCCTGTGTTCATGCGGTGGGCCGGTGGAGGGAGCAGTGAGGAGGGGCAGGAGGGGCACAAGGCAACCACTCTCACCGCCCCCCCCCCAGCAGCTGGGAAGCAGTGCCGGGGAGCTGGCCAGGTGCCACAGCCACCCAGCCCAGAGCTAACAGCGGGAAGAGCTAGGCCCCCACTCACCCCCACGGCTCCTGTTTCACACCCTCTGCGGCAACGGGGCCAGCAGGGCCCCAAGAGCCACTGAACCTGGCCCGCCAAGGAGGGGCTCTGACCCACCCTTCAGGAGCGGCCCCTGGGGTTGAAAGTCACCAGGCTACTTTCCCATTCCAGAATGGCAGGAGGGGACATGCTGGAGGGAAAGGCGAGCCCAGCACTCACCTCTGTGGCAATGACACATTCGTTCCTCTCTTCTGATATCAAACACACAGACTGGTACATGGAGTCCCTGGGGGAGCATATCGCTGATATCCGACACTCCGGCTTTTCACTGAGGGAACACAAGACAGGCCGGTGAAGGGGGGATGGGGAGAGGGCTGGGGGACAGGTGGGGTGCTAACCCGGACCCTGGAGTGCCAAAGGGCACTGGCTCTGAGAGAAGACACAGGGACTGGTGATCTCAAGGCCAGCTTGGGGGGCAGTTAGGAACCGGCCCTCAAGAGAGCCACAGGAACCCCAACCTGACCAGGGTCTCAGGCCTGGAAAAAGCCGGCATTGCTCCTCCAGGCAAGCCATCCCATGGAAAGATGGAAGTCCTAAGAAACACAGTGTGATCCCTTGACATTTGTGAATGAATGAACGAGAAGGAGGGACAAAGGACCCCTCTCAGGAATCTTGTCAGAGGAGCCTCCTGTCAGTAGCAAAACCCCCGTCTGCTGAAAAGCAGTCAAGGGAGTCAAGGGCCTGGTGCCAGCCTCGCACCTGTCCTGGGGGAGCCGAGGGAGTACCACGCAGGGCTCTGTGGCCAGGCCCTGGGCCTCCAGGGCTGCTCACCTGTGTAACCGCAGTGGCGCCTTCTCCCCTAAGCTCTTATCACTGTGGGAGTACTTCCCCAGCATGGTCCCTCGCCCCAGAGGCCCTGGGGCCAGATTATAGTCCAGTGTGTGGTTCTGCTGTTTCCCACAGTTGGACTTGTCCAGGCCACAGTCCACTTCCAGCTCCTTCTTCTGGTTTGTGTTCTTGAGCTGGGCGGCAGGGATCAGGTTGTCCTTCTGGAAGTCCGACAAGTTGTTCATGGCCTCCCTGCTACCATCGTCAGGCCGCCGAAGCCGCAGCTGCCGCACAGCCACTGCCACCATGCCCAGCAACACCAGCACCACCACCAGGCCCACACCCAGAGAGACAGCCACCCAGGGGAAGCTGGGTGGCATGCTCACAGGGAATTCGCAGCGGCTGCCCACAAAGCCATAGGGACAGTTGCAGACGAAGCTGTCCTCGGAGAGGCCAGGGTAGCAGGTGGCCCCATTGAAGCAGGGTCCCGAGGTACAGGCGTCGGAAGGTATCCGCACCTCGCAGCGCCGGCCAGAGAAGCCAGCGGGGCAGGTGCACACGAGCCCGTTCTCCAGCTCGTGGCAAGTGCCGCCGTGGGCACAAGGGTTGCGGGCACAGTCGCTGATGTGGAGTTCACAGTGGGGGCCTGTGAAGCCAGGACGGCAGCGGCACACACGGTTAGGACCACGGTTCAGGCACTGGCCCCCTGTGGGTACACGTGGGTCACAAGTCAGCCATCGCCTGGGAACCCCCCCGGGGCAGAGGGTGAGCGCCCTACCGCAGATCCCACCACAAAGAGCACCGTACCAGGAGTCAGGAGACCTGGGCTTGAGGGTGCCTCTGGCCCCGTACGCCTCAGTGAGCCGGTGTGCGAGAATGACTAGCGTCTCACAGAGCCTCGCAGAGGACTCGGACGGGTAAGCTTGGCTCTGGATCGCAGTGTGTCTCAGGCTGAAGGTGACCTGGCACCTTTGCTTTGCCACATTCTGAGCCTCAGTTTCCTCCCTTGTTAAATTAGAGTATAATGCTGTCCCGTCCACAGGAGACCTCTGAGGCTTAGGTCGGATGACGCATGAAGGCAGGAGCCCATGCCTGGTGTATAGTAAATGCTTAAATAAATGTAATTATCAGTTAACAAAGTTAACGGGGCGATTAGCCAGAGAACAGACTCTGTTTCAGCTGTTCCCACCCCTCTCCAGCTCCTGAGGCTTCTCTCCTGCATGGTGCCGTCTGCCTGCCTCACAGAGGGTCATCAGGAGGCCAAGGAGACAAAGATAACCAGCGTGCTTTGCACCCCAAAAAATGCTGAACATTTTAGATGCCCTGTGCCATGCCAGGCTCTGCGTGGCCACGGGGCAAGGTGAGGCCTTGCGAAGTTGGGCCCTGACTGTGCCAGCCTCCCTCCAGGAGGGACACGAGGCCTCATAGGTCCCTGTCCCTAGCCCAAGACTTTCTGGGGAGGGTCAGAGGCCACCCCTGCCAGGAGAGGGCTCCGACATGGGAATAGGACATGAAGCAGGGTGTGCACCTCTCCTCCCCCTAAGGCCCGCGCCCTCTGCCAACCTGCATCTCTTCCATGCCAGCTCTTCACCACCCAGAGCAGGGTGAGGCCATCTCAGCCTGCCCAGAGGGACAGCCCGGCCTCTGTCCTCTCCTGACTCTCCCTCACCAGAAGGCTCTCTGAGTCCGAAGCCTGGCTCCCCGGGTTAGCAAGGCAACAAGACTCACCATTGGCACAGGGGTTGCTGGTACACCTGTCCACTTTCTTCTCACAGTTGGAGCCCATGAAGTTGGGGGGGCATTCACAGGCATAGCTGGCCCCCTGGCTGCGCTCCCGGCAGGAACCCCCATTGAAGCAGGGGGAGTCTGCGCAGCTCAAAGTACTGTGTTCGCAGTGCAGGCCATAGTAGCCTGGGGGACACAGGCAGCGGTAGCCATCCTCCTGGTCCTGCAGAGAGACCAGGAAGAGGCCCAGGTCAGGCCCTGGGGGGCAAGGATGCATGGCCTGGGGCCAGACCCCACCCCCCCACAATGCCACGGCCGCACCTCCGCGGGCCGCCCGGGTGAGGCCACTGGGGCCCTATCTGGCCAGACCTGGGCCGCCCCGAGGCTCACCTTACAGCTGCCCCCGTTGCGACAGGGGTTGCTGTCACACTTGCTGAGCTCCAGCTCGCAGTCCACGCCAGTGTAGCCTGGGCGGCAGGTGCACGTGTAGCTCCGTTGCCCGCTGTTGGAGCACGTCGCCCCGTTCTTGCAGGGGGAGTGGTGGGTGCAGTAATTGAGATCTGCGGAGACAGGGACCAGCCAGCTGAGCGGGGCTGTACAACGGTCCCCACTCCAGGCTCCTGGTAGTGCAAGTTCACTGCCCATGTGTGGCCCAGAGGCTTCAGCCCAAAGTTGTCCCGCCCCAACTACCCTTCTTCCTTGATCCATATCTGACCTGTGCAACCAACCAAAGTTAAAAAAAAATACAGTTGGACAGCTGCCTGCTAGGTAAGCTCACAACCACTGGCCACCAGGGTAGAAGGAAGGGAAGGAAGAGGAGGGATGGCAAGGCCACATGTGGAGGAGGAAGTCAGAAAGGGCTTTGTGGAGGAGGGGCAGCTGAGATAAGCCTGGGAGGAGGGATAAAATGTTAACAGGTGGAAATGGTAGAGAGGAGGCAAGAGCCCCCTTAAGTAGTGACCAGGCATTTTTTAAAGGGAAATGCATTACGAGAGTATTTCGAAATACAAGTATTTGTTTTCTTATTTGGGAAGAATAGGGAAGGAGCAAATACAGAGCAAACAGAGAGACTGGAAGGGCTGTGTTTGCCTATGATGAGTATACGACGGTGTCACCTGGGAGCAAATGTGGGGAGAGGAAAGAGAGCGGGCAGGAACAGGTGTGTACGCGTGTTTGGGGTAGGGGAGAGGAGGGAGAAAGCAACACACACACACACACACACACACACACACACAGAATACAGGGGCTGAATTCCAAGCCCTTGCTGCCAGCAAGTCAGGGCCCAGGCAAGTTCTTTCTAGCCTGGCAAGCCCCCTGCCCAGCCTCCCAAGGCTTGTGCTGGTGTCTCCATGGCAGCAGCCACCCTCTTTGACCCTGAAAATGGGAGGCACACGCTGCAGCTGGCTGCAGGATGAGGGAGCAAAGGCTCCCTCCCCCACGGTTAGCGCTGGCCGGCCCCCCACAGCCAGAGTGACCAGCCGCCCTCCCAGACCCAGAAGGAGATTGTGGGCTCAGGCAGCTGCCTGGCAAGCACCCCCGGGGGAGGAACAAGGGAGGCCGTCTCTGCCCCACACCAAGAAGTCGGTTAGATGCCACTCCGCCCAGAGGCCCAGCTTGCCCACAGCCTCCGGGCAGCTGGTGGGCACACCCCACTAGACAGCTGTTTAGGGGAGAGCTGCTCAAACAGCCCTGGCAGGTAAGCAAACACTTAGGGGGTTAATAGGTAACTACAAGGTAGAAAGAGGAACTGAGCCCAGCATCCCTCCCCCTGGGCCTTGCTAGAATTTGAGTGCGACCTCCAGGCTGCCAACCTGTCATGCTCCTGGCTTCTCCAGCCACCCTGCCTCCCCAGCACCTGCAAGAAGGACCCACCATCTCATTCTAGGCCAATCCTAAGCATCCTTATGAGCCCCACCTCCTTGAAGGATAATGGGGAAACCAGCCGGGCAGTCACCAAGCAAGAAGGGGGACCGCTCTAGTTCCCACCCCCTACCCATCTCTCCCAACCCCTCTGCGTCCTCTCTCTGCCCCGACTCACCTTGGTCACAGAAAAGGCCGCCCCAGCCCTCATCACAGGTGCATTGCCAGGGGATGCTGCAGGTGCCATGGCGACAGCCATTGTGGGGGATGCATTCGTTGCAGAGGCGGCCCTGCCAGCCTGGGCGGCAGCTGTTGAACAAAAGGGAGGCTGAGGGTGAGGTGAGGGCTTGGTCGGGAGGGCTCCCTCCTCACCCGCTTCCTGTCCCCTACTCACATGCACTCGGCTGGCTTGCTGCAGTAGCCATTCTGTTCATGACAGCCAGAAAGACAGACAGCTGAGGAAAGAAAACAGAGCTGGGTGAGGTTGGAATGCCACGGACTCTGAAGCCCCACTCTCCCTCTCCTGGCCCTGGGGGTGCCCCCAGCTCTACTGGGCTCACTTCCCACTCCTGGCCTCTCAGAGGAGCCACGGCTGTTATAAAGGGCAACAGTGGCACAGGGAAGGAGAATCCAGGCTGGGTGGAATGCGATTACGGGGTCCTTGTGGGCTCTGGCAAGATGGGGAGGAGCACTAAGAAGAGACAGATCAGAGTCCACGCCTGTCCTAAGCATCCCCACCTGTTCCTGAGGCCCGGCTAGTGGGCAGCCCAGACCTGTTCTGTGAGGGCGGTAGGCTGTGGCTGTAAAGAGGCCACTGTGTTTGCTCTGGGGACCCCTGCCAGGTAGGCAGGAGCTTGGCTGCTTACGCTCTTCGCAGTACTCCCCAGTCCAGCCGGGGAGGCAGGACAGGCTGCCATCTGGCTGGCACACGTAGTGGCCGAAGTGGTCATTGCGCTTCTTGCACAGGCGCGAGCAGCTGTCCCCATAGTAGTTGTCACTGCAGATGACCCGGTAAGAGTAGCGCAGCCTCGCTGAGGGGCTGGTCTGCTCATCCAGTAACCAGTTCTTGCCCACAGCTAGGGAGCCCTGGATGGCGATCTTGCTGATGAGCGCGTCTGGTGGCAAGGCCTCTGAAGGGGCAGAGGGCCAGGTCAAGGAAGGGCAGCCAGTCCCGAGAGTGCCAGCAACTGCTGGATCAAACCAGCTGTCCAGATGACCCCCAGCTGCCAGCAAGCACAGGCCAGAGGAACCCAAGTGTCCCACTGCTTAGCTGCTGCTGTGTGTGTGTGCGCGCGCGCGCGTGCGGGCGTGCATGTGCAGAAGACCCGACATCATTTAAAAAGGGGACAACAGAAGGATGTTAAGATATCCCAGTGTTCTGGGGGCAGATAGACCAGAAAAGAGGAAAAGAGGTCCACATGGGGAAGAAAAAAAAGAGAGAGAAGGGAAGGAGGGAGGGAGAGAGGGAGGGAGAAAGAAAAGGAGAGAAGAGAAGAGAAGAGAAGAGAAGAGAAGAGAAGAGAAGAGAAGAGAAGAGAAGAGAAAAGAAAAGGAAAGGAAAAGAAAGCCAGGCCGGAGAGGACCCTGGGAGCAAGGGGTCCTCTGGTGCCCATTCACGGGTTCTGCCCTCAGAGATGGGTAATGCTTTTCTTTTTCCTTTTCAAAGTGAGAATTGTTGTGCTGCTGAAATATCCTTTTCCTCTGTGTCAGAACAACATCCCAAAGCCATTATTCCCTTTCCAAAGGAGCGGAATTCGCGAAAGGTGTAAAATACAGGAAGGGGCCCGTCAGCGGCGCTGGCAGCTTCGGCCTTTCTCACCGCCGTGCTCCCCGCGTTCCCACGCCAAAAATAACCCGCAGGAAACGCAATTGTGCTCAGAGTCCAGGCAGCTAGCGGAATCCGAGCGTCCAGCGCGGGGCGCAGCTCCAGGCCGAGCTTAGCGTCCTGCACCCCCACCCCCCACCCCGCACTTCCCCCGCCTATTACAGGTTAACTCTTTCGGCGCTGCGCCGTGTCGCCCCCCTGTGGCGGCGGAGCGAGCTACTCACCTGGCCGCAGGTCGTCTCCTGGCGCGTGCCAAGCTTCGATGATGAGTGAGAAGGTACCCTGGAGGCCAAAGGAGGGGGCGGGGGAAGACAGAGAGAGAGCGAGATGAGCAGGGGCGGAGAGGTGGGGGTGCCTTGCGGCAGCGGGTTTAATTAATCTAATTGCAGGATACAGTTACAGCTCCCGGGTCAACATAACGGGTCTGCGCGCTGCATCGCGCGAGCAGGAAAGCTGAGAGGAGAACCCCGAGTAGGAGGGTTAAGAGATGGGCGCATGTTAGTCACTCGAAGGTGGGAAACGCGCCGAGATAGTAGGTGATGAAAATCATATCCCAAGAGTTGGGAGAAGAGGGCATAGAACTGGGAGGAGGGAGACTGGTGATATCCTTCCTGAGGCTGAGGTCCCAGGAGACGGTCGGAAGAAAGTATCAAAAGAGAGCGCCCTGGTTTTGTTTTGGTTTGGTTTGGTTTGGTTGGAAGTGAGGAAATCTAGGGGGGGGAGGGCTTTGGTCCCAGGGAGCCCCCTTCTCGTCTTTCGTGACCTCCCAGTGCACCCAGGCTGTGCTCACCGGCCAGGTGAAATTGAAAGGCAGTTGAAGAGGGTTGCGGACCCCGCCGCTACTATCGTCCCCGATGGCGAAGGAGTTGGTGCCCAACACAGGTGTAGAAACGCTGCCGAAGGTGCAGGGCCCGGGCGACACGACCGCCTGGAAGTGTTTAAGGCAGACACGGAAGAAGGTCCTGCAGCTGGGTTCGCACGGCCGCCCGCTGGCCAGTACGCCTCTCTCGTTGGCAAACTCCTGCAGCTGCAGTTGGAAGACTCCGGAGCAGGCTGCGCGCTATTGCACAGGGACCGAGGGAGGAAGGAGGGGAGCGGTCAGCTCGGCGGACGCCTGGGGCTCAGGCTCCGGGCGCGGCGGGAGGGGGTGGAGGGGGCGCGGGACGTTACCTGCTGCCAAAGTGCCACCAGCAGCAGTAGCGCCCAGCCAGAGGCGCTACGGGACGCGGCTGCCATCCCCTGGAGCGTCGCTCTCTCCCCGCGCCCGCCCTGGAGCTGGCTTCTTTCGGGACGCCGCTTTCCCGCGCGTCTATCCGCCGGAGGGGTCCCTGAAAAGCCAGGCTCTTCTGGGGCTTTCCTCCCGCTTCGCCTTCTCGTTAGCTCTGTTCCAACTGCGGCGGTAGGTAATCCAGGTGAGGGCGGCTGGGCGGCGGTCGGGCTGGGGACGTGTCCTCGGGCTAATCCTGGGGCTGCAAGCGGGCTAGTGCCCGGTACACTGCGCTGAGGCGGCTGGAGCTGCGGCTCTTGGCCTCGTGTTCCCAGCTTGCGCTCTGCGCCGCTACTGAAACCTGCGCTCTCGGGAGCCTTCCTTATATATATTGGCTCCTCTCTTCTCCGCCTGTCACTCAGAGCCCATGGTCACTCTCCCCTCCCCTCCGGGCCTCTAGCGCTACAGCCCCAGCAGGGCCTGGAGGGGGCCTCCGCCCCCGCCATCCCCCGTCCCCGCCAGCCAGTCACGCACAGGTCCCCGCCCCTCCGTGCCGCTCTCAGCCCCTGGGTCCCCTAACTCTGCGCGTGCCAAGGTGACTAGTTCTCCGCGGCCGAGGGGTTACGGTCCGAGACCCCGGCTGTGAGAGGAGGGGGAGGGCCTGGGGGAATGGGGCGGGAGGTGAGCGAGTGGTTCCCGGATGGTCGTGGAGGCGGAGACACTGGGGAGTCCCCGTGGGCGGTCCGTCCGCCGCCGGAGCTAGTTACCTTCAGCCTTCGAGCAGGTAAAAAGAACTTAAGCTCGGAAAGCGAAAGCAGGGTCGAAGAACTCGAATCTCCTTCTTCCCGGAGCCTTGGAAGCTGTCGCCACCTCAGTCCCCAACCTGTGAGCGCCCACCCACCTCGGGTCCCCGGTGCAACAGAGAAACCAGCGGACGCTTTAACCTCTCTGTGGCCACACCGGGCAAGGCGAGGGCTTTGAGTCTAAGACTGGGGGGCTCTCGGGGGCTCCCTCCCTCCTCCTGGTGGGCGTCTCCCTCCCTAGTTGCGGGGGGCGTGCCCAGCGCGTGCCTTCTCCCTTCTGCCCCCAGCCTGGGCTCTACTGGTGCCAGCCCCTAGACCCGTGGTCCCGGAGACGGGGGAGGGGGGCGTGGTCCCCGCGGTACGAGAAGAGGGGCGCGTCCTCAGCTGTATGGTAATGAGGGTCTGGCCCCTCCTCCAGCGCCTCCCCTCACCTGGGTTCAGCTTCGGCTCCACCGCCCACCGTCTCCCCCCACCCCAGCAGCCCCAAGTCCCCCTCCCCCCGCGTCCTGTCGCTCCGTTGGGGCAGGGAGGAACTCTCCTGGCTCCAGCGTTGGCTCAAGCCACTGGAGAGTCCTGGTGAGGGACTGAAGTCAGGCAGACCCGGGTCCTCTCCTCATAGGGGCGAGATGTAGGGTGGAACTGAAAGCGCGCGGACTAGTTTGGGTTTCAGACGGCTTCGTCGGTCTCGCCTTCGCGACTCCCCTGGGTGGCCCCACTTCGAGCGGCGGCAGTGCAGCTGCTTTCCCGGAACCCGGCGTGATCCCCGGAGGCCTTAGACCGGGGAGGGCCGGCTTCTCCCAGTCTCGGGGGGTGCCGGGGATCTCTCTGTCTCTGCGACGCTGAGGGCAGCGGGGGCCCGGTGGCTTCAGCTGTCAGCCCGCCCGCACAGCGATGGCTGTCGTCGAGCGATAAGATCGGCGCGGGGGGGGGGGAGCAGGGACGCGGCGCGGGCCCGGGGGAGGCCGTGAGGGGGGGAGGCGCGGCAGTGGAGCACAACAGCTGCCTATGCCTAGCACGGTCTGATTTTTTTGACTTGGGGGTGGTGGTGGAGGATTGGGGGGAAGGATGAGAAACAAGAGGTTGGAGAGCGTGGGTTGGGGGAGGGGCGAGATGAGGAGATGGGCTCCGGGGTCCCCCACGCACGGCCACCCCTCCCAGCCACCATCTGGCGCGAGCGGGTTGGCGTGGGGAACCGAGGTGGGGCGGGGGCCGGCAGATGGGCCCAGGCTGCGCTCCAGAGTTAATGTAGGTTATGGGCAGGCGGAGTCCCCAGGCCCGAGAGAGGGGGGCCCAGGGCTTGCCTCCCAGCGATCCTGACAAGTGGGTTCCTCACACTCGCTCCGCCCATACTCTACGGTCCCTAGACCTGCCCAGGGTGCCAAAGAGTGTCTCTAGCTCTCCTCTGAGCTGGCATCCATCCCTACCTAGTTCTGTTTGCTTCCACCTCCAAATCCTGGCCTAGGAGTTCGTAAGAACTCGCTCCTTTACTGGCGCCGGCACTTGCCTGCCTCTCAAGGGAGACATCCAGTCCTACAGAATGCCTCTTGCTCAATACTGGTAGATCTGGAACTCTCTCTACCCCCTCTTACACATCCTGACTTTGCAAACAGTGAAGGACCAAACAAAACCGTTATTATCCTCAGAGACACAAAATGCAAGGGATCCCAGAGACCTAGAAATCCTTTTTAAGGAGGAAAGGGTTAAATTCTCCTTGCCATCAAAAGGCATTTATGAAATATCTATTTGCCACGTGGGAACTCTCCCAGAAGTTCATTATCCCGCTAAGATGCCACCAGCAATCCAGTTTGCTGGAGTCCCTCTTTGCCCACATTTGCTGAGCGAGAAAGGGTCCCGGGGCGGGCTCAGAACTGAAATGCAAGTGTCCACAGCTGGGACTCCTCCCTTTTTCTCCCACTAGAGACCCGTGTGTCCTGGGTGCTACCAAGAGCAGGAGTGCTGTGAGTCCATCGGAGGCCGCAAATCACAGCGGGGTTGGACCCACCTGGACATCTGTTGACCCTGCCCCTATGCAGACGCTGGGCGATGCCCTCGAGAGGGAGCATGGATGCAAGGTTCAACCGACCGGGGCTCCCCTGAACTGAATGTGGGCCCTCTGAAAATCCACGGGTCCTCATCCCCACTCTCACCGACAACGCCAGGAGCCGGAGCAGGGTCCCGGCCTGGCTTCATTCAAGGTCCACAGTCTCCCCTTCAGGGGCCTTCTGCTTCTGTCGTCCTCCCCTCCTGGCCCCTACATACAGCCCCCCAGCAGGCAGAACCCTCACCTGGGGCCGTAACGCGCCAAGGTTGTCTTCCAGCCGCGCCCCTAAGCTGACCCCGGGTTTATTGGCGTACCACGGGGGCCGCGTAGAGCCTCGGGACCCCTCCCCCACTGGGTAGCCTACTCGCCCTCTCTACCCACCCCCCCGGAGTCCGCGGCGCAGCTCCGAAGCTTCTAGCGTCGTTTCGCCCACCCCCGACTCGCGTTCTCGGCGGGGCAAACTGTGGCCAGGTAGGTGCATGGCGGAGGCCGGGCCATGGAGCCCGTGGGGCAGGCCAGGGGCGGGGGAGTGGGCCTGGCTTGGGCGGGGCGCTTAAGCCTTGAGGGGCGCCGCTGCGGTCGCGGCCGAGAAGGGGCCACGTGCAGGGAGCCGCGGCCGGGGAGCTGCACAGAAGGCGGGGAGATTTGCAAACTGTTGCTGCCACATGGCTGCTCCTTTCGATCCATTCACATTGAAATGAGGCCGGCGCGTGCCTCATCTGCCGCAGGGCGCTGCCACGCGTCAGCCCGGCCCGCCGCGTGCCAACTGGGGCAGTGGGGCTGGCAGGGCCTGCCAGCCGTGGGGGCGCAGCCCGGGGCCCTGAGGCCGGGAGGGGGCGGGGAAGGGAGCCGAGCTACCCTAGCCGCTCAGGCGCCGCCGTTCCGCGGACCTTGGCCCTGCGATTGGGAGCGAGCCGACGAGAAAGGGCCGGGACGGACGGGTTTCGGAGGGGGGCCGGGATCGATGCCGCCGCTCCCCGCAGATGCGCCCCGGCAGCGCTACTCTCCATCTGCCGCTGCTCGCACCTGCCGGTCAATAAATCGATTTTACAATTTAATGCAGCAGCTTCCCGCCCGCCTGGGACAGATGCCGCCGCAGAACCACCTCCGCCCTCACCCCTCCCCTCGAGGGGCGCCAGCGGTTAGGGCAGGGATTCCCGCTCGGCAGGCGGTGCCCCGCGGGGCCTTGTTCACCTCTTTCTCGAGTCCCTACAAGGAACTGCCCGCTCAGGGTCTTTCCCGCGGAACAGAGTGGGTTTCCCATAGGACAGGCCTGAGGCTGGTGGAGGAGAAAAGATGATGACTTAGTGGTGGCCCTGGGGACTCATTTGGGGGCTTTATGGGGAACAGGATGCCGTGGCTGATAATAAGATGTGAGAGACCCTGTGAGGAGAAAGGGGTAGGACTTGGGGCATGGGCGCTGAGAGACCATGAGTCCTGAGGACTCCCCATGGTCCCGATGGGGAGGGTTGAACTGGAATGGGGCCTCCCCCCACCCCCACCTGCTCTGGCTGAGTCTGGCGAATAAGCAGAACATGCACCAGGGTTTTGGCACTCCTCAGCCACGTAGTCTTGGGGCCTTGGGGCTTGTAATTTATTTTTATTTTTTAAAAAAAATTTGGGGGGGTTGCTGCAGAGAGAATCTCAAGCAGGCTCCTCCCATGCACTGACCCTGAGATCATGACCTGAGCTGGGCACTTAACCAACTGAGCCATCCAGGTGCCCCTAAATTTTATTTTTAAGTAATCTCTACACCCAGTGTGGAGCTCAAACTCACAACTCTAAGATCAAGAGTCACAGGCTCTACTGACTGAGCCAGCCAGGCATCCCTCTTTGGGCTTGTAATTTAAACCCCTGGGTTTTCTTATCTGTGCAATGGGGGTAATAATAACAGTAACACGGGAGGGTGACCGAGGGACTGACTATATGTGATTACACATTTGCAGGGCCCAATAAACACTAATTTCCTTTCCCTCAGGTGACATCCTGACAGCCAGGGGTAGACTTGGAGTAGAAGGGAGATTGAGGTCCAAAAGGAAAGGAAGGAAAAAGGAGAGCTGAAAGCAAACAGTCATAAGGGAGGAAAGCCAGGTTGGGCATGGAAAGAGGTGGGCCCTGTGGAAAACCTTGAGTGTAAGGGCCTTTTGTGGGAAGAGGATGTGACAATGTTCTTGGGTGGAGAGAGAAGACTGGAGCTTTGAGAATGGGTTTGGAGAAGAGATGAAGGTTGGAAGAACCAACTGCCCATGGCCTTGGACTTCCAGAGAGGATTATCCTGCCAAGGCCAAGTGTAGGTCTCAAGATGGCAGCCCTCTTCTTTCCTGGTGGTGTTTCAGAGCAGAGGTGTGTAGGAAGAAGGAGAACTCAACTTCTGAACTCCCCTGGTCATTGAGGCTCCTAGTAGCTCAGGGAACTCAGCCCTCCCCACATCACCAAGAGGGCTGGGTGGTCCACAGACTAGGCTGGACTGATGGTCCATGACTGGTGACCCACTGTCTCAAGGAATGATGTCCAAGTGAGTAAGATCATTGAGCATGAGTCAGAGTGCCTGTTCTGGCTCCTTGTGAGACCAGGAGCACCTCCCGCCTTCAACCTCCCTGATTTCCATGGAGCCTGAGGGCTGAGGCTAGCCTTATACACTGCATCCTTTGCTTTCTTGGAACGTCAGCACAGGTGGCACCTGGAGCTGGAGTAACTGGTGTGGACGCGGCCCTCTCCTTTTCAAGGAGAACACTTTGGCCTGCAGAGACAATGGACTCAAGAGAGGAGAAGGTGAGGGCCCCTGACCTGAGAAGCCCCTTTTAACTGTATCAGAAGGAAGCTCTCCCCAGGCCTCCTGTGTGCTGATCAAGAGGAAAGGAGGGGCAGGGTGGAAACCTCCTGGCTGGAGGCAAGGGTCCTCACTGGTGGTGACCCAGCAGCTGCCCCAGCTTCATCTGCCAAACCCAGGGGATGCCTGGAAAGCTAGGGCCAGGAGCCATGCAGCGGGTATTTCCAGACACAGAGGAGTCCGGGGTTTATGGTAGCCTCCACGGCAACTTTCCCAGAGCCCCTGGCTTCCCCTTCCCTAGCTCCTTCCTGTCCCCACCCTAGCGAACGAACAGGGAGGCCGGGGGCGGGGGGAAGGGAGGGAAGGCTAACGGAGGCCTCTGCGTGAAGACCCTCTGGCTGTAGGCCCGCACCCTAGCCTGCCCTTGCCTCCTGCCCAGATCCCTCTCAGGGCGCGGACGACTTTGAGAGGTGGCTCACAGGGCTAGAGAACAGAGGGTACAGGGCAAAGACATTGCTCAGAGTGATGGGACTGAGAGAGAACCTTCTGCCAGCTTGTGCTGAAGGCCTGAGGGAATTGGGGCAGAGCCTGAAAGCAAAGGTTCAGGCACCCCCTGGGCCCTAGATCTTGGGCCGGCTTCCTTAGCTGGGGTTTTTCTTCCTCTAGAGAAGCCTTTTCACTCACTTGTCCTCTACCCCGGCTGACTAGCCTCCACTGTCCCTCCCCAGCATACAGGTCACTTGTCTCTGAAACCTCTCTTCTCTGTTAACTTTTACAGGTGGGAAGCCCTCCCCAGCCGCACCCTCCCGCTCAGCCCTCACTCCTCTCTTCTGGCTCTGGCCTTCCATTGGCACCCAGGCTCAGCGTTGTCCCTGGGTTCCCCAGGTTCCCGGGTGCCATTCACCTTCCACTGACCAACAACTCATCTCCTGAAAGGAACTCTGACCTCTCCTCATTTCTCCACACCGCTTCTGATCTCTGATCCCAGCTGCCACCCAGGACTTGAAGCGAGCAAGAGATAGGGGATGGGCAGCCCCAGGAACCTGGGAGTGGGGACTACTCAGACAGCCTCCCTGGAAGAAAGGATCAGGCCCGAACCAGGAAGTGTCGTGTTTCAAATACTCTCATAGAGAGAGAAAGACATCAGGGACAGGTGCCAACTCTGAACGGCTGCCTCAACAGGCAGGGCACTGTTCCCTGGAGAAGGCTGAAGAGCAATCTGACTGCCATGGTCAAGTAGGTGATGGGTCTGAAGCAAAGGGTTGTGACAGGCTACCTCCTTCTCCCACCATGGTCAGAATGAGAGGAAACGGGCTTCAACTGTGACAGGAAGGATTTAGGTTAGACATATGGGAGAACTTCCTGTGACAGTGTCTACCCTATGTATCCCAGTTGTTCGTCCAGGTTGAACTCTTCCCTGGAGTTGATGAATTGCATGTTGTTGCTTGCTAATGAGTAACTTATCTTGCCTGTGATTAGCAAAGAACCTCCAGCCCAGACAATGTATGTGTCCAGACTCTTCCCCAGGGAAGAAGTCCAGAGAGGCCTGGGTGGCACCAGGACCAGAGCCCCCAGGGAGTTTTCCGGACAAGCTTAGGCCATTGTGAGCCAGTGTCACTTTGCCTCTCCTGCCCCCAGTCCTCTGGCCACCATTCTCACAAGCCCTACGGAGCTGTCCAGCCACAAGAACTCTGAGGCAAAGGGGCAGGTTGGATTTAAGGTGTGGGAGCTCACAGAGAATTTCCAGAGCAATGGTGAATACTCAGGGTCTTCAGCCCCAGGGATTTCAGTAATAGCTTCAGTTAACTCTATACATTTAGAAATAGACAGGCTTCGGCCCTCTATTGTGCCCACTCCCCCCAGTCTCCCGAATCCTGCTTGGGCAACACGAATACTCCTGTTGTTGGAGCATTCTTTTTTTTTTTTTTTTTTAAGATTTTATTTTATTTATTTATTCGACAGAGACAGAGACAGCCAGCGAGAGAGGGAACACAAGCAGGGGGAGTGGGAGAGGAAGAAGCAGGCTCATAGCAGAAGAGCCCGATGTGGGGCTCGATCCCATAACGTCGGGATCACGCCCTGAGCCGAAGGCAGAGGCCCAACCGCTGTGCCACCCAGGCGCCCCTAGAGCATTCTGCCACCAAGATCCCTGTGTCGCCTTGTGACCAACTCCCCTGTCTCTTGCTTCCCCTCCTCTCCTAAGTGACTTGATCTCATACCCAGATTACCGTAGCCCTTCTCCAGGTGGAGAAGAAGCCAGGGAGACCCAGGACAAATCCATCAAACTGCCATCAAAAGAAGAGAATGCAGGCAAAAGATGTGTGCACCCCATGGCTAGCCTTCTGGGGGCCACATGTGTATGCAGAGTTTGGGTCCATCAGTCAACCAATTGTGGATGAGGTCTAGTACCGGGCTACGGTCAGCGAGGCCAAAGGGAACACCATAGTTCACTCCTGATGCCCATGGGATGTGGGGATGAAACTGCGGCTCATGAAAACAAATGCGATGACCTTGGGAACCAGGGTTCAGAGAGGGAGTGGGGCTTCAGGGGTCAAAAGAGGCTTTGTGGGAGAGGGGGACTGCACTGAGCCTGGCTGGAAAAAAGAGTGGAACTTAGAAAAGAGAGGGCATTCCCAGCAGGGAGAATGGAGAGAGGAAAAGGATCAGGGTGGAAATGGCGTAGGAAGAGCTGGAACAGATTTCACACGTGGTGGGTGGGACATGAGGTTAGATAGCTCGGGTTTGGGGACCCAGCAGGCATATTCGGACTCGACTGAGAGGCAGTCAGGAACCTGTGGGCTCTAGAGCTGAGGCGGGCGTTCTGGCAGTGGCATACAAGGTGGTCTAGAGCGGGGAGGTCCAAAGGGAAGACCAGAGGCAGCTAGGAGCCTTTCTGCACCTCTGGCTGGGGGTCAGGTGTGCACTGACGCCTGGGTCCTGCCCTTGAGATGGCTGGCCACCTGAGAATGCCAGACCCCTGATGACCTGCATAGGGAGCCCTGCAAACATGACCAGTGTCAGGGCTCCCCAGCTCCAATACTGAGGATGGGGGCCACTCTGGCCATGCCACTTCCCCTGCCAGTTCTCCCCACTTCCTCCTTTTACTCTCAGAGGCCCGAGGCTCTGCATGGGAGCCCAGACTTGCCTAGAAGAGGATAAAGGGTTGGATCAGGCCCGGGTGCATCTAACCTCAGGCCTGGAACGCACAAAGGGAATCCATAAGCTCAGGGTGAGGGGAGTTCTCAAGGCCACCTAGACCACCTAGACGAACCCCATGTTCTGTAACCAAGAGCTTGAATACCTCCAGGGATTGGATCCTCACCCTGGCTCCAGGCTGAGCCTGCAGTTTAGATAGTTCTGGTGATAGAAAGTACATCCACTTATTGATCCAAAAGTCCCGCTGTGGTCAGTGTGGCCTGGTGGCATGGGAGGGCTCTGTTTGAGCTGGGCCTCGCTCAGGGGCTTCTGGAATGGCGCTGCCAGAGGTAGGGTCCCCCAGCCTCCTGGATCTGGGGCGGTTCTGCAGGATCCTGTGGGCCCCCTGCTGCGCCTGCTTGGCGCCCTGGGCTGGGGCAGTTTAAGCGTGAGAAGCCTGGGTCAGTTCCCAGCTCAGCCCGGGGGTGGGGCAGCCAGGGTGAGGCCAGCCCTGGTCAGCCCTTCTCAGCCTCACCGGGGAGGCCAGGCTCAGGTCAGCCTGTCGCAAGGGCCGTCCCTCCCCAGGCTGAGATCATCGCCCTCCGGCCTCCATGGCAGCCCCCACCCCCAGCTGAGCTCACTGCCCTGGCCCGCTGGGGGACATTGTTGTCTCCCGGGCCCCTCCCCCGGACTCAATGAGCTGTTTGTTGGCATGTCCGGCGCGGGCAAGGGGAGGGCGGGCACAGGGAGCCCGCACACAATGGGGATTCCGTCCATTCTGAGGTGGCTGCGGGAACCAGGCTGGCTTTGTCCCTGGGACCCTCATTCCCACCATTTAGCGGAGCCGGAACTCCAGGCGGAAGGCCCCGTATAAGAACAACAATGTCGTCACCCTGTCTGTGGGGGAGGGTGCTGCAGGCCAGGGCTCCTGGGGCCCAGGGGACCCACAGTCTGGGGCAGCTGGAGGGGCACTTGGGACAGGTCTTAGGGCTGAGGCCGTGCCAGAGATCCGAGGAGAACTCAGGAGGCAGATGGGCGCTCCCCCACCTGCCCTGCCCGGTCGTCAGCAGCCTGTGGCAAGCATGGAAGGGGGCTCCCTGGTCTCACCAGCCATGCTCTGCTCCTCCGGGTGCAAACAAGAGCCCTAAGGTGCAGAAGGGACGAATGCATCCCGTAAGCCCTGTTTGGTGGTGTGCCATGGAGGGACTGAGTTAGGGGCAGCCTGACCCGCAGGCCTTTCTGCATCCGACTTGGGCAAAGAACTTTGCTCAAAGCTGGGCTGAGGCCCATTTGTGGACCACGAGCTTGGCTAGCCTGCCCCTTCGGAAGTGGCGGGGGCTGCTCAGACAACAAGTGTTTATTTTCTAGTGGGGGGGGGGACAGGACGTCATGGCGTTTCCCTCCTGCCTAGTGCTGCAGTGGTTCTCACAGTCTGGGCACTGGTGACATCACCAGCCTTTCCTCCTCAGCCCTGGCCTCCTTGCCTCCCCCTCCCACCCTACCCCATACTCTGGCTGGGCGACACAGTTCTGAAGCTTCTGCTTCCGGTGCGGGCACTTCTGAGCAGGTCCTCATGGAGGATGTGAGCAGCTGGGAAGTACTAGACCATCCCCTTGTCACTGCCCTTGGCATTCAGGCTGAGCCAAGGGTAGCCCCTCTGTGCTCATGCTCCCCAGAATTGTTGGTGTCCCACCCGGGCATGCTCCTAGTGTGATGCTGGCCCTTTAAGGGTCTTGGGAAGCCAGAACAACAGGAAATCCAAACGGCCTCATTAGGCAGCTCGGAGCTCAGCACAGTAATTAGTGCCCTGAAAACAAAACAAGGAAAAGCAGGTGGTGGTGCCCCCCCTCAATCTCGGCTGCCCCCGGCATGGCCTGTTAGTACCCAGAGCTAGGCAGCTGGGATTGGAGCCCCTCCCTTCTAAGCCCCCTCACCCCAAGCTCCTGAAGCCGCCTGCCCACTGCCCAGGCCAAGGGTCAGAGCCTAAGCTTCTGGGGAGCAGGCAGTGGCTTCTGAGCGAACTGTTTCCCCTGGGGAGACTGAAGCCCCAGGGGTGAGCACTGGGGCTTCCCCTCTTCCGCAGCCAGGTGGCCACTTGTCCACAGCATCCTCCACCTGTTTGGAAAATGCTGCGATGGGGGCTGGGAGCTGGGGTGAGCTCCTCTAGCGGGAAAGGGAGACCCCTGGGAAACCCAAGCCAAGAAGGCCCCCTTAGGAGAAGGGAAAAGCCTGCTCTGTGGTCCTGCCTCTCAGGATCTGTGGTGATTCTCCAGGCAGACAGGACCACTTGGGCAGAGGGGATGGTAACCCATAGGCCCTCTGGACAGACCCTGGGGACTTCCCAGCCCCCTCTGTTGGTTAAAAAAAAAAAAAAAAAAGAGGCCTGGTGGGAGGCAAAAAAGGATACTAGTGAGTTCTCCTGAGCCGGGCTGCAGGCCCTGGCTCATTTTATCCTTTCCCCTCCCCGTTGATGCAACTGGAGCCTCGCCTTGTTGCTGACTCCTGAGATATCTCCCTTTATTTGTACAGCTAGGGGAGGGATATACTATGCTCCACTTAAGAAACGAATATTCATTCAACAAACATTTATGGAGTAGTTGCTATACTCCCTACACTATGCCAGGTGTTCCTGAGAAGGTTTCAGAGAACTCACTGTGATAGCTCATTACAGTCCTTCTCCATCTCTCTAAGTAATCTCTATGCCCAACGTGGGACTTGAACTCACAACCCTAAGATCAAGAGTCACGAGAGCCAGGAGCCCCAGTCCTTCCCTGTCTTGAGAAGGCCTTCAAGTGGAGGGACTATGGCTCTCTTCAGGTGTGTATCTCCCCATAGACCTAGCATGTAGGTGACTGCTGCAAGTTTATGAACAATTAAAAATGAACCAGGAATGGTCATTTACCATGTTACTTACCGTGTAAGTTTACCAGCAGCAGCATCCTGACAAGGCCCCCAGCCCTTGGTGATAATCATAGCTCCTGTGCTCAGAGCCCAGACCTCCAGGAGGGCCCTAGGCTTTGTGTAAGGGCTGAGGACATATGGGGAAGGAACCTCGAGTCCTCCTGAGAATAGAGCTGGCTATGACCCTGGGATGTGGGGAGCAGTTGCCTGGGTTACCGGCTATGTGAGGAAGGGGGACGCTGAACAGGAGAGCTGGGCAGGTTGGGTGTGGAAGGTGGCCAGCCTATGGCCGGTGAATGGGGCTGTAATTAAGCTGTGGGTAGGTTTCTGGTCACAGAGCCTGTTGGCTGAGAACAAAGGCCGCAGACTTCATTGCCCAAGGGGAAGAGAAGGAGCAGAGGGAAGGGGCAGCGGTAACCCAGAGCCTCCTATCAGGTTGGTCAGGGAACTCTGCAGGCATCTCAGAGGCCATCAGCTAGATGGGGGGAAATTTCTGAGGGGCTTCAATCTGGAACTGAGGGGCCGGTGCTGATGGTAGAGGTGGAAGGGACCAGCCAGCGACCAAAGCGTCACAGGGTCATGGAACAGGGGTTTCTCAGCCCTGACTACACTACAAGAATCACTTGAGCAGATCCCTAGAGATTTTGACATAATTGTTCGGAAAAGGGGCCTAGGAGGCACTGGTATTTTCTAAAAGCTCCCTAAATGACCCATTGCGCCCCCAGGATTGAGAACCACTTCTCCCGGGGAGCAGAGGGCCCTGCTTTAAATCCTAGGGTCTCATTGGCCCCTCCCCAGAGCCTACAGTGCTCAGAGGCCACACCCACTGGACCAAAGAGAGCAAGTGCCCTGGGGAAATGGGCAACAGAGTCCGGTCCGCTTGGGGGTGGAGCCTTTGGAGCAGCCCTCCCCTTCTTGGACCCCCAATCCCAGTGGAAAGTTACCCAGGGAAGCAACCGCGGGGCAGATAAGGAGAGAAGCCTGGGGGGGAGGGGTGTCCGTGGGGTGCCCTTGGCCTCTCCAGGCCCCCTAGCAGGGACCCCGCCGCCTAACCCTCTAGGCCCCCAGGCCCCGGGGACAGCGCCCCCGGAGAACAGGCCGGGGACTGGAAGGGAAGAGAGGTAGACTCGAAGCACCTGAGCTGATGGGGCCTGATCCCGCTCGGGACGTGCGCGCTCCTGAATCATTTCCCGGATACAGCTCAACGGCCCAGACTTCAAGGTTTTGGGGGGGAAATCTTTTTTCCAAGTTCCTCGATCTGTCATCCCCCTCCCCCGCCGGCCGGATAGGCCTGGACCAGTGTCCTCTCTCGGCTCCCCCTCAGCCTCCCAGCTCGGGCTTCTCCACTGAACTCCCTGGACATTGTTTCCCGCCTCAGGAAGTCTCTGATGCCCTGCGCTGGATTTTGTTTTCCTTGTTATCGGGACAACTAATATTTTTTCCTGTGCGGAAAAAAAAAAAAAGATTTTCCCAAGCAGATTACAGCTGTCAGTGAGGGGGGAGGGGGCTGGAGGTTGAGCCCTCCCTTCACCCGCCCCTTCTGCCACCCTTACAGGGCTGAGCTTTTGAATGAAGGAGGAAGCACTGGCCCCAGAGCCTGCCCCGGCCAATTGGAGCTGGGGCAACTCTGGCCCTGGCCTTGGCAGAAGTCAGACCCCCGCCCTCTGCCTGTGGGGCCCCTGCTCCCCGCTAAGAGGGCTGACCTGTGGCTGTGTCATATTTCCAAGGACAGGGAGAGGGTCTTGAGCTGGCCTTCTCTCTGGGGAACTGAAAAGGCCGGCCACCCCGCAGTGGCAGCAAGGCAGGACCTGAAGAGAGACACCCTGGGAGGAGCGGGTGCACACAGGAGACCCAGCTCTGTGGAACTACGTGACTTTGGGCCATTCCCTCTCCTCCCTGTGCCTCAGGCTCCTCCCCTCCACCAGGGACATATTGATAGCTACTTCGCCTATCTCAAGGGTTCTGCTGGGACAATGCAGATGAGATAAGGAATATGATTCAGTGGCAGAGGTTCCTCTGACTCAGGTCAAAAGGGTTAATGGCAGGTGTCTCAGTTCAGTACCTTGTGAGCTGCACGAGGCCCCAAAGCCAGCAGGACCAGAAAACAGAGGCTGTCCCTGAGCAGGCTGTTGGATCGACACACCCGGGTGTGCATGCACACAGGCACACGAACGTGAAACACACACACACATACGCGGGCCTGTGCATTCTTCCTTGATAAGTGCTCCCTTTCTGCCCGGGGTGTTGTGGCTCTAGGGACAGGCTGCTGGGGTCTTTTGGGGCAGGGAGCTGTGGCATGACCACCACTGCAACAAAAGAGACTTTCCGAAGATGACTGAGGTTCTTTTCAAGTTAACGACAACAAATAGAAGAGTTTCAGATGTGGGTTACTCAACTGTTCGTGATTCGCAAAGCCCCCCCATGCCCTGTACCCTCCTGCAAGGTGGGATGGTCTGCCATCAGTGCAGTGGGCTCCTTGGTGGGCTGAGGGCAGGAGTGAGCAAGGCCGTCTGTCAGGAGGTGGGAGGAAATAGGATGATTTCCATTTAAACTTACTTTCTATCTAAAAAAAAAATTGAGCTTTAATAATATTTCATACAGGTTTTGACTCTAGTGCGTAATTTATGCATGAATGTTCATAATCAAAACAGTTTGGAAACCACTACCCTGGGAGACCCAAGCCCTGTGAAGGCTTTATATCCTATCAGAAGCCCGGTTCAGACCGGGTGCTGGGTGAGGGAAGGGAGCTGTGGAGGAGGGGCTGAGGAGCTCTGGGTACAGGATTGCTGGGGCCCTGTCAGATTCCCGGATGCCACCAGCAGTGTGGACCTTCCTGGCCACCCTGTGGCCTCCCTTCTCCCTGCCTACGCTTTCAGGCCTGCTTAAGCCCCTGTAGGGCTCTAGGACCTTTGACTGCCATGCTTCCTGCAGGGGAGAGAGTGGTCCTGTGTGACACTCCCCTAACCCCCTGGAAGCTGGCTAAAGTGCGGCCGGGGTCCCCGTAGCTGCCCTGTATGTTGTGTCACCCCAGGAGAAAAGTCCCTGGCGGGAGGCGGCCTTCTGCCGGGAGGCTGTTTCCTCAACCAGCCAAGGTAAGAAGTGGGGGATTTCCAGTCCTGTCCACGGGGCTGACTTTAGTACTGGGGGCTCCTCTCCTCGCTCATGCAGCCCAGACCAGGGTGAGGACAGAAACTCCGGTGTTAGGCCCGCTTATTGGCAGATGGGTGTGAGGGAGAGCAGTCAGCTAAGCCCACAAGCCTGCAGATGCTGCTCCCTGCCTCTGAGGGAGCTGAGCCCACCATGCCACCCCAGGGCTACACCTGGGACCGGCAGGAACCCAGCCCTGGAAGACCCCGACAGACATGTTGGTGGGGAGGGGGTGCTGGAAATCCAGAGCCACGCTTACTCATGGGCCTGTGGGGAATGACTCAAATTGATAAATGCCCCTGCCTAACCCCAGCCAACCCTGGTTCTGGTGGTAAGGGGAATGACAGCTCTCCATCTCACCCTTGAAGCCTCCCCTAACTGGCCGATACTTCCAAGGATGCTGGAGTCAAAGGAGCCACTGTGAGCTCCTTAGGCGGGGGCCAGAAGCCTTACATTCCAGACATCCTGCCCTGAAAGCATGACCCCTAGGAATGGGAAGCCGTACCCTAACAGCATTCCCTGTATTCCTGGACAGTGGTCAGCTGAGCAGGGAAGGCAGGTGCAATCCGGGGGGGGGGGTGCGCTGAGTGGAGAGAGAGGTAGGCACTTGTGGTAACCTGGTGATGGTGGTACAATGCCCCAGCTCCAGTGTGGTTCTGCTCAGGCCCAGATGCGGGCTTAAGACACTAGACTCGGGGTGCCTGGCTGGCGCGGCCGGTGGAGCATGCAACTCGTGATCTTCAGGGGGTGCAAGTTCAAGCCCCACACTGGGTGTAGAGATTACTTAAAAAGAAATAAAATCTTAAAAAAAGAAAGAAAGAAAGAAACAAACAAACAAACAAACAACTGGACTCTAACTCCACCTTCATGGAGATTCTCCTGTGCCTCAGACGCTTGCGAGTTTTATTTCATTACTTGGCTCGTATGTATTTGCTGTGTGCACATGTGTCTGTGTTTCACGTACACATACACATGCTTGCAGCTTGTGTGATTGAGGCATGCCAGGTGGAGGAATAGGCTGGGACTCATGCGAAGTCCCTGAGTGGGAGAGTGAGAGGTGAAATCATAAATCCAGCCACCACCAATGCAGGCTAGCAACACGCCATGATGTGTGTGTTTGTGTGTTACCATCCATCTACACAGCAACCAGTCTTCCGAGGATGGTGCAATGAGCACATCCAGACATCTAGGTCAGGATTTGAACCCAGGTCAGTCTAAGGCCACGCCAGAGATCTCTCTACCAGGCTCTGTTGGCAAAGTCTTCCTTAATTACCCTCCATTGATCCTTGTCTCTGAGACCCTGGCTGCCCTGGTCTGAGGTCACAGGCCTTTCCCCTCTCCTTCTTTCCTCCCCTCCAGTCCAGGTGGCAAAACAAAGCCTCTTCAAGGCCGCTTGGAGCCCAGGATGCTGTGCCCAGACCTTCACATCTAGCCTGTCCCCAGTTCAGAGAGGGTCTGGCTGGCCCTGGGCGGGATCAGCTAGGGCTGAGCTTGGGCAGCTGTTTACAGTAAACAGAAAGCTCCTGAGGAAGGAAGAAGGGGAGGGGCTGGGGTCGCCATGGAGACAGGGACTGAGCCGCAGGGCCTCAGGCCTGATCCACTAGCACTGCTAATGCATCCCTTCCCCTTCTAGAGCTGAGGAGGCCCAAAGAAGGTCCAGTCAGGGCAGCCTGAGCAGGAGAGGCAGGGGCGGGTAGGCTGGGCCTCAGAGCTGTGCCCACCGAGAACACACTGCCACCTCATTATGTATTTCAACTTACTATTAACAACAACTAATGTTTATTGACGTCAGGTCCTTGAGAATATGTTTTCTTATTTAAACCCTAACAACAACCAGGAGGTAGGTTCAATAGTCTCTAATTTATAGACGAGGAAATCAAAATTTAGAAAGATTAAGCCATTTGTCAAGGTCACAGAGCTTATAAGTGACAGAGCAAAAATGTTGGATCAAAAACTCTATTTAGCCAGGCAGGTAGGAGATGAGCTAGCTGGTAACGCTCTGAGTCCCTCAACCGATGGGGAAACTGAGTCCCTTGGATACCAAGGGGACTTTCCCAGGCTTCTGGCGTTAGTCAAAGAGATTGCTGGGGACAGAACCCATGTGTTCCAGCCCTAACCACTAGACCACACGGCTTCTCCATGGCTTGAGCTGGGAAGGTCCAAAGAGAAACTCCCTTTCCAGCCCCAGCCTGGAGTGTAGACTCTTCCCCAGCTAACAGGCTGCCCCTGTGGAGGCCAGGCTGGGCCAGGGTGCCGTGGGGGATGCTGGGGGGTTTCTGCCCACACATATGGTTTCCAGATTCCAGGGGATGAAAAGGAGGCCCTTTGGGGCGGAAATGGGGGATGTGTGATGACAAATTTAGACTGATTGCTTAAAAAAAAAAAAAAAAAAGAAAGGCCAAGAAACCCTAAAAAATAAAAGCAAAAATTCCGCTAGAAAACCAAAGGGAATATTTGATTGTGAAACTGAGCTGCCGTGAGGTGCAGCACGGTTTAATGTGGAACAGTATGAAGGGTCCTTTCAACTTTGCGCAGAGGCTGGAGGGAGAGGAGGCTCTGTCTGCTGTTCTTGGCTTGGCCTGCTGAGTTCTGGGACAGAAATGAAGTCAAGCAAGACAGCTGGGAGGATGCCTGGAGTTCAGGAGTACTTGTTGAAGGCAATCTCCTATAAGGCTTGGGCCCTTCAGGTAGCTAGACTCCAAGGGTCTTCCCTGCTGGCTTATGGCCCAGGGTCCCCCCTGCTCCAGTAAGGAGCCACCCCAGGGGATGCTCCAGCTGGCCTGTACCAGAGAGCATGTGAAAGGATGAGCTGTAAGGTGGGGGTTTGGGGTATCTCTGAGTTCCAGCCTTAAAGGGAAATGGCCAAGAACAGAAGGTAAAAGAGAGGACAGCTGCCTGGAATTCTGGTCTGCAGCAGGCCCAAGGGGTCAAAGGTCAAGGGGGGGACAAGGGGGACTTCCTGAGGCTCCCAGGGGAGTGCCAGCCAGCCAGCCAGCCAGGCTGTTGTGCAAGCTCGGGCTGGACCACGAGGGCAGGCTGGCAGAGGAGGCACGCCTGGCCCAGCCCCCTCCACCGATCCTATCTGTTCCGTGGAGCAAGAGTAGTGTCCTCTCTCCTCCAGAAACCGGGACCCCACTCCCCAAGGCAGCACTCCTGTCCCACCTCAGGGGCCATGTTCTATATGGCTGAGGGATTCCTCTCTCACACTCATACTGAGTCTCTTCCCAGAACCGCCATCTTTTGAGAAACCAGAAGAGCCTTCTCAAGCAAGCCTCTTTCTTCCAATCCCACCCTGATTCCCAAAGAGGAGATCAGAGGGGTTTGTGCGGGAAGAGCCACGATAGGGCTTACAGAGTCCCAGCCCCTGAGGGACGAGGCACAGAATGACGTGGAAGAGAAACAAGCCAACAGGAATGGCTCAGGGGCCCCGTGCTAGGCTAACCTCGCAGGTGTGCTGCACTGTTCTTGGGCCTCCAAGTTGTTCTCTTCATTCGCATTTTAGACTGAAGAAATTGAAGTTCTGAGGGGATGATTAAACTGACAGCTGGTAAACGGCAGAGACTTACACTTGTTCTTTCCAGATCACCTCCCTGTCCCTCAGCTCAACGCCCTTTAGCTGGAGAGGGAGAGCCAGCACAGTGAAGCCTAGGACAGTGTTTGGCTCCTGACGGGCACAGGGGTCACTGGTGACTGATGGTGAGTCTTACGGAGAAGGGACAGGATGCTGGCTGGAGCTTCACGTCAGCCCCTGGTTTCTGCTCTGAAATTCAGCACCTGTAAGATCAGGAGGCAGACTGGCAGCAGTGGTTTGCCAGCATCCTGGCGTCCCACAGAGATTGGGGCAGGGGAGGAAAGGACAGTAAACAGGGGCGTGGGCCTCCCAGCCCAGCGTCCACCAGGGAGGCCCAGCATATCCATCTCAGGCGCGAACACCCACGAAGGCCTTTCTGTGAACAAGAGCAGCTGAGGTCTCTGCCGCACTGAGCTTCGGGAGGCATGGTCTAGGTAGCTCAGGTCCTGGGCTGGTGAGAAGCCAGAGGATCTGGTGGGGGAAGTGGGGGAGACCACGTCTGGGCTGCGGGAGGAAGCAGGCTGGAGGCAGAGCTGTGAGACGCGGCGGAGGAGGTGAGCTGCAGATAGACAGCACCTGCCCCGCACCTGGGAAACACAAACAGACTTTTGACTGCGCTGGACCGGGAACCAAGAGCGCACCCAATTTCCTGCAGCCGGACCAGTGCCCCTTCTGTTTTCCTGCGGGGCCTGCCTGGGCTTGTTCTCAGTGGACGCTGGTTGCTGGTCACCAGCGTAAGGCCACCCTAACCTCCCAGTGACCCCGTGGTTCCCACTTCTCAGCTCAAGAGCTACTTCAAGGTGAGAGCTGAGAAACAGCGGAGCAGCCCAGGGAGAGGAAAGCACCCCATCAGAGGGCATTCAGCGAGAAGAACCCTACTCTGTGCCCCCTTTATCAGCCATCCTAGACCCCAGTTTGCCATCTGCCTCAGTTTTCCCTTTTGGAAACAGGGCATGAGAACGGAGTCCCTCTCCTGGTGGCTTCGGTAGGTATAGCTCCCCGAAAAGCATCATCGCCGTGCTCCAGGTGGAGGAGAAAGCTGGGGGCTCTGGCTGCCCGGTCACTAGAACTACCTAGCATCCTCCCTCTAGCCCACTGCCCACGCCAGGCCTGCCTCTGACCACCATTCACCCTCAACCTGCTTCAGGGCCCAGCCTCACTCCACATAATCAAGCTGCCAGCAGGGTCCTTTGTGGTGCTGCTCCCGTGTGGCACTGCCTAGGGGCCCCGCCATGGGGCAACAGATGGACCTATGGTCTCTACAGAACAATGGTGGGGGAGGGGCTCTGGCATCGCCTGCCCCAAACAGGAAGCACTGCATGAGCTTCAAAGAACTGGCAGGGCCAAGGGGCTGAGTGGCTGGAGCCAGTGCCAGGACTGGCGGCTGCCCGAAGAGATGCCTGCCAGCCTCAGGATGCCCAGCCTGCAGTGGGGGTGGGGTTGCAGTGGCCGGGGCAGCTGGGGCTTGGACAGAGGATGCCTCGCGCCCTCCTGGCAGCAGCCTTTGACCTAGAAGCAGGTTGAGAAAAGGGCGCTCCGCCACGAGCAGGCTGTCACCCGGCTCTGCGGCCACTCGCGGGCCAGGCTGCAGGTTCTTTCCCAGGCCACAGTGGGTCTGGCCCTCCAGCAAGCAACCATGAGGGGCAGGGCTGGCACCAAGCCTGCCGCCCACTCCCTGCCTCCTGCTCCCAGCTGCTCTGCTCTGAGCCTTTTCCTCTCCACTTCCTGTTCACACAGGGGGGGGCGGGAAGTGGAGGGAGGAAGCTGGGGGGAGGCGTGTAGGGGGGACCCATTGAATAAAGCCTGTTCACACAGGGGGGGGCGGGAAGTGGAGGGAGGAAGCTGGGGGGAGGCGTGTAGGGGGGACCCATTGAATAAAAGGAATTAACCGTTTCCCTCCTCTGACCTCTGGGAATTTCCGCCTGTGAAAGTGTCTCGAAGAATCTGCAGAGCTGGGGGAGTGGGGAGGAGGTATGCCCCTCTTGGCCCCCTCCCTTGGTGGTGGTGGGGCCAGATAACTCCCTTGGGGCCCCCTCACCTTTTGTTTCCCTGGCGCCAGGGGGACAGTGCCAAGGGCAGCCTGGAGCCTGATAGCCCCAGAGCCCCCTCCCAACAAATGGTGTTGATGAGGGCCCAGCCTACAACTTGAGCCCTGAGGTGGGGGAAGAGGGGAATTCGAGCATTGGTGGTCCTGGGGGAATGAGCTCACACCCACGACGGCCAGGCTTGGAGCCCCGTGCCCTCCCTGTCAGAGCTGGTGCCCTTGGCCCGGCTGCCTTAGGGACAGGAGAAGGGAGGGCCGCCCAGCGGGAAAGCCAGGCCTCAGACACTGGGGCATCACACCCTCCGATGGCCACTCCCCGTGGAGCTGTTTCGGAAGGGAGCCAGTGGTTTCGGGAAGCCAGTCGACAGCGCCCCCTCGTGCCGGCGGACGACTTGGCCAGGCAGCCCCCCAGAGCCCTCTCAAGGGCGCGCCTCAGGAAGCACCTGCTCCCCAGGACCAGTGACCGCCCTGAGTCTCCCCCAGGTGGCTTCCTTGTTTACAGGCCTCCTGTCCTGTTCTCGGCGTCACTGCCTGTGGCCACTCCTCCTATTTCCAGTGACAGCTCCAGGAGCAGCTCATTCATCTTGGTCTCTGCCCACACAGCTGCTCCCCCACCACACCCCCTTCTGGCTCTCCCCAGGCTTAGGGCCAAGGCCCTGAGGGCCTTCTCTCTCCCCTCCATTCCAGGCCTTGCTTGGTTTCCAAGGATCTAAGAGCTGTGGCTTCCCGTTGCCCTGACTCAACAGAACCCCATTCTGTCAGTGCCAAGGAAGCCTGGGGCCTTTTTTCCAGGAACGAGGAAGCAGCCTAGGACCAGATGGGCAGGCTTGGGAGAGGACAGAAGGGGGCAGGGGCACCCCGGGCTGTCTTAGCCAAGTCCTCTGGGAGGAGGAAGCACTAGGGCAGTGTTTGTTTAACTAACATGGATTAGGCACCCACTATGTGCGGAGACAGACAACCCAAGCTGTTCTAAGCAAGTGACCACGCAAGTGGCAGGTCAAAGTTTAGACCTGATACCGACAGTGGGGACGGTACCCCTTAGCCCTCTACTGGGCAGGTCTAGGTTTGAGGGGAGCCCTGAGGCCACATGGGAAGAGGAAGGGGAACAAGAGCCCTCCAAATCTTCTTGGAACAGAAGGACCAAGATTAGGATGCTCTCTACCCACCCAGTGATTATCAACCCCCCACATCTGCTCCCTCTTCCTTCTGGCGGAAGATGAGGAGTCTGAGGCTCATCAAAGATGGGCAGTTTCTAGCCTGACCACTGGCAGAGGCCATGAGGAGACACTTGTTCTAGTGATTGGGGGAACTTGGCAGGGCAAGACTCCACTAGGACTGCACGAGCTAAGAGGCTTTCAAAAGGGCTACTCGGCAGGGGAGAGAAAAGCCTGCAGTCACCAGCTGGGGGCAGGGTCGGGGGGGTTCACCCCAGCTTGATTCCAGGAACACGAGCTTATTTTATTTCAGTCTGGGCAGCTGACAGACCACACCCAGAGAGCCGGGCAGTGGACTGTGAACCCCAGTCCACCGAGCAAAGGGTGCTGTCTGATGTCACAGGAAGGCCTCGATCCAGGACTCTCTAGGGTAACCACAACTAAAAAAGTGTAATCTGGAGGGGGAGGGGCAGATCACAGGAGTTAGATGAGGAAAATATGTATCCCCAAATGCCATGGATGGTGGCAGTGGTGGTCTCAAAGCTAGCAAAAGCTGGGAATGCAAGGATCCAGGCGGGCAGAGGGAAGGGCACGCAGTATCTAGCACACATAGCATGCGTAAGGGCTAGTGAAGGAAGGAAGGATGAAGGCTTAGATTCACAGTGAGGCAGTGCAGACTCCCAGAACATTCTAGGGAGGAACAGACTGAGGAAGCACTAGTGGAGAAAGTGACAAGAAATCAGTGCCTCCCCGTTGCCTGAGTGTGGAGGATTCTGTGGGGAGCAGCACCACCTGCTGGCCAAAGGCAAGAACAGTCCTCGGTCTGAGAGGATGGTGGACCACCCTTCCCAGCGGCAGCCTCCAGCCAGAGAGGATGGAGTTGAGTGACAAGGAAGGAAAAGCTTTCAGGGTCCTGGCAGCCTCCCTGTGGCACCATAGCCCCCCTGGAGACGATTCACACATCCCCCAGGCCGGCATCAACACAAAGCCATCAACTCCAAAGCCCCCAGTGCAGTGCAGGCAGTTTAATGCACCCCACCCCCATCACCAGCTCCCACTGTCCTCCAGAAGGCCCTCTGCCCCAGGGCACCCCCGACACCAGAGCCCCAGAAGGCATACACAAGAGGCGCCCACTACCAGCACCGCCGTCCCCACCCTCCGCGCCCACGACTTGGAGGGGTTGCCTTTTCACTCTGGGACCTAGGGGCAGACATGGGAGAGGACTTCCTCTGAGGGAGAAGGGCCACAGAGTGAAAAGGAAGAACGGTACTCCCGCTCTAGAAGGTGAACAGCATGTCTGTGGGACGTAGAGAGGAGAAGAGGACTGCTGGATGGAGGGGGGACGGTGATGGGGCTGGAATTCTGACTTCTCCAGGCTAAGGCCCTCTACTGGGAGGCAGGCAGACGGCCTGGCGTCACAGCAGCTCTACGGCAGCTCTCAAGAACAGCGCGGAGAGCGGCAGAATGCACTCACAGATGACACCTTACAGGCGACAGCTGTAATTCCACTCTCCCCAACACGGTCATGGCCCAGCGGTCTCCAGACGACAGAGCAAATGGACCACGGTGTGGCTTTCCCAAGAGGGGGCAAGTGCCCTCGACTGCCTGCCCACCCAGTGGGGCAACATCCTCCTTCCTACAGCCAACTGAGGTGCTCCTCCTCGTAGCGCTGGGGGTCAATGAAGGGCCGGTCAATGGAGCGGATCATCAGCTCCCCACAGTACACGCACTCGGCGGCCACCAGTTCATCGAGGTCAGCCTTGAGCTGTTCCCGACTGGGCCCCGCCGTCGCAGCCCCACCCTCGGCATCCTTGGCACGGGCAGAGCCCTTGGTAGGGGCCGGAGCAGCCCCCAACTTCCGCTGCAGCTCCTCGAGCCGGGCCTGCTTGTAGGCCGGCAGGCCAGGCCGCACGGCCTGCAGCAAGCAGTCAGCATGGAACATGTGGCCACAGAGGAAAAGGTAGAAAGGGCGGTTGAGCAGGGGGAAGTCGCAGGTGGCACACTTGTCCTGGGGCTCCACCGTGCCATAGCGGCCCCGCAGCTCCTGCAGGTCTCGCCGGATGCGCTGGGCACTGGCGGTGGCCTCTTCCATCTCCCGCTGCAGCTCCTGGATGTGGTGGTTGTAGGCCTTGAGCGAGCTGCAGATCGCCTCCTTGAAGTGGTCGATGGTGACGAAGTCAGGAAAGAAGGGCAGCACGTCTTCGATCTTGAGCAGGGGGCAGCTGGCCAGGCAGGCCATGGCCGTCTGCACGTCCTCCTCCTCCTGCACCACGTGCCGAGCGATCTTCAGCCACAGCTTCTTACGCAGTTCCTCGTCGTCCTCGGGCAAGTCAGCGCACTGTTTGGCCAGGTCCACGTCGACCTGTGGGGAGACCGCGAGCGGAAGGGTCGAGCCCCCTGCCCCCCGGGATAGACACTGGGGGACACACAGATGCCCAGGGAGAATCTGGGCCCCAGGAGAAGCCCCAAGGCAGGATCCCCTGACAGCAAGCAAGATGCAGCTTCTAGGGCCCAGGATAGGAACCTGTCTCAGTGATGCGCCTGTCCCTGTCACCGCTTTGTAGAAGCTACTTACAGTGAGGGGACTTTGGCAAATTTAAAAATGACCTGGGGAGCATATTCACAATACAGATTTTTGGGCCTTACCCTCAGACTTTCTAATTCAGTAAGTCCTGGGTTCAAACCCAGGAATTCACATTTTTTAAATTAAATTTTTTTTTTAAGATGTATTTATTTGACAGAGAGAGAGAACACAAGTAGGCAGAGGCCAGGCAGAGGGAGAGGGAGAAGCAGGCTCCCCACTGAACGGAGAGCCTGACGTGGGGCCTGATCCCAGAACCCTGGGATCATGACCTGAGCTGAGGGCAGACACTTAACCCACTGAGCCACCCAGGCGCCCCAGGAATTCACATTTTAACGTAACTCAGCCCCCTCCCCACCGGCGGTTGTGACTATAATGCGATCGCTAGCACCTACGTAGAACTTACCTGCAGGGCTGGCCCCATTCTGAGTGCTTTTCGTATACACTACTCTCATCAACCCTAGGAGGGAAGTAACTAGAACATTATCCCATTTGTGGCCGAATGATCTGAGGCAAAGAGAGGGTCAGAAATCAGCTGAGGTCACACAGCCTAGTAAGCGGCAGAACCAGATTTCAAACCCTGACCTCGGAGTCCGCGTTCTTAACCTCTGCACTACAGCACCTCTCCGCCGGAGGAGCCGGCGCCCTCCAGCCACAGCCCCCACTCCAAACCCGCGGCTCTGACATGACTGCTCTCCAGGCCCCTGTCCTGGATGGGGTCAAAACGCATCGGCTCACCTGCAGGGCCAGGTCCACAGCCTCCTCATACAGCTCTAGGACCTTGTAGACATGGACACAGGCACGGTGGTGGCCGTGCTCAGCGCAGAGCCGCAGCGCGTACTTGAGGTCGTAATGCACACGGTGCGGGCTGGCGCCGGCCTGCTCGAGGTAGGCCAGCAGTGAGGCCGGCTGGCCTCGGGCGTACAGCGACAGCAGGTAGTTGTGAATCGCCTGCTCCGTCTCGCCGAGCACGTTCACGCAGAACTCCATGTAGCGGATGGCCTGGCTCACCTGCTGGGCCTCGCCACCCTGGCTGTAGTTCACCAGGGCGGGGATGAGCTGCCGGGCATCCAGCCGGCTGCCCAGCTCAATCCAAGCATCCACCAGCTGGCGGGGGATGTGACGAATGAGGATGGGTGAGAACTTGTAGAAGAGCTGGGGGTCACGGTGGCGGGCAAGCACAGCCAGGGCCTCCTCGTAGGCCTCATGCTGGCAGTGGTACGCCACCACGCGCTCGTAGTCCTGCATGATCACGGCGAAGTACACCATGTGTTCTGTGTCCCCGTGGCTGGCAAGCAGTTCGTGGATGGAGGCCCGGCTGGCGAAGAGCCACTCCTTGTGGCGGGGGCTGCTGAGGAAGGACCGGAAGCGCTCCCGTGTTTCCCGGTATAAGTTCAGGGCCTCAGGATCACCCTGTAGTGCTCCGAGCCGGCTCAGGTAAAGCTCCGTCAGCCAGGTGGTAAGCAGTGTGGCCTGGGTACGCTCGGCTGGTTTCAGACCGGCCAGTTTTCGCTGCAGGAACTCAGCCAGAGCCTCCTCCTGTCGGGCCTCCAGGAACTTGAGGGCGATCTCCTCAAAGTAGCTCTGGGTCAGGGCGTAGCAGCGGGCACTCTCCAAGTAACGACGCTGGCGAAAGCAGAAATCGGCCTCCCGGGCCAGGACTGTGTCCAGGCAGTCAGGTCGCTCTCGACAATACTCTTTGGCCAGGTCGAAGCGGTTCATGTCCAGGTAGGTGCGCCAAACATCCCGGGCCTCCCGTTGCACATGGTAGCGGAAGACGGCACGCTCAGTGTAGGTCCACAGGTGGCCCGTGGAAGAGTCCTTCACCATGTGCTTCAGGGGCCCAAACTTCTCCAGGAAGTGATCCCGCAGCACCACCTGCCCCGTCAGCGTGCACACTGCCTCCACCCGGTCAGCCAGCAGCAGTAGGAAGTGGAACTGGGTCAGGACGATAGCCAGGGGCGGGCTCGCCCCCGGACCTACCCCCTCTGGGTACTCCCAGACTCGTTCCTCGCTCAGCAGGGAATCCGGACGCCCGCAGTCCAGTGCTCCATACAACACACCGTCCCCCATCATCCAGGCAAAGGCCCGAGGTGCGGAGCGCAACTTGGGGGTATAGAAGGCCAACTCACTGTAGCCCAGACTGCTGGGGAACTCGCGGAATGGGGGTGGGTGGTCCGCATAGGCAGCAAAGAGGCCCGAGAAGCCCTGGGCCTCAGCTCCCTCTGCGGCTCGACCTATGAACTGGAAGAGGCGCTGCCGGGTGGTGGCGATAACAAAGCCACGCCCATCGGGGCCCCGCTCAGCCTCGAGGGAGCACACAGGTGCTGGACCCCCTTCTTCGTTTAGTACGTACAATGGGCGGAAGTAGAGATCTGGAGCAGGGCCAAAAAGCCCACCTTCGCTGGCTGAGAGCTCTGCTTCGAAGATCTGGCCTTGGGCGGTGCCGACCAGGATGGGGCCTGTGCTGCTCTCGGTGCCCAGTGCCTTGTTCCAGCCCACACTCTCCACCAGTTGCCCTTTCCAGCGTGCCAGTGGCCGTACCTTCTGTCCATTACGGTTCACATAGAGGACCTCAGTGCTGCTCAGAGCAATTAGCAGGTGAGAGCCTGGAGTCGGGGAGAGCACAGCACCCTATAGAATGCTGCCATTCCCACCCTTAGCCTCCTCCCTGCCCCCACCACTCTCAGATCCCACCCGCCGCGGCAGTGACTTATGCTCGGATCAACTACCCCTCCGACCCCAGAT
>NW_024426119.1:7412009-7416768 GCF_017311325.1 Ursus maritimus | reverse complement strand
CCACTGTGGTCCAGAAACATCTTGTGAACCTTAGCATCATCCTTGCGTCCCAGCTCCACGTGGTTGGGTTCATTTGCCTTGCCCAAGTCAATGCTGTCGAGACAAGAGTCACAGCCATCACTCCAGAGAAGGGTAGATTATTTTTTGAAATCACAGACCTCTTTATAATCTGATGAAAGCCACAGCCTTTCTGCCCTGGAGTCTACATACACACATAAAATTCTGCATACAATCCTAAGGGAACTCTGAAACACATACAGGGTCCTACTTAAGAACCCTCTGCTCTGAGAATTCCCCCTTCATTTTGAGAAGTCACTGAACAGAAGTCTTTTCCTCTGCTCAGTAGATATGCAGTGCACCTGGGAAGACGGGCAGGGGTACCCCAGATTGCTGGGGTAAAAAGATAACAACAACCAGTAGCTAATGGTCACTGAGCACTTTCTATATAGCAAGCACCATGCCAAGAGCTTAACCTAGTAGAGCTCGATGACTCTTCATGATAACCTTGAGGACTGCTCCTGTCTATAGTTGCCTTATTAAATTCTTTTCAAATTATAGGCTCATTCTAACCAAAAATCAAAGCAAAGATGTACAGTTAATGATTTTCTTCTCAAACTGTCATTCTCCAGACAAAATTGATTTTAACGTCTTTCTCCATGCTTATAACAGAGTTGTTTTGTCACTGTTTTTATGTTTTTACAAAAATCTCTTCATGTCGTGTATATGTGTGTATATACATATTAATTAATAACTAGCTTTTCTCACTTCATGATATTTCATGAACATTCCACTGTGTCAACAGATACAGCTCTAACTCATTGTTTCAAGAACTGCCTAATTTACCCCTTTATGGTTCAACCATAATTTTATCATCATTTTCCCACTGATGGGCATTCAGTTTGGGTCCAGTTTTTCCTACCACAAACAATGCTTCCAGATTACTTTTCCAAAAGGTGGTAGCAATTTATAGTCTCACCAGTAGTGTGTCAAAGTCCATTTCTGTGTATCTCCACCAGCACCATATGTTACTGTTTCTAATTTTTGCCAATCTGATAGGTTAAAAATATGGTACCTTACTGTTATTTCCCAAAGATTGAAAATATTTTTAGATGTTTACTAGAAATGTAGACTGCCTCTTCTATAAACTGCTGGTTTATACTCTTTGCCCTCCCCTTTCTACCGAAGCATCTTTTTCTTACTGATTTTTAAGGACTTCTTAAGGAATAGGGATATAAATCTGTAGTCACATGTGGAAAAACATCATTTTCCCACCATTTTTGATCGTGACCTGATTCAAATGCTTTTTTTAAAGTTAATTATTATTTAATTTATTTTGAGAGAGAGAGAGTGCACAAGCCGTGGGGGGAGCAGCAGAGGGAGAGGGAGAAGCAGACTTCCCACTGAGCAGGGTGCCCAATGTGGGGTTCGATCCCAGGATCCTGGGATCATGACCTGAGTCAAAGGCAGATGCTTAATTAACTGAGCCACCCAGGTGACCTGAGAGAGAGAGAATCTTAAGCAGGCTCCATGCCCAGTCCCATGCAGGACTTGATCTCACAACCCTAAGCTCATTACCTGAGCTGAAATCAAGAAAAGGACACCTAACCGACTGAACCACCCAAGGGCCCCGTACTATTATTTTTTTAAAGTAAACTCTGTGCCCAGCTTAGGGCTCGAACTCAGGACCCCAAGATCAAGAGTCCCATGCTCTTCCCTGTGAGCCAGCCAGGCGCCTCTCAAAAGGTTTTTTTATTTTTTTATTTTGTCGTAACAGCAATTACTATGTGGTCAAATATTTCTATGTTTTTCCTAGTGGATTTTCTAGCTCGAGTAAGAAGATCTCCCTTCAGCCCAAGAACACAGACATTTATTAAATATTCTTTTATTTTTATCTTAATTTATTATTATTTTTTAATATTTTATTTCTTTATTTGACAGAGAGAGAGAGTGCACGCACAAGCAGGGGGAGCAGCAGAGGGAGAGGGAGGCTCCCTACTGAGCAGGGAGCCCAATGTGGGGCTCAATCCCAGCACCCTGGGATCATGACCCGAGCCGAAGGCAGATGCTTAACCAACTGAGCCACGCAGGTGCCCCCTTAATTTATTTTTTTTTTAAAGAGGGAAGGAGGAAAGGCGGGGGAGCAGGAGAGGGAGAGAATCTCAAGGAGGCTCCATGCCCAGCACAGAGCCTGACCTGGGGCTCAATCTTACAACCCTGAGATCATGACCTGAGCCAAAATCAAGAGTCGGATGCTTTACTGACTGAACCACCCAGGCGCCCCCATTAAATATTCTTTTGATATTCAGTTTATTTTCAAGATTTTATTTATTTGAGAGAGAGAGAGAGAGAGAGAGAGATGGAGAGTGGCAGGGGGGAGGAGCAGAGGGAGAGGGAGAAGCAGGCTCTCCGCTGAACAGGGAGCCTGACATGGGGCCCAATCCCAGGACCCTGAGATCACGACCTAAGCCGAAGGCAGATGCTTAACCAACTGAGCCACTCAGGCGCCCCAATATTTAGTTTATTTTTTATATTTAAATAATTATTTTACCTAGCATTTATTTTTGTGATATAGAGGCTTAGCTCTGTTTTATCCTAGATGGTTATTCTCGATAAACAATTTTGTTGACACTTTTGTTATATATTATTTCCACTTATGTATGTATGTATGTATTTCCAGTTTTATTGAGATATGTTATTTCCATTTATAGTGTATTTTAGGGGTCGACAGTTCCCCTGATCAATATGACCAATTTGTGGGTTGGTACTATCTTTAACAGATGAAGGGACACATTTAGAGAGACTGGGTGACTTGCTCAACATTCCCTAGCTGGTTAATGGGTGAGGGGGATCTGATCCAGGTCTACCTGATTTTAACTACTATACTACATCGATTCTCTTTAGGAATGGGTATTTCTGGAAAATTCCAAATTTCCTGTTTCTCCTGCCCAGAGTGAAAGAAAGGCCCTAGTCAGTGGTCAGTCCCCAAATACCACTAATCCACTCCCTCACTTACCGGAGTAGGGTGTCCTTGCCCAGGCTCATGCAGAGCTGATTGCAGGAGACGACAAGACTGGTAATACGCTCAGAAGGGGTAAAGTCAATGCGCTGTTTTGTGAAGATGGGTACTTCCTTCTCTAGCTGGGCATTCACATACCCTACAGGAAAGGAGGGAATTAAAGGTTAGCTATGGAACAGACGGAGGAAGGACAAGACGAGGCAACAAAAAAAACATTTCCTCTCCACCTTCCCAACATATCCGTACCCCAAGCCCTTGGTTAAAAGTTTAATATCAATATATCAGGTAGTTTTGCTAATCCCCTCTACATTAGGGGCCCTGGGCTCTTTTCACACCTCTGACAGCCATGAGGGTAGATTCTTCCAACCCTTGGACTGCTGTTGCACTGTCGTGTACCTGCTCCCAATGGTAAGGGGGGGGGGAAGGGTTGGGCGTTTTCCCTTATCAATCTTGGGCCCAGCAATCCCAACTCAACTCAAGTATTCTAGATCCACTCTCTCCCCTCCTCCCTGCCCATGCAGTAATGTTCTCACTGAGTCTCCAAAAGAATGAAGGCAGAGGGAGCCCTGGAGAACAGTTTCAATTAAATTGCAGCTTCTGTCTAGCCTTTGCACTCATGTCTTTACCACTGCACAAAATATCCCAGCACTTCAGATCCCTCTGCCAACTCTGTCCTACTTTCTACAAAAATTTCCCCTCAACACCAGGCTGCACCCAGGTCTGGCAAAGGCCTAAAATAACTTCATTTTTCCCTGTTCAGTGACAAAATTCTCTCTAGGACCAGGCTTCCTTCCCCTACAACATTCCACCATTTTCTTTGACCACTCTCTTCCTCCCACCTCCAGAAGGGGCCTGGTAGGAAAAGCATAGGCTCTGGCTGAAACCTGGAGCCTATTCTCAGTTCTCCCAACTGCGGCCCCGCAGACTAGTCACTTCCTTATCTGGGTCCCTGCTTCCTCTTAGGACCCTAGAGGCAGGGCCTAGATCACGAGGCTGCTCTTGCTGCTCTTTCAAACTTCGACTATCCTCTAGCTGGGGCCAAGAGGGCCTGAGGAGAATCAGGGGCCTAGATCTGGACTGCACGTGAACCGGACCTCCTGGAGCCACTTCTTCGATCCTCCCCCGCAGGCTCCAGGTGAGCGGATAGGGTGAGCGGCGCCCTTCCCTCCCTTACCGGAGTGGGGGATGCCCACGCTGGGGCAGCCAGGCTGCAAGACGGCTGAGCGGGACAAGGAGTCCTCGTATTCATCCAGGATGGACGCCATGGTGCCCGGCCTCTGGGCCCTCCGTCTCGGGCCCAGGGATTACAACGGGGCTCCCCCCAGGGATCCCTGTCGCCCTGGATTGGAAATTGCGTCTCCCCAGCCTCGACAAGAATCTGACAGATCTTGGCTATCCCCCGCCCACTCCTCTTTAAAATCCGGAGGATTTTTCTCGCTCTCGCCTTATAAAGCGAGAAGGCTGGGGAGCCCTACCCCTTGAATCTGGCGCAGTCCTGCACCCCGCTCCCGCCCCGCCGAAGATCACTGGTTCCCTTTTGACGACTCGAGAAGATCCCAACCTCGCCCCGGCAGCTCAGCTGACTCCCGCCCCCGGGACGCGCGCCTATAACGTAACTTCCGGGTTCTCAGAGCCCCACGTTTACTCGCGTAGGAACGTACCCCAGCCGGCCACTGGGAGGCGCGGCGAGGGCTACGGGGGGGAGGCGGGGCCAAGGCGGGGGGCGGGCCAGGGCCTGGGCCC
>NW_024426119.1:7316390-7411999 GCF_017311325.1 Ursus maritimus | reverse complement strand
GGGCCCAGTCAGCTCTTGAGGGCGGGAGCCGGAAGTGCTGCACAAGTTCTCGGCTTGAGGCGGAGTCTTGGACGCGTCAGAGCTGCATTCGGCCTGGAAGCGGGGCTGGCCCCTCTGGATACAGGCCCTTCCTTCCAGGACCCTGGTGCAGTTCCGAGCTTTGACGCCAGGGGGCAATCCCGGCTCTTTTAGGCCCTTCCCTAAGCGTGCGGCGGAGACCAGCCTCAGCCGCGAAGCCCATCGCTAGTTCCTTTCACGCCCAGGCTTCGCTCCCTCAGACGGACCGCTCAGCCTCGGTGTCCAGCTCCCTCTCCGACCTCTCCAAACAGGCCGCAGCCCTAGGTCTTCAGGAGAACCTGCCGTTCCTCAGTGTAATTGCTGCTTGGATCCTACCTTCACAAGACAAAGGCAGTTCTGGCCTCTCTTCTCCCACATTTAGGGGCCCACCAGCTTTCAGGAGGTGACAGAGCGGGTGACCTCGCCAACGGAAGCCAAGAACTACCTAACCTGCCTCTAGCCCGCTCCGTACTGGCTCCTCGGTGTGGGGAGAGACAGAAGGGGAGGCAGAAAAGACCAAGCACAGCTAAGGGGTGCCGGACTGCTCCATTCACTCGCTCAGAATAGCGTTGAGCACTTACTTTGCGCCTAGACTTGGGCTGGGTGCTGGAGTCACAGGGATAAGTACAATATCGTCCTTGAAGGTTGTAGACCAGCAGGGACAGTGGACCAGTAAACAGATGCTTAATGCTAGGAAAGGGTTGGATGGATTTGTTCAGAAGCTCACTCCTTCCACAGCTGAGTGCACGCTGTCTGCCAGGCACTGTTCCAGGCGCTGGGGCGGCACGACAGAGAACAAAACGGACCAAAGTCTCAGCCTTCGTGAGGCTTACCCAGGGACATGGCCACAGCGCTGTGGGAGCACAGAGGGGCAAATACCTGCAAAGCCTGGCAGGAACGAGGGACAAGTGACCTGGAAGGCTGGTGGGGAGTCCAAAGCGACCGAACGTGGAGTGAGACTCCGTTTCGTTTCCCTCTTCCAGCCGCCTAGGCCACCCAGACGGAGTCTGTTCCCTTCTGCGGCCCACGGACTCTACCTTGTTAAAGTGGAAGCCTATTGGCCACGGTCACCACCATCCTGGCTTTAACAGGTAGCTTGTGCGTAATGACTAAAAGCGCCCCCTTTTCTCTCAAAAGCGTCCAGGTTTGCACCGTATATTGTGTGGTCCCGCTATTCTTGCTGAACTTCCCTACCAGGCGCAGAGGATTTAACCAGCCTCCACGGAGAGTTTTCTGGACCTGGAGTGCCCCTGGCCTGGGACGGGGCAACAACTTAGGCCGTCCAAAGTAACTTTCTTCGGCTCTCGGGTCCCACTTCTCCCGCCCAGAACTTGCAGGAGCAACGCCGCTGTCCTAACCAGGGGCGCTGCCCGGCAGGCTCGGTCTGAAAAGGTAAGATGCCAGAGGTGAGCCGCAGACAAGAGGTTTCCGCCCTGGGAAGAGTGATCCCAACTGGGGAGCTGCCCTGCCCCGTGCAGGAGGCTCCGCCCCAGATCACTCGCCCCACATTAGGGAAATACAAATAGGCCCAGCCTACGGTCGGATAATAATAAAAGATACATTTACTGAGCATCAACAACGTGCCAAGCACCACACTAAGTTCATAATAGTCATTGTTATTTCACTTTACCCTTACCCTAATGCTATGAAGCAGGTACTGCTCTTCCTGATGCTCTTAACTGCCGTCTCATCTACAGAAATACTGTAGATGTAATGATACATAGTAGGTCTGTGTTGAAAAGTAAATGAGGTGATCTAGGTGAAAGCTCATTGCTATAGCATAATGTACAACACAGAGCATATGCTCAGGAAACTCAAAATGGGGCTTGAATCTGACAGTCACTCTCCAGTTCATCTCCTCCATGAAGCCTCCCTAGACTACAACTTCCCCATCAGAACTGGTATGGCTTTTATTATCCCGGGCATTTACTGACTCTTAATTAAGAAGCATGGGCATTTTTCTTTGATATAACAGAAACCGATTGTGGAGAATACCTCAAACAAACCTGAGCACAGGAATACTGAAGTGTCTTAGGAAACTCACAGGTGGGGATACAGATCCACCAATTCCTACCTCTTACAGTCTGTGGTAGTTGCCACAAGATAGGTAAGGGCTGACCACTGGGCCAGGGAGAAAGAGGAATCGTGTATGAAAGCAGGTGAATTTGAGCTAAGTCTTGAAGTGCATGCATGATTTCCAAGGGTAAAAAAGAGAAGGCTTTAGGCAGGCGTCAAGAAAACCAAGAGAATAGGCCTGGCAATAGTGTCATTTCGGGGGGCTGGGGAGCTGGAGCATGGGGGAGTAGGGCAGTGTAGGAAATGGGACCAGTTGTGGCCAGATGATGAAATCAATCGAATGGGCCATCAGAAGGGTTTGGTTGGGGGATGAGATCATCTGATGTGGGTTCTAGAAAAATGGGTGGTGACTTGGGTGGAGTCCACATCAGAGAGTATGAGACCTGAGGCAGAAGCAGCAAAGAGGTGAGGGTCCAACCTGGAGAGAGAGTAGACCGGGAAGACTCTGGGGAGACATTTCTGAGGAAGAGCCCACTGCACTTAGTGACAGGTTAGACGTGGGGATGAAGGAAGTGTTCAGGACGACTCCTGGGGAGACGTGGCAGATGGTGCAGTGTCACCATTGTCCAAGATGAGGAAGAGCTGAATGGGGGTGAGGCAGAGGTCACATGATTGAGCACAATCTGGACAATGGCGCCTGAGGCCCCTGCAGGGCGTTTACTCTGAGAGACCCCACATCACGGGGCTGTCATAACTACTAATAAATATTTACCGAACAACTGCATGAATGACTTTTCTCACACTTCCGTTTCTACATTTGTAAAATGAGAAAAATATGCCTGATAGCATTGTGAATATAATAGGATATTATGCAAATCACTCAGCACTATGCCTATACCTAGAAAATACTTGCTACAAGTTAACTAAGGGCGCCAGGGTGGCTCAGTCAGTTAAGCTTCTGCCTTTGGCTCAGGTCATGATTCTGGGGTCCTGGGATCCCTGCTCAGCAGGGAGCCTGCTTCTCCCTCTCCTCCCTGCTCTCCTGCTCTCTCGCTATCTCTGTCTCTCTCTCAAATAAATAAATAAAATCTTTTTAAAAAATACAAGTTAACTATTAGTAGTAATTGTAGAGTGAATGAAGACCCAGACCAAAAGGAGTGATTTAATTGACTTAAGTAATTTGGGTTTTTTTAAGTTTATTTATCTATTTAGTAATCTCTACACCCAACATGGGGCTTGAACTCATAACCCTGAGATCAAGTGTCACACGCTCTCCTAACTGAGCCAGGCAGGCACCCCAAATTAGGTTTTTTGTGTTTTTTTTAAACATATTCTTTTTTAGAAGTTTTAGATTTATGGAAAAAGAAGATAGTGGAGGGTTTCCATGTACCTCACATCCAGTTTCCCTTACTACGAACATCTTACATTAGTATGGCACATTTGTTAAAATTAGTAGATCAATATTGATGAATTATTATAATTTTTTAAAGATGTTATTTATTTGACAGAGAGAAACAGTGAGAGAGGGAACATAAGCAGGGGGAGTGGGAGAGGGTCAAGCAGGCTTCCCACCGAGCAAGGAGCCCGATGCGGAGCTCAATCCCAGGACCCTGGGATCATGACCTGAGCTGAAGGCAGATGCCTAACGTCTGAGCCACCCAGTCGCCCCAATATTGATACATTATTATTAACTAAAGTGTATATTTTATTCAGATCTCCTCAGTTTTTACCTACTGTCCTCTTTCTATTCCAGGATTCCATCCAGGATATCACCTTATATTTAGTTGTTATGTCTCCTTAGGCTCCTCTTGACCGTGGCAGGTTTTCAGACTTTCCTTGTTTTTGATGACCTTGACAATTTTGGGGAGTATTGAGCAGGTATTTTGTAGGATGCTCTCTATTGGAATTTGTCCGATATCTCTTTTTCATAATTAGATTGGGGTTATGGGTTTGGGGGAGGTGAAGTACCATTATCATCACATCATATCAAGGCTGTATACCATCAACATGACTCATCACTGTTGATGTTGACCTTGGTAGCGCTTGTCAGATTCTCCACTGTAAGGTTACTCTTCCTCCCCACCTTTTTTAAAAATATATTTTATTTATTTATTTATTTATTTGAGAGAATGAGCCAGTGAGAGAGAGCATGAGTGGAGTGGAAAGGGCGGCAAAGGGAGAGGGAGAAGCAGATTCCCTGCTGAGCAGGGAGCCCCATGCCCCCAAGCGGGGCTGGATCACAATCATGTGACTCCGAGATCGTGACCTGAGCCCAAGGCAGCCACTTAACCGACCGAGCCACTCAGGCGCCCCTCCTCCCCACCTTTCAATACTCTCTTCTTTGGAAGGAAATCTCTACACATAGCCTGCATGTGAGGATGAAGTATAAGTCATTTGGAATTCTTTTGCATGGGAGATTTAGGAATTTGTTTTTAATTTTAATTTTTATTTTAATCATCATAATAGATGTATAAGTTTTAAGACAGGGCCATAAGACTCATCAAGGAAACCCATCAGTCCTTTTCCTCATCCCCAGTTAAACTCCATCTGACCTGTCCGTACTCATCTCTCAGTGCTCCAGATGTGCTGATCTAGGGATGTTCCCAGAATGCACCACACCTCTGAGACATTTGAGTATTTGGTCTTGAGGGTCTGATCCCTCTGGAAAGACTTTGCTGATATTCCTCCTTTGCCAGGACCTGGGCCCTCCTAGGTGCTCCTCCAGCCTCCTGTACTGTCGCCCATGTTATGATCACCCTGCATTACAATTATCTGGTTGTCGCCCTCTCTCTCTCTGTCTCTTTCTCAGTCCCCGCCACTTCACTCCCTCTTCCCTTTCCCTTCCTCCTCCCTACCCTCCCTCTCTCTGTCCTTCCTCCTATCCCTCTTTCACTTCTCACCCCCTTCCCCTCCTGCCCTTCCCTCCCTTTCCCTGGGGTGACTCTGTATGAGCTCCCTGAGGGCAGGGACAGGTGTGCAGGCACACCCTCTCCTAGGACAGGGCCTGGCACATTGTTAAAATATATCAAAGGAAAAAAGGCCCTAGCTAATGCAGAACACCTCTTCTCAACCCTTTGCAAGAGATTATAAATCTCTTCTTTTCCTATTGGGTTCCCTTCCAAATGTTTCAAACCTATTTGAATGGCCCCAATTTTCAGAAAGCTTTCTCCCCTCCTTGTTACGTTACTGTCATCCCTCATTTCACCGAGTGAATATCAGAACCCCACCCAAGGCATGTGTGGATCCAATCTACCTTCTTTCTTTCTGCCACCTTCTAGGATTATAGCTCCAGTGGTCCCAGAGAAGACACTGAAGGTGAGGGAAGAGAGACACTTTTTTCACTTGTCTATGTGGGAAATGAAAGCATCCTTCAAAGGGCGCCTGGGTGGCTTAGTCAGTGGCTGCCTTTGGCAGGGGTCATGATCCTAGGGTCGTGGAATCGAGTCCTGCATCAGGCTCCTTGCTCAGTGGGGAGCCTGCTTCTCCCTCTCCCTCTGCCCCTCCCCCTCTGTGTGCTTTCTGTCTCTCTCTCTCTCAAACAGATAAATAAAATCTTTAAATCTTTAAAAAAGATTTTTACACAAGGAGGGGGAGCAGTAGAGGGAGAAGGAGAACCAGGCTCCCCGCCGAGCATGGAGCCCGACTCGGAGCTTGATCCCAGGACCCCGGGATCAGAACCTGAGCCAGAGGCAGATGCTTAACTGACTGAGCCACTCAGGCACCCCTAAATAAATTAAATCTTAAAAAAAAAAAAAAGACAAAAAACCCCCAGGCCACCAATACTTAGTGTTGTGAGGTTGTGAACCCATTGCTGGAGGGGATATAAAATGGTGCCTCACGGACACTTACTCTATGAGCCAGCAGTTCCTGGCCTGGGTATTTACCCAAGAGAAAGAAAACATCTGTCCAGACAAAGATTTACACACCAGTATTTATAGCAGCTTTGTTCATAATAGCCCCAAACTGGATACAACTCAATGTCCACTGACAAAAGAATAAACAAATAGTGGTACATCTGTACGATGGAATACTATTCAGCAATAAAAAAGAACAAATTGCCCTGACATGCAACGAATCTCAAAAACAGGTTTAGCACAGAAAGCCAGACATCAAAGAGTACAAAGAGTATGCTTCTATTTATTTGAAATTCTAAAACAGGCAAAAATTAAGCTTTAGCAACAGAGAAGCTGATCAGTGTTTGCCCAGGACCTGGTCTAGGGGGTGGAGGATTGACTAGAAAGGGATAAGAAGGAACTTTTTAGGGGAGATGGAAATATTTCATATCTTGATTGTGCCGGTGGTGATGACTCTAGAGGTGGACACATTGGTCAAAACTCACGGAACTATACGCTTTAAATGGGTGCGTCTTTTTTTTTTTTAAGATTTTATTTATTTGTTTGAAAGAGAGAGTGAACGAGAGAGAGCACAAACTGGGGGGAGAGGCAGAAGGAGAGGGAGAAGCAGGCTCCCCGCCGAGCAGGGAGCCTGATGCAGGACTCGATCCCAGGATCCTGGGATCATGACCTAAGTCGGAGGCAGACGCTCAACCGACAGAGCCACGCAGGTGCCCCAAAATGTGTGCATCTTCTATGTAACACCTAGATGAAGTTTGATCGCAACTCAAAAATTTAAAAAGACCTCTGACCAAATGTTAGAATGAATGTAATCAGTACTTAATAAGGCAAAAGGTAACAAAACAATAGACAACCTGCTTTGTAACCCATAATCCTCAAGGGGAGCACTGCGAAGAGAGTGGCGTTGGAGCGCAGACCTGGGCTCCACAGTCCTGACTCTCTCTTAACCAGAGGCCTTGGGCAAGTCACTTCACCTCTATGGAGACTCAGTTTCCTCATCTGTAAAATAAAGGTAATAACAACACCAGGATAGTAGGATGATGACTTCAATAAAAGCTAATTTCTTTTCGGGTTCCCTGTCTGGGTCCCAGAAGACAAAATTCTGAACCTTACCCTACCTGACAAATCTGTATTGTTCATTCTCAGTCAGGGCCATGACTTCATCTGAAAAAATTGCCCTGATCCAGAGAGAAGATAATTATAATAATAGAGCACCCTTGCCGAGCACTCTCTGTGGGCACTATGCAAAGCATTCTCCATAATTCATTTAATTCCCACAACGTTCTCTGGGATAGGTACTCTTGTAACCCCATTTCACAGACAAGGAAACTGGGAGGACAACAGCTAGTAACACAACCTGGATACTAATTCAGGTGCTGTGGCCCAGAGTCCTTGCTCTTGACCATCAAGCAAATTTGTCACTTGTCGACGAAATTGTAATTTGAGATAAAAGAGGGGAAAGGAATTTGATTTGGAAATACTAGCTCTATATGACTTTAAATGTGAACAAAACCCAGTACCTTTCATATTAGTACTTTCACAAAATAGTGAGTGCTAATTTCATGTTGGTCTGGAAAATCCTGCTCTGTTTCTAGTTCAGTTGTTGTGGTGGATCTGAAGAGCACGCCGGAACTGTTAACAGGAGTAAAAAAAGAGATCTAGTTGGAGTGACCAGCCCTCCTTATTTTATTTTATTTTATTTTATTATTATTATTTTTTTTAGAGAGAGAGAGTGCATGTGAGCAGGGGACGGGCAGAGGGAGAGGGAGGGAGAGAATCTCAAGAAAGCTCCATGCTCAGGGTAGAGCCCGACACAGGGCTCCGTCTCACAACCCTGAGATCAAGACCTGAGCTGAAATGGAGAGTCAGACGCTTAACAGACTGAGCCACCCAGGTGCCTCCCCCAACCCTCCTAATTTTAGCACTGAAAGTTTGGCATCCCAAGACAACTCTTAGTCCTGGTCACTCTAGGCCTAGCTGTTCCCCCGTGAAATAAGAGCAGCTCTGGTGCGACCTGATCAGGCTCCTGTCTCCCTTGCCAGCTCATTGCTCAGCTGTCTCTTCCTCAGCCACGCTAATCTAGTTTTAGTTCCAAAATGGATCCCATTCTTTCTCCCTTGGGCTCCATTCCTGCTGTTTCTTCAGGTAGTTTCCAAGCCCCCTCCCCTTTTTTTAGATTTTATATATTAGCGAGAGAGAGCGAAAAAGCACTACTGGGGGGCAGGGAGGGGCAGAGGGAGAGGACAAAGCAGACTCCCCATTGAGCAAGGAGCCCAATGCAGGACTCTATCCCAGGACCCAGAGATCATGACCTAAGCCGAAGGCAGACATGTAACCGACTGAGCCACCCAGGCGCCCTGTTTCCAGGCCCTTTTTGCTTGGTTTACACTCATTCCAAATCCCAAACAGACTGATGAAGTTCCACAGGTACACACCGGGATGACCACACCAGGCGTTAAAATACCCAGCTCCCTGAGTGTGCCCCACCCGGTCACTCCTGCCCAGGATCTAGCCACTAAGGGGTTAATGTCGGGCACAACCTAGTCTTCTGAAAAGCTGCTACAGCACAGGGACTAGCATCTTTCTGAGGCTATACCAGTTGCTAAAGAATTTAGATATCCCTATTTACAAGTGTGTAAAATGCTAGTTTACATAAACAATGCCAAGAAGAGAATTTGGAGCTATAGGATTATTCACTGAATGTTTACTGGGCTCTCTTTCTGCAAAGTTGCTGATGTTCATCATTATCATCATTATCATCAAAGGATAATACATGCTCTAAGGTTAACCACGGCGACGTGAATGGACCTCAGTGGTATCAGGCCCCAGCTTCTGTTCTAGAAGACGCTTTGGGCAGTGGAGCCAGTTTTGGGAGGAGAAGCAACTAAGGATTTGGCTGGACCTGGGGCCCAGCCATTTAGACAAGTGCTGTGGCCTCAGGGAAGGATCGTGGGCTGCCCACCAGTATTTTTTTTAAAGATTTAGTTTTAAAGATTTTCTTTATTTATTTGTCAGAGATAGAGGACAAGCAGGGGGAGTGGCAGGCAGAGGGAGAAGCAGGTTTCCCACTGAGCAAGGAGTCTGATGCGGGACTCAATGCCAGGACCCTGGGATCATGACCTGAGTCGAAAGCACCGACTGAGCCACCCAGGCGCCCCATGAAGTGCTTTCTGTAGTATTCGCACATCAGCATATCCCCAAACCAGTTCTTTCAGAGCCCCAAGGCCAAGCACAATGAGGGGAAGTGACATGGAAATAATCAGACTTTTATTTGTTTATTTACTTGAGAGAGAGAGAGAGCACACACATGCGTGTGAGCAGGGGGAGGCACAGAGGGAGAAGGAGAAGCAGGCTCCCTGCTGAGCAAGGAGCCCGATGTAGGACTTGATCCTAGGACCCTGGGATCATGACCTGAGCTGAAGGCAGATGCTTTAACCAACTGGGCTACCCAGGCGCCCCTGATTCCATGTTTTTTATTTATTTATTTATTTATTTATTTATTTATTTATTTATTTATTTATAAAGATTTTATTTTATTTATTTGACACAGAGACAGCCAGTGAGAGAGGAACACAAGCAGGGGGAGTGGGAGAGGAAGAAGCAGGCTCCCAGCGGAGGAGCCCGATGTGGGGCTCGATCCCAGAACACCGGGATCACGCCCTGAGCGGAAGGCAGACGCTTAACGACTGAGCCACCCAGGCGCCCCATGATTCCATGTTTTAATATACATCCTTCATATAAGACTCTCTTTTATTCTACCTGTACACATTTTAATATTTGGGCTCAAACTGTTTATATAATTCTGTATCATTTAATATTATCTTTTAGCATTTCCCCATGTCATTGAAAATTCTCTTAAGGATCATTTGCGGGGCTGGAGGTGTACTCTAACTGGAGGATGTGGGATGTGGGGTAGAGACTCAGACACTATCCAGTGGATAACAGGGATTCATTATAGTCTTTGAGTGAGAGTGTGACCGAATAAATTTTCTGACTTAGGAAATGTACAAGACAAAGATGGGAGGCAGGTAGGAGGTGATTATTGTGGCAAAGGATGCCAAAAGGAAGGGGGGTGTCCAGTACTTTAAAGAAAGGACTAAGGGTATGACTGGGTGGCTCAGTCGGTTAATCGGCTGCCTTCGGCTCAGGTCATGACTTCAGGGCCCTGGGATGGAGCCCCATGTTGAGCTCCACGCTCAGCAGGGAGTCTACTTGTCCCTCTCCCTCTGCCTCTCCCCAGCCCTCTGCTTGTGCTTGCTCTCTCTCAAATGAATGAATAAAATCTTAAAGAAAAGAAAAGAAAAAGAAAGGACTGAGGACTGAAGAAGGAGAGGAAGGAGTCCAAATGTTTGGAGACTATTTAGTTCCAATTCCTTCCAGTTCATTAGCTTGAGAGACTCATGCTGCCATTGTCAGAAATAAAAAAAGTTAAGAGGGGAGTCCTTTTTAAAAATTTTTTTAAATATTAAAAAAAAGATTTTATTTATTTATTTGAGAAAGAGAGAGAGGGAGCATGGACCAGAGGGTGGGGCAGAAGGAGAGAGAGAAGCAGACTGCACACTGAGCAGGGAACCCAGTGCAGTGCAGGGCTCGATCCCAGGACCCTGAGATCAAGACCTGAGCCAAAGGCAGATGCTCAACCAACTGAGCCACCCAGGCGCCCCTATTTTTTTAAGTTTATTTATTTATTTTTTGGTAATCTCTACACCTAACTTGGGGCTTGAACTCAAGGCCCTGAGATCAAGAGTAGCCAGCCAGACGCCCCAAGTGGAGAGTCCTTTTAGATGAACTTTTTAAGTTTCAACTCCTGCAGGCCTTTAAAAAATACTGGCCAGGGCTTGAGTGCAAGGTCTTGATGGGGGGCAACAGCAGTTGGGATTAGTGAGAAGTAGAGGAGGTGGAGAGAAAGACAGGGAGAAGCTGAGGCTAAGGCAGAGTTAGGGGTAGGATGCAGGGCAGGGCAGAAGCCTGAGCCTCGGGACACAGAGAACATGGACAACACGGATGGGGTTGGGCTGGAGGGTTGGCTAGCCGGATCCTGTCCCGGGGTGGTCGGGGGGCGGACACCATGAAGCCAGCTCAGCCCAGGCCACTGAGTTTGCCACCAACTCCCTCCCAGGATGCAAGCACACCAAGCAGAGAAACCAGTTAAAAACCAATTAACTGGGCAGTCTATTGTACCGGTAGTAGTAGCAGTAGTATGTTGGTAAATAAGTGGTGTTTTCCCCAGCTTTACTGAGGTATGACTGACAAAGAAACAAAGTGTGTGGGTTTTTTTTTTTTAAGCTTATTTATTTATTTATCTGACAGAGAGAGAGCCAGCCAGCGAGAGAGGGAACACAAGCAGGGGGAGTGGGAGAGGAAGAAGCAGGCTCATAGCGGAGGAGCCTGATGTGGGGCTCAATCCCAGAACCCTGGGATCACGCCCTGAGGTGAAGGCAGACGCTTAACGACTGAGCCACCAAGGCACCCGAGAAATGAAGTGTTAAATGTACAATTCTTTCTTGGGGCTCCTTCTGAGTGGCAGGCCTGACTTGGAGGCCTTGGCGCGGAGTATGCCCGGGAACTGGAGAAAGACTGCTCGGGGTGCATTTCTCTTCCAAAGAGCCTGCATGCTGACCTTGCTGAGTACGTGCTACCCCACAACCAGTGTTTTTTTTGTTAACATGCTTTTCAGCAGTAGGAAAGTCACGATGGTGGGGTAGGGACAGATTGGTTTGGTTTCCTCTCATTGAGGTTTTGCAGTAGGTATCCCAACATATGCAGTAATTTTTTTTTTTAATGATTTTTTATTATATTATGTTAGTCACCATACAGTACATCCCCGGTTTCCGATGTAAGGCTCAATGATTCATTAGTTGTGTATAACACCCAGTGCACCATGCAATACGTGCCCTCCTTACTACCCATCACCGGTCTATCCCATTCCCCCACCCCCCTCCCCTCTGAGGCCCTCAGTTTGTTTCTCATAGTCCATAGTCTCTCATGTTTCATTCCCCCTTCTGATTACCCCCCCTTTCTTTATCCCTTTCTTCCCCTACCAATCATCCTAGTTCTTATGTTCCATAGATGAGAGAAATCATATGATAGTTGTCTTTCTCTGCTTGACTTATTTCACTTAGCATTATCTCCTCCAGTGCCGTCCATGTTGTAACAAATGTTGAGAACTCGTTCTTTCTGATAGCTGAGTAATATTCCATTGTATATATGGACCACAACTTCTTAATCCAGTCATCTGTTGAAGGGCATCTCGGCTTCTTCCACAATTTAGCTATTGTGGACATTGCTGCTATGAACATTGGGGTGCATATGGCCCTTCTCTTTACTACGTCTGTATCTTTGGGGTAAATACCCAGTACCAACATATGCAGTAATTTTAAATAAGACAAGGGAACAACAGAAATGCCTAAGAACTTGACCACACCTGAGGGTGAACCTGTTAAGTGTCCCTCACTTACTAGCTTCTTTAATGTTGGGCGAGTCCCCTAGATGCTCTGGGATCCGGTACACTCACCCTCTTCCCCAGCCATCTCACTTGGCTTCCTATAAGACAGGGAAACTAAAGCACTTCGATAAGTCTAAGTCCCATACACCTGTGTTGAACATTTTGGGAACAAAAGGTTATTACTTCCATGCTTCAATGTCAGGGCCATGTTTTAGTCTTTTGGGTGTTTTCTCTTCTTTCTTTCTTTCTTTTTAAATAAACGATTTTAGAAGTTTACATTTGCAGAAAAATCGAGACGATAATTTCCATATACCTCCAACAGGTTCCCCTGTGATGAACATCTTACATTACATGGTTGTATTTGTCACAATTAATGAACCATCACTGCTACATTATTATTAATTAAATTCATATTTTATTCAGAATTCCTCAGTTTTCCCCTAATGTCCTCTTTCAGCCCCAAAATCCTATCCAGCACACCATGGTACTTACGTTCAGTTGCCATTCTCCTCAAGCTCTTCTTGACTCTTGGCAGTTTTTCAGACTTTCCTTGTTCCTGATGACCTTGACAGTTTTTTTTTTTTTAAAGATTTTATTTATTTGACAGAGATAGAGACAGCCAGCGAGAGAGGGAACACAAGCAGGGGGAGTGGGAGAGGAAGAAGCAGGCTCCTAGCGGAGGAGCCTGATGTGGGGCTCGATCCCAGAACGCCGGGATCACGCCCTGAGCCGAAGGCAGACGCTTAACCGCTGTGCCACCCAGGCGCCCCTGCCTTGACAGTTTTGATGAGTACTGGGCAGGCAATTCATAGACTGTCTCTCCAATGGAACTTTTCTGACGTTTTTCTCATGATTAGACTGGCGTTCTAGTAGGGAAGACCACAGAGGAAAAATGCTATTCTCACTACATCATACCAGCGGTACAGACTATCAACTTGTCCTATCGGCCTTGACCTTCACCGTGATCACCTGCTTGAGGGAGTGTTTGTCAGGATTCTCCTCTGTGAAGTTACTCTTTCTCCCCCCACCTTTTTCATACTGTTCTCCTTGGAAGGAAGTCACTATACACAGCCCACACTTAAGGAGTTGGGGGTTATGCCCCTCCTCGAGGTTCTACACACATTATTTGGAATTCTCCACAGGAGATTTGCCTATGATTGCCTGCTTATTTGTGTATTCAGTCATTTATTGATATCAGGATAGACTTGTGGATATTTATGTTATCCTTTGGGTTGTAATCCAACTTCTTAATTTTGTTGCTCAAATTGTTCCAGATTTGGCCTTTGGAAGCTCTTTCAGTTAGTTGGCTCTGTGTCCATTTGATGTACCTCCGTCTTCCCATTGTTTCGTTTAGGACTTCCTTACTTTCTGTACCACAGAATGCTCCAGGCTCATCTTGTATATTTCCTGCTCTGGTCCTTGAATCAAACATTTCTCTAAGGAGAATGTTAGGGCCAAGTTTTAATCTTAGCAAATGTGTGTCTGGCTGGAAGTTAGGACAGATGATCTGTCAGGTGGGCAGGAGTAAGACTCAACCCACCATTAGGAGGGGACTTTCCCAGCAGAAGCAGCTACAATTCCAAGTCCTTAGCTGAGAAACAGGTGACTCACCAGCTCCCAGGGTTGTCTCCACCCTCCCCTTCTTGCTAACAAGACTGTCCCTAAACCAGCTTAGACAGAGGGACCTAGGTCAGAAAAAAGTGTCCCCACCCATGGGGCCTGTCACAGGCCAAGTCAGGGCTTTTCCCCATGCCAGCAGACACCTCCCCCCATTTGTGTATTATTTATATATACCCTTCGTACCTGCAGAAAGGATTAAACAAGATTACCCTCAAATTTACAGCTACAATAGAACTATTATTAAAATTTGGGTAGGGGCGCCTGGGTGGCACAGCGGTTAAGCGTCTGCCTTCGGCTCAGGGCGTGATCCCGGCGTTATGGAATCGAGCCCCACATCAGGCTCCTCCGCTATGAGCCTGCTTCTTCCTCTCCCACTCCCCCTGCTTGTGTTTCCTCTCTCGCTGGCTGTCTCTCTCTCTCTGTCAAATAAATAAATAAAATCTTTAAAAAAAAATTTTGGGTAAAAGGATAAGCGTTCTGTGAAGAAAAGCCTCTAGGGGTGTGTGTGTGTGTGTGTGTGTAGTAATTTTGTCCCAGACACCTGGTTCCCTGAATCACAGATTGCTAGCACCAAGAAGGGCTTTCAGAAATAAACAGGCTTCACCTGTCATTTTATAACGCTAAGATGGATCAAGTAATTTCTCGGGAGTCACAAAGCTAATGAGCCGAAGAACTAGGAATACTAGGACCGGTCTCCTGATATACAGGTCTTTTCAAATCCCCATTCTTGCCTCACTTCCAGGAAAGCAAAAAGAACAGCTTTTGGACCTCCTTGGGGATACAATGGCAAGACAACACTTTAGGGCCTCTTCCATTTGCTAGATGAATAAACTTATGTGGATCTGAGAAGTCTTTGGGGCTATAATCAGGGATTATTAGTATCCCCAGATATTTNTAGGGAAAGTAGGATGTAGACATTGTGATATAGAAGTGGATATTGGAGATGATCTTACCATTTCCCACAGACAAAATTTTAACGGTTAAATCAGCAACTTTCTAGGTGTTTTCTTCAATTTTTTAAAAAAGATTTTATTTATTTGACACAGAGAGAGACATCGAGAGAGGGAACACAAGCAAGGTGAGTGTGAGAGGGAGAAGTAGGCTTCCTGCTGAGCAGGGAGCCTGACGTGGGGTTTGATCCCAGGACCTTGGGATCATGACCTGAGCCAAAGGCAGATGCTTAACAACAACTAAGCCACCCAGGCGCCCCTGCCCTTAATTTTTGACAAGGAAGGAAGGCAGGAAAAAGGAGGGAAGGAAAAATAAAAATCAGGGATCCTGAGACTTTTTCTAAGAGATTTAGAGATTTGGATTTATTCATTTTTATACTACCAATTGTTTAAGAATTAGGATTATCTCTTTTCTTTAATATTTACTGCCTCCTCCCCTCCCAACACTCTCCCTGCAACAACTCAAGAATGAGGTACTTTCAATGATCTTTGTACAGGCTGAGATGAAAGACTGGCTTGGAATTCAGAGAAAGGATCCTGGGCCTGGTGTCACTTGGTGTCTCTGCAAAAAAGAGATGAAATTAGCTCTCTTGGGTGACCTTCCTAGAACCACCTGGCATATCTTGTCTCAGTCTGTCAGCTCCTTCTGGGGCAAGGACAATGGGCGGCCCAGAACAGCATCAGCAAATAGGTAATTGCTATGTGCTTTTGATGATAATGATGACGATAATATTAGGGACTTTGGGGATTTAGAAGATACTCAAATGGAGAATTGTCCTTGGTGATCCTCTCCAGCTAGATTCTCCAGCACCCCAAATTCCTTTGGCCAGGTATAGTGAAGGTGTTTAAGGCCTGCCTCCAGGCCTAATCTAGAGGAAGTTCTTCTCTGGAAGTACAGTAAATTCCTGCTTGATGTGATCATGCTTGAGTTTATCTTCTGTCTCTTTGTAATTTGTATTTTTTTTAAGATTTTATTTTGAAGTAATCTCTAAGTAACCCAACATGGGGCTTGAATTTACAACCCTGAGATCAAGAGTTGAATGCTTTAAGGACTGAGCCAGCCTGGTGCCCCCCCCCCCCGATCTATATATTTTTAAAAATCATTCTTTAATTAAGAAAATTATTATCCAGACTTTCATACTCCTGCAAACATATATCTAGTTTTTTGCTTTATTTTGAACAAAGGTTTAATATGAACAAGCTGCATTATGTGTGCTGCAACTTCCTTCTTCCCCCTAACAAGCAATCCCGGATAGCTTTCTCTGCCAAGATACCTAGATCTGCCTCATTTTGGCGATTCTTTGTCCTTGTACCTCCGTGATCCTCTGAGCGTCAGTTTTCGTTCTGCCTCTTCCTCTCGGCTTTGTGATTGCCTGGCCTCATGGGGTGCACTGCGGATGGAGGCGGGGCAGGAGGACCGGCGGGTGGGCGGGGTCCGAGGCCGCTCGGGACATGCAGATAAGGTGGGCGGGGCCCCCACATATACTCTGGGTTAGCGGCGGGCCGGGGTGCCGGGCCTTGGAGGAGTCAGTCGGAGGCGGCCTGCGGAACTTGCTTCCCAGAGCACAGCGGAGCCTGGTCCCGGGCTGCCCCCGGAGCGGGCCATGCCCCCGCGGGAGCTGAGCGAGGCCGAATCGTCCCCGCTCCGGGCCCCGACCCCTCCCCCGCGGCGGGGCAGCGCGCCCCCGGAGCTGGGCATCAAGTGCGTGCTGGTGGGCGACGGCGCCGTGGGCAAGAGCAGCCTCATCGTCAGCTACACCTGCAATGGGTACCCCGCGCGCTACCGGCCCACAGCGCTGGACACCTTCTCCGGTACGTTCAACGGCCCGGGCGGCCGCGTGGCTGGGGGTGGGGTTGTGCACCCGTGGGCTGGGGCCGGCGCGGGGGCTGGAGGGCAAGGGAGCCCCCCGGGAGGGAGGCGGGAGCAGGCCCCGAGGTGGCGCTGGTGAGGTCCGGTGGGGCCCAGGACGCTCTTCCTAACTCGCTGTCCCCCGCCCTGACCCTGCAGTGCAAGTCCTGGTGGATGGAGCGCCGGTGCGCATTGAGCTTTGGGACACAGCGGGACAGGTGAGAAGCTGAGGGCGACCTTTAATGGTCTGGGAGAAGGTGGGCTGGAGGCTGGGAGGACCCTAGATGGATAAGGAGTGGAGAAGGTCTTGGGCCCTTCTGAGTCTCAGGTCTGCAACCCCAGGTGACAATCAGATTCCCATTACTTGTGGCAGGGAATCACCCTGCTAATGATCAGGCCTTCCCATCCTAGGAAGATTTTGACCGCCTTCGCTCCCTCTGCTACCCGGATACCGATGTCTTCCTGGCCTGCTTCAGCGTGGTGCAGCCTAGCTCTTTCCAGAACATCACGGAGAAATGGTTGCCCGAGATCCGCACTCACAACCCCCAGGCACCCGTGCTGCTGGTGGGTACCCAGGCTGACCTGAGGGACGATGTCAATGTACTGATTCAGCTGGACCAGGGGGGCCGGGAGGGCCCTGTCCCCCAACCTCAGGCTCAGGGTCTAGCTGAGAAAATCCGAGCCTCCTGCTACCTCGAGTGCTCCGCCTTGACGCAAAAGAACTTGAAAGAGGTGTTTGACTCGGCTATTCTCAGTGCCATTGAACACAAAGCCCGGCTGGAGAAGAAACTGAATGCCAAAGGTGTGCGTACCCTCTCCCGCTGTCGCTGGAAGAAGTTCTTTTGCTTTGTTTGAACAGCCATGGCAGCTAGGGAGTAGTAGGCATTAAGACCACAGACTTCTGGAAACTGGGGCCTTTGAGGGGGATTCTGGCAGGGCCAGGCCGCCCCATAGGACTCAGTTCCATCCAAACACTGTGAGGACACAGGCCTCTAACTGCCCACTCTAATATGCAAGGGGCTCTGATTTGGATTTCTGTGGTCAAGGCTCACAGAGAAATCCCAGCACTTTGATTTTCGTGGGGTGGTCCTCACAGTGTCAGCCACCTCCAAGCAGTTTGGGATCCAATTCCCAGTTTCTTATCATGAGCCCTCAGGTTAGCCTGGCTGAATTATTATCCCTTGTGGTGGTCCCCCACCTTGGCACAGGGTGGGGAGGAAGAGCCAGGCATTTTGGAGGGCAGCAGGGTGTCCAGCCCTGATTTAGAGAGAAGTTCGGGATGGACTGGGTAAGACAGAGGTCAAGGAGAGACTGAAAGGGAGCAGAAAGTGAGGCCTTGGAGCCTTGGGACAGGAGGCAGGCTGGTGAGGAAGCAAGTCAGAGGGCTACGTTTGGAAGGAGGAAGAGCAAGGAGAGCAGAAAAGTTGGGCAGCTGAGGAGCAAGGGTGACACCTGGGCTGCCCTCTGCCCCCAGGGCCCAGGAGGGCGGGGCTGGTCCCTGGGAAGAACTGGGACTCAGGGCTCCCTAGGCACTGCCCAAACTGGCTGGGCCAGGAGCAGGGCAGGAAGTGAGAGGCAAGGCCCAGCAAGAGGAGGGGGAGGAGCTGCGACCTAGAGCCTGGAGGAAGAAGGGGCTGGGGTCACCTTTCTCCAAGGCCACAGCCTAGAAGGTAGAGTAGTACAGAGTCAACAAATAAAGCCTTAAGTTTCTGAAGCTGCTGTCTCTGTGTCATTTCCTGGAGCTGTGTGCCCATTGCCCTCTCAGAGCCCTCTTCAAGGCCCAGCAACAGGGATAGGTAGGTTGGGCACTGAAGGACTGAGGCCAGACTGACAGGTGGGGGCTGGACTAGATGAGACAGTGTGATGGGAACTGGACTGGGGGGGGCAGGTCTGGGGCTCCCCACTTGGGGCTTAGCCGGTTCCCAGGAGAGCTAGCGTGGGAAGCAGCCTAGGAACGGGTTTCCCCAGGTGTCAGCGCCAGAGCTGCTTTCCCATGACCTCACCAGGCGGGTGTTGCCCCTCCCCTCTGCCCCTCCTTTCTAGAGCACCTCGTTCATTGCTGGGGCTCTGGGGTAATGCTGGGCCCTCTAAACCTTCCTGCTCTGATCCTCCCAACTGTCTGCAGGGTCTTGGGGTGGGGGGCCACCTGGTTCGGAGCCCGAGCATGAAGGGACTCCATACAGCCTAAACCTCAACCACTGGCTAAACTCCTGGGTTAAGCTGTTTGGACCTAGGCTTTGGTCTTGGCACTCAAAGTCCACATAAGGACCGACTGAAGGTCAAGGTGCCGGTTGTCAATAATTTAAATAGAAGCTTGGTCCCAGAAATCCTGTAAAGAGAGGGTTTGTTGGGTGAGCAGGGATCCAGAGAACATTCCCTGGAATTGGAGCTGGAAGGAATTTTAGAGGGCACTTTGGAGGAAAAAACACACTTTATTTTACCCATAAGGAAAGAGCCCCAGAGAAAAAAGGTAGTATTTCAAGTGAGGTATTATTACCAAGTAGCTGTAAGAGCACTTTGCGAACTCTAGAGTTCTGTACGCATGTGGGTAAAGGTTATTCTTTTGGAGAGGTATTTCTAAGGCACACCTGGGACACCTGCTAGGTAACTGCTGGGCCAGGTGAGTGCGAACCCTGTCCCAGACCAGCTGCCTCTGCAGGAAGTAACAGCTGCCTGGGTATGAGAAAGAGCAGGGCCGAGGGACAGAAATCCTAGCCAAGTGAAACCTGAGATAATCCCCAAATTTAGTTTTAGCCAAGACTGTCCAGCTCCCGTCCCACTAGGGCCCATCCCCCAGAGCTCCAGCCATCTCGTCTTCCTTTGTCCCCTCGCCCCTGAGGTAGAGGGGCTGGAGCTGCACCACTGCAGCCAGGTCCTGGGGGGAGGGTCTCACACCCCAGCTCCACAGCCTATTTTACCTCAACCCAGCCCAACACACTACCCCCTGCCCAGGGGGAGAGACCTGGGTTCAAGTTCAGACTCTGCCATCAACCATGACCTCAGGCAAATAATTTTCCTTCGGTGTGCCTCAGTTTCCTCATTTGCAAAATGAAAGACTTGGAATTCTGGATTAGAGGTTGTCAAACTGCTTCAGGGGGCCTTAGAGGTGCCATGAGTAGGGGGCGGAAGTCTAAAGGCCATCTCTGAGGCTCCCCACTTCCGGCTTCTTCCTTGATTCTCTGATGGTCCCAGCACATCCATGTCACTATGTTTCCTCTTCTGCTGGGTCACCAAGCCTGGTCAGCACCCCTCTCAGCCTTGCCCTCCCCATCCCTGCCCCTGCTGCACTCCATCCACTTCCTCTGGGGCTGCTGCCTCTCCTCTGGCACCTCTCTGACTCAGGACTGTGACCAGCTCTTGGGGCCTGCAGTAAATTTCCAGGCCCTCATTTTAGCATTTAGGGCCTTCTCAAATCCCACACCAACCTGGACCAGGCCCGCTGGTCCCAGTGATCCCACTTCCTGATCCCCAGTTATTTTTTGACTTCTGACTCCCAAGTCTTTGCTCTTGCCAAATCCTCTAGTTTGCAAATTGCCCCCCCATCCATGCCCTGTTTCTCTTCTAACGGATACTCTCCTTTTCCAGGAAGTGTCTCTTACTTGTATTAGTGTCCACACTGCTCTCTTGGCACTTGCAGGGCGCTCTGAATTTGGTCACTTACTTAGACTGCATCTCCCCAGCGAAGTAGAAAGTCCTCTTCATGCCCCTGTGCTCCTGCAGGGGCCTGGGCTCAGGCAATATTTGCAGCGGGCCCTTAAGTGCTTAAGATAAAAGGCCAACCTGTAAGCCCTGGAGGGGACCCCAAGGCACAAGTTCAGCTCCAGTTACGTGCCACTGAAGCCTGGAGATAGGCCTAAGAACAATTTACCTCTGGTTCCCAGCCCACCAACTTGCTCTGCTTCTGTTTCTCTCTATAATATCTAGTTTATCTTTCTTTCCTTTGCCTTTTTCCGCCCTCTCTCCATTCTTGAATTTAAATTTAAAAGGATATTGATTATATTAATCAGACAAAATTGTATGTTTCTTATATCTACATTCTTACATGGCCTGATGGATGTAAATTGTTTTTAATGTCTGTGTAACCAAACCTTAGCTGATTTTTAAAATGTTTTATTTTTCCCATAATAAATACTCATAGAAAAATTAGAAAATCCGAAGAACTAGAAGATTAAAAATTTAGTAATAGTCTTAACTCCCAAAGATAATCAATAGTAACATTTTGATATACTTCCTTCCAGCCTGTTCTCCTATGCATATTTTTGAATTTTTTTTTTGTGATCATGCTGTATATATAATTTTATATTTTTTGGTTTTTTGTCATTTAAAATTTTAACAGGGGCACCTGGCTCACTCAGTTGGTAAAGCATGCAACTCTTGATCTCGGGGTCATAAGCCCCAAGTAGGGTATAGTGATCACTTTAAACAAAATCTCTAAGGGGTGCCTGGGTGACTCAGTCAGTTAAGTGTCGCCTCTTGATTTCGGCTCAGGTCATGAGCTCAGGGTCCTGGGATCGAGACCCTCATCCAGCTCCATGGTCAGTGGGGAGTCTGCTCGTCCCTCTCCCTCTGCCCCTCCCCCTGCTCATGTGCTCTCTCTCTCTCTAAAAGAAATAAATCTTAAAAAAAAAAAGTAAAATCTTTAAAAATAAATAAATATTTTTAAAATACTTTAAAAATATTAGTAGTATTTTTTTTTTAAAGATTATTTATTTAGAGAGAAAGAGAGAGTGCACATAAGTGGCAGAAGGAGAGAGAATCTCAGGCAGACTCCACGCCCATCTCAGAGCCAAACACGGGGCTCGATCTCACGACCCTGAGATCATGACCTGAGCCAAAATCAAGAGTCAGTTGCTCAACCAACTGAGCCACCCAGACACCCCTATTATTATTTTTAAAGTAGGCTCCATGCCCAGTGTGGGCCTGGAACTCACGACCCCGAGACCAAGAGTTGCATGCTCCACCGACTGAGCCAGCCAGGCACCCCAATAAATAAAATTTTAACAGTGTTTTTCATGTCATTATAAACTCTGACCAGAGGCTGTAACCGTATGTGTATATTTGCTTACTATTTCACCCTGACCATAATTTCTTTAACTAGATCCCGATTTGGAAGCATTGAGGTAGTTTTCCTTTAGCTTTTTCTTCTATTATAAATGATACTACGTCGGCATTTGGTTATTTTTTCCACCATGGGTTGGTGACCATCTACAGAAAAACAGTTCTTCATCTTTGGTTTGGAGACTGGACCCCATATTATAATCCCAAGTGGCTCTTCGGAGAGGGCTTGGATTTCTGTGTACGTATGACTCGTGTTGAGGGGAGCCTCTCTCTGTCGAAGCATGACTAGCAGACTGTGGGTGTTCAATAAATACTGAATGATGACAAGGCGTGTGTATATCGTGTATTTGTGTTCAGATACATTTCTCCGTGTCCCTGTTTTTGCTCTTGCATATTGAAAGTGCGTATTGTCTTTGTGCAAAACTCTGAATAATTCCGTATATGTGCAAGTCTGTGTGTCTCTGTCTGTCAATGTGGGTGTCTCTCCTTATGCAAGATGTATACAGCTCTCTATGTGGATGTCTGTGCACCCACATGATGTCTGCCCTTAGGAGTGTGTATTATCCACAAATCTGTGTGCACATCTGGGTTGGGCCTAGTCTCTGGGGGGCTGTGTGTCTACGTGTTTGTGTGCGCCCAGGCTCAATTCTGTTGGGTCTGTGAGGGGGTCTCTCTCCATGTGCTTCCTTGTGCCGGTGTGCGCACTGGGCCTGGGCTGGTGTGTGAGTGTGTGCGCACCCGAAGGAGGTGTGCCTGGCTTGCTTTCCCCCTGGGAGCAGAGTGGTGCCCAGGGCGGGGGTGACGCACCCTCCCTGAGCTCCCCCATTCTCCTGGGAACCAGCTTGGGAGAGTGAGTGAGACCGAAAGCAGACTGCGTCAGGAGCACCAGCCCCTTTTGCAACCAGCCCAGGCCCCAGGCGGTTTGTAACCGCGGCTCTCACAGGTCAGACCTGCCCACTGTACCTGGCTGCCAGGAAACCGGGCTCCCAGCAGGGCTGCACTGTCAGCGCCCTCCTTGGGCCCGGGCCAGATCCGCCATGGTGAGCACAACTCAGCCAGCCGAGGGGCCACATGAGTCACCCTGTGGCAACAGCAGGGAGTGACTTCCTGGGCAGCGCTGGCTGTCCCCGTAACCAGGCTTTCTGCCCCAGATTGCAGCAATGCTGAGGCAGCCTTATCTCCTCCATTATCACCTTCCATTCGTACAACTGAACTTCTCCTCACCTCCAATTTTCAGATGAAATGACCGAAGCACAGAGCCCCCTGACCAAGGTGAAGCCGGAGCTGGGCCTTGGACCTGGGTTTCCCGACCCCGGGTCCAGGCCTTTTTCTAGTGAGCCACCTAGGGCTCTAGGTTTCTGCCCCACTAGCCCTAGAAATGATTTAGAGGGCAGAGCTGGGAGTCGTGGTTTCTGGGACAGATTCGGTTGTCCTGGGCTGGGGAGTGGGTCAGAGGGAGACAGGGCTGGATGTGGGGAGAGATGTCAGCACTGAACCAGGCCTGCCCTCCTTGTGGAACATTTTCAAGACTTTTTCCACTGAACAGAGGATTTGTCCCGTAACAGGGATGATCACGAAATTCATTGTCAGGTTCAGGATATTTTTGAGATTGAATGGGAGCTCTATTAATCACCTGTTCTTATGGTCACCCTACTTGTAACCCCTTTGGAAGGCAGAGCCAGTCGTTGTCATCAGCAAGGAGGGCCTCCTTGACCCTCACCACCAATCTGCCTCTCTCCCCAGGTGTCTAGATGACTCTCTGGCCCCTTGGCAGTGAGGGGCATCAGGGGAGCCCTTGGGCCCAGTGGGGCCATAGAGGTTCCCTGGGGCCACTTGAAACGGGCAGAAAATCAGCCAGCACAGACCCTACCCAGGGACGCCTGACCCATGATGACTTCCTCCCTCAGACCTGTGGCCATGTTCTGCTGCCTCTGCCCATTTGCTCCCTCTCTCCAGGACCCTGTGCCAGTTGGGGAGCAAGCAGATCCTGTCCCCAGAGGTCTTCCTCTGGGGACAGTGAGATCACTGTTCTGGTGAGACAGGGAACTCTTGGTTCCTGGGGCACCACCCCACCACTGCCCAGTGGGCCATGTGCTCTGCTGACCACCCCACCTGCCATAGGGCCTCCTGTTTCAGTCCCATCCCTGACTTGCTGGGCGACTTAGGGCAAATTACTGCCTTCCTCCTTGTCTGAGTTTCTCTCTGTTGTAAAGTGGGGGTAATACTTTCTGCCCCTCCCTGGCTCCCAGGAGACCTGCGGGGATAAGCAAGATAATAGCGGGGAGCTGATTTGGAGGAAGCTATTGAGAGCCAAGTAAGAGGTATCAGTGCTGGCCCGTGTTTACATGGGTGTGGACCTTGGGTTCCCAGCATCCTGGGGCTTGGGACCAGCCCTGACAACTTCTTGGCCTGGCTCCTGGCTCCTTTGTCCCACTTCCTGAGAAAGGACAAAAACCAAAACGAGGAGTCTGGTCGTCTGGAGAAGATGATGTCAGAGCAAAAAGTTTGGGGCTCAGGAATACTGGCTTAGCTCTGTCCCCAACCACTGGCTGTGTGACCTTGGGCCAGTCACTGCCCCTCTCTGGGCCTCAACAACTTGACTCTGACAGCCTCCCTCAGCTCTGCACTCAGGGATCCTATAACCAGAGGCCACCATCATGGTTTGGGAGATAGAGAGGACCTTGTCATCTAGTCCTTTGTTTTACATAGACTACGATGGACTCCTCTTTGGGGGCCGCAGACTAACCCTGGTCAGTCTGATTAACCGAAGTCCTGAACTGGTTGCCAAAGGGATCATTTGGGAGAAGGGAAGGGGGTCACAGAAAATCTGCTAGGAAGACAACCCCAAGTGAGTTAGTGAGTCAGCAGTGTATAATCTGTCATACTCCGTCAGTGTTTGGTTCACCCTATACCTTCAGCCTCTCCCTCCATGCTTAAAATCTGGCACAGGCCTCTCTTCCTCCCACAGCTGACTGTGGAAAGGGTGCTGGCTCTGTCCCCTTCCTCACTACACCTGCAACTGCTCCCACCCCCGCCCTCGCCTCCACTACGGCCTTCATCAGGTTTCCACCTGGCTCCTCTCCTCAGTTGGCTCCTTCCTGCCCCTGGCGAGCTTTGAAACTCCTCACCTTTGAACCGCTCCCTTCCGGGTCTCCTGCCACCCCCCCAACTACTCCTCCAACCGTTGCTCCTCTGGGTCTTCTCCCTGCAAGCAGAGGCTCTGTCTTTGGGTTCAGAGTGTTTCTCTCTCCCAGCAATCTCCCACCCCTCCATTGCCCCCTATCCAGCCTACTCCCAAATGCAGACCCTCACGGCGGGAGTGCTGGGGCCTCGCCAGGGTGCACCGACAGCTGGGAGCACGCAGAGCTGACCGTGGCCCAAAGACGACAAAACTCGTATGTTTTTGCCTTGTTCCTGGCCTATTTATTTGTTTATTTGTTTATTTATTTATTTGACAGAGAGAGCACACAAGTAGGCAGAGGGGTAGACAGAGGGAGGGGGAGAAGCAGACTCCCCGTTGAGCAGGGAGCCCGAAGCGGCACTTGACCCCAGGACCCTGAGATCATGACCTGAGCTGAAGGCAGACGCTTAACCAACTGAGCCACCCAGGTGCCCCATTCCTGGCCTTTTTAGATGTTCCTTTTTGCTCTTTTTTGTCTTCTTCCTACTTTATACTCATGTTATCTCATACTTTATAGATCCTTTTAAGCTGCCTTTAAATCCTTCCTCAGGAAGGCCAGGCATAAGCAAACAAAAACTAAGTAACCAACAATAAAATCAATAAAACCAGTCTCCTTCTGGTCCCTGGGGGCCCCTCACCTTTCCTTTGGTTCTCTCAATGCTGCCCCTCGCACGCGATCCCATTTCTGCTGGCGGCACTGCCACCCACCCGGGCTCCAAAGACAGAAAACCTGAAGGGTCCACTGACTCAGTTTCTCCCTCTGCATACTCCAGCTAACGAGTCTTGCAGCATCTCCCTTCCCCAGATCTTAGAAGCTCTCTTTTCCCTCCCCACTCTCTCCATCCCATTGCATGGTTTGTTTCTTACTGGAATATATCTGAATACTTTTTCAAAAGAATAACTTTTTCTTATTACAAAAGCAATAGGTATTTATCATTGAAAATTTAGAAAATGCAGGCTGACAAAAAGAAAATGGAAACCACCTGTAATTTTTTTTTTTTTTAAGATTTTATTTATTTGGTTGACAAAGACAGCCAGCGAGAGAGGGAACACAAGCAGGGGGAGTGGGAGAGGAAGAAGCAGGCTCATGGCAGTGGAGCCTGATGTGGGGCTCGATCCCATAACGCCGGGATCACGCCCTGAGCCGAAGGCAGACGCTTAACGACTGCGCCCCCCAGACGCCCCCCACCTGTAATTTTTTGTCTTTTTTTCCAAAAAGATTTTATTTATTTGACACAGAGAGAGAGCACAAGCGGGGGAGCGGCAGGCAGAGGGAGAGGGAAAAGCAGGCTCTCCACCGAGCAAGGAGCTCGATGTGGGGCTCGAACCCAGGACCCTGGGATCATGACTTGAGCCTAAGGCAGACGCTTAACCGACTGAGCACCCAGGCGCCCCAATCACCTGTAATTTTTATCAATGAGAGGGAAGATTTGGGTAAATACCCTTTTCCAGTTTTGTTTTGTTGTCCTAAACATATAGCACCCCACTTTTTTTAAACCCCACCACAAGGAGCCTCTTGAGTTCTTTCTCAGTTTATTTTCTTGGTCATCCTGGTTCCGGGTTCCCCTGATAGAACCCCCAGGTGCCCCTGCAGTTGGGGGTTAGAAAAGGCAGGCACTCTGAGGGAGCCTGTGGGAGAGTCTGGGCCACCCCTCTCCACCTGCCCCCCAACGTGGCCTTCTGGGTTTAGGGCTATCAGATAGTGCTATTGACAACAACCCCCCCCAAGGGGAGCTGAAAAATGCCTTCCCAGGCTGTAGTCTAACAGTTGGGTGGGGAAGGGAGTGGTCTTGTGCAATAGGGCAAACCACTCCTCATTCAGGGCTGTTTGTTTAAGTGGGCAGGGATGAGTTTGGGAGAAACAACCCAGTTTTGTCAGTGTTTATTTGAACTGTTGGGACCAATAAATTTTAGGGAAAACTCCCCAATAGGGGAAGACAGGTTGGGTTAGAAGGGATAAAATGATGGAGGTCCCAAAGTTGAATGAATGCTGGGAGTGGCAGGCTGGGTGGGGGCTTTGGATGGGTTAGTGCCTGCCCAGCTCAAGAGGACCCAAACTCAACACCTGCATTGCTGTAGGAATGTGGGCCCCAGATTGCCAGCCTCCCAAGTTTTCACAAAAAGCTAGAAAAGTGGATTTTTAAAAAATGAATTTTTCTGACTCTTTAAATGTTAGTAACTAATTAAATTAAACCGCTGTTTGTGTCAAAGCATGATTGGCTGCCAGCGTGCAACTTTTCGACTAGCCTTTACTGCACATCTAACGTACTTTGCCCAGCTTACCCTAATTTACTTGGTGCGCCTTTCTCCCTTTCCCTCTCCTGTGGTGCGACCTCTAGTGATAGGGCCTGCTTACCTAACCACTCAAAGCTGAGTTTGAATTTCTCCTTCCCCTGCTCAAATCCATCTTCACCAACATACTCACCAACATTGCCTCCACCCGTCAAGCTCCCGGCTTTCCCTCTCAGGGCTTGAGTCAAACTGAGCAGCTTGTCGGTCCCCAATCAAAACAAGACCCATGATCGTCACTGCCTGGCTTTTGCTCACTATGATTTTGTTGTGCCTGGAACACCCACGCCACCTGCTCATCTCTTTTTATTAACTCCTCCATGAAGCCATTTCTCAATCTCCCTTTTAATTTCCATGGCTTGACCAGCCTCTGCTTTTTTCAACAGCCATTTCTTAGGCACCTTGTATCCACAAGCAGGGCCTGGCATGGGGGATACTGAGGTAAATAAGATTTCCTCCCCCGGGCGCCTGGCTGGCTCAGTCAGAGGAACACGTGACTCTTGATCTCGGGGTGGTGGGTATAGAGATTGAGTATAGAGATTACTTAAATGAAGGAACTTAGGAAAAGAAAAAAAAAAGTCCCGATCCCCAGCCCTCCCCAAGGAGCCTCCCCCAGATGAGGGCAGACATGTAGTACCACGGGCCGTGTGCGTGCCGCAGAGCTGTTCGCCGCGTGGGAGGATGGAGAGGGTCCCCACGGGCTTTGGCTGGAGAAACGGCAAACGCTTTTGAACTTCATCACGAGGGAAGTAGAGGCTTTCCGGGGCAAAGAGGCATTTGAGGTAGAGGCAACAGCCCGTGCCAAGGAATGGAGGTGTGAAAGTTCTGAGAAAGGGAGTCCTTGGGTGGGGATGGAAAAGAGGATGTCTGGGAAAATCACAGAAACAAGAGGTTTGGGAACCAAATTATTTGCATGCCTTTTTCCTGCACTCCACAGTGTAAGTTCCAGAAGAGCAGAGACTGTGTCTCAGCTTCCATGGCTCCACACCGGCCACCTGCCTGGGACTGTGTACCTTTGCTCAAACCCTTGCCGCGAAACACGGCGCAACACAGCGCCTAGTAGTGGTGAGTGCGCCCCCTAGCGGCCCCTGCGCGATCCTTCGTTCCGTTGTCCTAGCTGACCTGGCCAAGCCCTCCCTGCATCCCCGATCTTACTGGGGATGGCACTTTGCCTGGCATCATCTCACCTCATCTTCACCCCTCCCTAAGAGGAGGCTGTTCCTTTCTGTCCAACAGACACTTATTAGGCATTTATTTTGTGTTGATCACTGTTGTAGGCATTGGGATACAGAATTTCATGAGTCATTCATCACCTCAGCCTTGGAAGCACTTACGAGATCCAAGGGATGATGGGGGTTGTCCCCAGCGCTAGGGGCACTAGAGGGGCCAAATCCATTTTGAGCCTTGAAGGATGGATGAATGGCTGGCAGAGTAGGAAGCCAAAATTCAGTGCCCTATGAAATGGCAGTGGCCAAATCAGCCTCGCCCCTACCATCTATCCACTACCATGTACTAAGGTCGAGGGGATGTGGGGTGATGGAGACCCAGAGACCACAAAGATACTATCTGTTGTCTCCAGGAGCTCACAACCCAGTGGGAAGGCAGATGAGGAGACAGAAAGGAGAAGGGGGCACCCTGTGCTCAGGGTTCTGTTAGCAGACACCAGGGTGTGTCTCCCACCTGAGTGTGCGTGCGTGTGGGAGCATTTGGGGAAGAACAATAGGCCGAAAGGTGAGAAAGGAGGATGTGGTCCAGGCTGAGAGTGCAACAGTTACAAAAAACACAGTAGTGTGAGAGTTAGCTGGAAAGGAGGCCCATCCTGGGGTGCTAGAAAGGTTCTGCTTCTTGACCTGGGTGTGTGCTGATATGGAAACTCATGGAGCTGTACCCTTCTAGGAGTCAAATATGTACCTTCCTTCACCTTCAATCATTTGTAGCCCCCAACCTCTCACATCTTCGTGTGTGTGTGTGTGTGTTTTAAGATTTATTTGAGAGAAAGAACAAGCAGGAGGGGCAGAGGGAGAGGAACACAGAAACCCAAGCAGACTCCATGCCGAGCTTGGAGCCTGATGCAGGGCTCGATCCCACGACCCTGAGATCATGACCCCAGCCAAAACCAAGAACCGGATGCCTAACTGACCGTGCCGCCCAGGCAGCCCTCCGTGTTATTTTTCTGTCTAGCAATTATTAGTCTAAAAGTATCTCTTTGGTAAGACTAGGAGCCATGATAGGATTTGAACCCGACCCTCCAGTACCAGCTCTAGGACGACCCTGGGAACTCAGCTTTGCCGAGTCTGCTTCCTGGAAGATGGGGGATAATAGCACCTTCATCCCAGGGCCGTGCGCCGACGCAGTAACTTCAGGTACGTAAAACACTTACACAGTGCTTCCGGCGTGCCTATCCTGACATTTATCAGATTGGCGGCGTAGGGCACATAGAAGCTCAATATACAATTTGTTGAAGAAATGAATTAAAGGATGCCTTTTTTTTTTTTTTGACAGCAAACAAAAAATGGCTGAAACGGAGGCGTGTGGGGTGCAGTACCTCAACTGAAGTCTCCTGGGTAGGAGCTCAGAGCCCGGGAGCAGCTCCACTCCTGTGAAGAAGCCAAAGATTCTGCTGGTGGGCAGGGGACACAGCGGTGACCTGGGCCCCCACACCAAAGGGAGTGGAGGTAAGAACCAGAGTTCAAAGCCCTTCCCTCCTGCCCTTGAGTTCTCCACTACACACCGCAGCTAGGATCTGCCCCAGAGACCAAGCAGGCTTGTTGACGAGGCTCAGACCAGGAAGAAATAATGCTACTTGACAGCTTTGCAGCCTCCCTGGGCCCCCTTCTTCCACGGCCCTCTCACCCCTCCCCTCTGGTGGTCAAACTTGGCAATTCTTTCCACCCTCAGGGGCTGGGGCAGTTTCGGGAAGGGTGGGAAAACCTGCTGAACAGGGTGGCCGAAGCCCTAACCGGTTGTACAGGGCGGTCCTATCTCCCCCCAGCCGGCCTGTCCCTCTCCTGCCCCACAGAGCAGAGGCAGCGGCCTCACGGAACCAACCGGCCTCACGGAACCAACCGTTTTATTACGCTGTGGGTGGACTGGGTTCTGTGGAAGGCAGGGGGACGGGTGGGGGTGTGATGCCTGAGAGCCCTGGGGCGTGTGGGGAGGATACAACACATCGGGTGCTGTGGGCCAGGCCAGGCCGGGCCTCACTTGTGGGGGAATGGAAGAGGCAGCCTCTTCCCACTCCTCTTACCCATCCCCATGGCATTAAATAAACAAAAAGCAACTCTATACAGCACAAAATATACAGGGATGTCGTTCCCCCCCAGCCCTGGACTGTGCAGAGTGGGAGGGCCAGCTCTGAAGGGCAGGGCTGGGGGGCCTCCAGTTTCTGACATTGCCCCAGGCCCCTTCCCAATGCCACGCCACACGGTGGGGACAGGCAGCTTTGAACAAGAAATAAAACTCCAACTTCTGAAATCCTAGGCAGACAGGTCCATCTGTGTGTGGGACTCTGGGCTCAAAGGTTTTCTGCTCCTCCCGGGCCCTGGAGCTTTGTCAGGAATGAGAGGCCTAAGCTTAGTTAAGCCATCTCCCAGAGGGGCTGGAGCCCTGCCTCAGAAGCAGAGTGGGCCTGGGAAACAGGCTAGAGGAGTCTGGTCCCAAAGTCTTCCCCAGCCCAGGCTTCCATCCAAGGAGAAAGCAAGGCCAGGCAAGAGCTGGAAAGAGCCTGCGAGAGCCCCAGGCTCAGAGGGGCTGGGTCGTGTGGTTATAGACCAGGTGCTCCGTGTCCTCTGTGGTGGAGACTGTGGAGCTGGCAGGGGTAGGGGGTAGGGGCTGGTGGTGGTGGTGTCTGTTGAAGTCCTTCCTCTGGTTCTTGAAGAAGCAGTAACCCAATAGGGCTATCACGACCACGATGCAGGTGACCAGGAGTACTGCGACGGCCATCTCCACGGAGCCTGGCGGGGAAGAAGGGGTGTAATGGAGGCGAGCTCCTGGGGCCCGCTTGGCTCTGATGCCCACCCCCACTCTGTGCAGAAGGGACCAAGACAAGCGGATGCCAGGTTTGGAACAACCTCCAGCGTATGAGCAGCTGGGCTCCATCAGGAGCTCAAGGAAAGGCCTGGGACTCCGACGGCAAACACAGGACACGCACTTTACTGTGCTCCCCTCCCCTGCTTGTGCCAGTATCACCACTGACCGTGAGCACTCTGTCCCTTTAGCCAACCTCACAATCCTTCTCAACACAGGTTTTGGCAGTCAGAACCAATCATGTGACATCGATCCTTGAGACCATACCTACTTGTCCGTGAGAGGGCAGACCAGGGCTTACCTATGTTAGCTATGGGGCTTTCCCGCCGCAGACCGAAAACATCCTTCTCTACAAAATGTTGAGAGAAACAAGTCAAAACTCAAGGCTCTGAGACTCAGCTGCTCCTCCGTGCCCCAGACCACCCACTGTCCCCTCCGCCTTCCCCATTCCAGGTACCCTGATGATGAACCAGGACCAGCCCAGGCCTTGCGACGGAGCAGAGTGCTCTAGCGAAGCCCTTCCCCTCCCTGTCTTCTGTGCCCCACTGCCCAGCTCACTGGAGATGCCGCGACAGGACGCAAGACACTGCTGCTCCTCCTCAAAGTTGTTCTTGTTGCCAAAACAGCCACCATAGGTAAAGCGGGCGCAGCGTTCACTGAAGGGGTTGTAGTACCAGCGTGGGATGTTCTCCAGGCAGAGGCCCGTGTCTGGCAGGTCCACACAGTGCCCTGGGGGGTGCAGAGCAGGCCCAGGGGTGCGTGAGTCCATGGGGGGCCTCCCTGCCGCCACCCACCAGGCTCCACATGGTTGCTGCTTGCCACCTCCTGACCCGCCTCATGCTGAAACTCAGGGCCTCGGGGGCCCCAGAAACAGCTGGCCCTTCCGTAGTTTTGCCAGAAGCAAGGAAGACAGATCCTGGACAACAGTTTTAGGCACAGAAATACCCTACATTGACTCACGTAACTATTTTTTTTCAATTTTCTTTCAGCTTTTCCGATTGTGTCAAGGTCTCAGTTTTCTCTCATGCACTGGATGGTCTATCTTTTTAACAAAGAAGCCTCAGGGTCTGAGCCCTGGCAGGCAACAATGTCCAGCTAAAATTTATTAACGTTGTTTTATTATGGTTATTTTAATAGTTAAAATAACTTGATTGGTAGCATGTAATAGTGGCTTTCCATGTATGCTAATAATATGAAATTTCCTTTAATACATTAAGTTTAAAAAGTACTTGATTTTGGGGGGCCTGGGTGGCTCAGTTCATGATCCCAGGGTCCTGGGATTGAGCCCCGTACTGGGCTTCCTGCTTGCTCAGTAGGGAATCTGTTTCTCTCGCTCTCTCTCTCTCTGTCTGCCCCTCCCCACTGCTCCCATTTTCTCTCTCTCAAGTAAATAAAATCTTTTTTTTTTTAAGTAGTTGATTTATAGGAAAAATGGAAAGTAAATAACATCTCACTGATATGCAGGCATGGGTAAATCTCTGAAGGTGTTAACAGGAGGACCCATGCTTGGGAAACACAGAGACAAAGAGAGCCCAGGAGCCCGCCAGCTTTCTACCTGCAGCCTGGCACACCTAGCAGGCCCCTCGGGCACCCTGGAGCCGTGCGTGAGGATGGCAGTGCCGGCCTGTGTCCCAACCCAGGGGACCCGGGCAGGAGCTCACCTTTGTCACTGCGGAAGTGGATGTTCTGGAGCTCCTCAAAGCCACTGGTGTCTGCAAAGATGAAAGGTCAGAGGCCCAGGCCCCACGAGGGTCTCCCAGGATGCAGGATGCACGGTCAGGTCCCCCTCCGCCCACCGCCCCTCCCTCTCCCAGGCCTCACATTTCTCACAGGTGGCCTCGTCGGAGGCATCGGGGCAGTCGGGAGTGTCATCACACTCCAGGAAGCTGTCAATGCAACAGCCGTCGCGGCAGCGGAACTCGGTGGGGTGACAGGTGCCAGAGCACACTGGGTGGGGCGGGATGGCATTAAGGGTGAGGTCAGGCTGGAGCACAGGTCACCAAGTACCAAGAGTCCACCATCTACCTGGCCTTCTCTACCCCAACACAGCATTATGACATGTCCCCTGCTCCCCTTCTAGCACCCACTCCCCGCAAACCCTCCTACACACAAACTGGGCAGATCCTGATAGGGTGCTGGGCTGCAAGAGATGGGCACTTGTGGTCCTTCCACATCCTACGAGGGCAGGAATGGGTTGGGCAAAGCCAGCCGGGGCAGGGACAAAGACATGACTTGGCAGGGGTGAGGGAAGAGGGAAAGGAGCAAAGCTCACCTGGACGGTGCCTGTCCAGTGCGGGGCCTGGAGAGAGAAAACAGATGAGTGAGAGGAGTCAGGGCCAGGTCCCGGCAGGGAGGAGCTGATGGGGGCGCCTGGGAATGGAGGACTCCCCTGCCCACTGCCCTGACCAGCGGAGAGACCACCCACCCTGGGGGCAAGTCACCTGAGCCCCAAAGCTGCCTCGTAAAGGCCCACCTTGCACATCCCGGCAGGCCAGCTTGCACTCCTCTTCCCGAAGATAGTTGTTCTTATTGCCCAAGCAGCCTCCGTAAACAAAACTCTTGCAAATCTGTTCTTTGGGGTCGTAGAACCAGCGGGGGAAGGAACCGCGGCAGCGGCCCACCTTGCTGGATGCGAGGCAATATTCTGGGGGGAGGAAAGCTTGTGAGGGGCCCCTGTGAGGGGGCTGGCTGATGATGGGCCCCATCAGCAGAGGGGGCTGGCTCCAGGAACTGCCTCCCCACCCCCTCCCTCACCTTCTGTCTGCTTGGGGGACAGCACGGTAACTGTGACGTTGGTCATGCTCTCTGGCTGGTCGGAGTCGGCTGCTGTCAGCTGGAACAGGTAGGTGCCTTCCTTGAGTCCCCACAGCTTCACCTGGTCCGGCTCACTCTTCTATACACAGGAGGAGCCATCAGGCTGGGACCCCTGATGCCCTTCGGCGGCCCCAAGTCCTCCCAGCCACACAGCCACCCCCACAGGGAGGGCAGAGGAACTTGGTATTAAAGGGTTCCTCAGCTTCTATCCCCCGCACCAATCTGGAACCTCAGGTTGGCCTGTGGCCCTGGAAAGGGGGCCCCGGAGAGCTGAGGTGGGGGTCAGGGAGCCAGCCCAGTGTCTTACCTCTACTCTGACATCCGTGTCACCCTGCAGTAGGTACCAATCTGTGTTCTCCACATCCTTCAGCACCAGGGGTTCCTGGGGCTGTACCTTCAAGTCTATGCCTGCCCAGGCCTTGGGGATCCGGGACCCTGACGGGGAAGGTAAGGTCAGGCCAACTCTCACTGGATGGACCAGAGCTCTCCTGAAGTGGGGGAGCAACAGGGGCCACACGGAGACCAACCTGGGGCTCAGAAGCCTGCATGGGGCTGGTCTCACCCGCTAAATCAGCAGGGGCTCACAACTAAATCAGCATCTTGCTCTCTATTTAGATGTGTCTTTGGTATACTGAAGGCATGTTTTTAAAAGATTTTATTTATTTATTTGAGAAAGAGCGAGAGAGGGACAGAGCAAGAGAGAGCGAGCATGAGCGGGGAAGAGGGGCAGAGGGGCAGGGGGAGAAGCAAACTCCCTGCTGAGCAGGGAGCCCAATGCAGGACTGGGATCATGATCTGAGCCGAAGGCAGATGCTTAACCAAATGAGCCACCAGGCGTCCCCTGAAGGCATTTTTAATGTTGTAAAACCTGCTTTTGGAAGCAAAATATATAACAGCATGTGCCATTTGACCCCAATTAAGGAAAAAATATACACGGGAGAGGAGCTTATTTCCATTTTCTATAGTAAGCAGGTACTTGTGCTAATTGCTTTAAAAAGTTAAAGTAACAATATTTTTTTAAAACGATTTTTATTTATTTACCATTTGTCAGAGAGAGAGAGAGAGAATAAGTAAGGGGAGCAGCAGGCAAAGGGAGAAGCAGGCTCTCTGCTGAGTAAGGAGCCCGATGCGGGACTTGATCCCAGGACCCTGGGCTCATGACCTGAGCCGTAGGCAGACGCTTAACCAACTGAGCCACCCAGGCGCCCCAAAGTAACAATATTTTTGAAAAGCCAAAGAAGTAAATATGTAATTAACGCATTAGCCCTCATTGTGCTGGTCTGGATTGCTGCTGAGAAGCCCAGCCTGGCAGAGGTCCCAAGCACAGAGTCCTTGGGCAGCACCGTGGCAAGCCTTGGTGTCCCAGAGCATGTAGCCACAGGAAGAGGGTGCCTGCCTTTGCCACCTCAGACAGACTCTGCCTCTCCTTACAAGAGATCTCCAGGGAATCACACCCTCCCTCAGCCTGACAATGCCTGTGCCTGAGGCTTCTAGCAGTTTCAAGTTAGGGGCTGGGGAGAAACAAGCCTAAAGCAGGATTCCTGCCTATAGTAGGATGAATGGTGGGACCCAAAACACATGCCTATATCTAACTCCAGAACTGGTGAATGTGACCTCATCTGGAAAAAGGGTCCTAGCAGAAGTAACTAAGTTAAGCATCTCCCTATGAGATCATTCCAGATAACTGGGTAGGCCAATGCAATGACACCTGTCTTTACAAAAGACAGAAGAGGAGAAAACAGAATGAAGGGAAGCCGTGTGAAGAGGGAGGCAGAGACCGGAGTGATGCAGCCACAAGCCAAGGATGCCTGGAGCCGCCGGGAACTGGAAGAGGCAAGGAAGGACCCTCCCCGCTCTTCAGAGAGACTGTGGCCCTGCCAACACCTGGCTTTTGGACTTCTGGCCTCCAGACTGTAAAACAATAAATTTCTGTTCTTTGAAGTCACCCAGTTTGTAGTACTTCGTTTCAGCAGCCATAGGAATCGATACCCTGCCTTGCAGGGGACTCCAGTCCAGCTGGGCGGGTGAGACCGAGCACCAGGAAGCAACACAGGAGAAAAGACCCACCAAGATGAAGCAATACGTGGTGTGCGTCCAAGACAAGGGAGTGGACACGCTGAGCAGGCAGAGGCCACAGCACGTTAGAGGAAGGACCTTAGGCTTTCTGGAGAAGGAAGAAAGGATTTTTTAATTCTTTCATTTCTGCTTTTTTGTTTTGTTTGTTTAGTTGTGGGGAAGAATGTGCTGTGTGTTGACAACAGCAGAAAAGGGTGAGCAAAAGCAAGGAGTTGGGAATTTGCAAGGCGGGTCTGGCGGACAATGCCAGAGGCCAGCGGGGTGAGACATACCTCAGAGGGCCCTCAATGCAGAGCCAGAGCATGCAGAGACACAGAAGTGACATTCAAATATGTAACAACTGGCGCTACAGGAAGGGGACACACATGGCCACGAGCAGTGGCACAGAGTTCTGGATGCCACAGGTGCACCAGACACTGACTTCCTAGGTGTGTGATTGAGGTCCACGAGTCTGAAGGGAGGGATCGTCCTGAGATCCAGGCCGCAGCGAGCGATCCCTTGGTCCTGAATTACTTCTATGGAGTGAGGAGGCCAGTGAGTGGACCGGCACAGCAGTTCAGGGCACATGCGAAGGGAGTACTCGGAATTAGAGGGACAGCTGAGGGAATGGAAAGGAGGATGTGAGAAGAATGCTGAACAGACACTTCAGGCTTCCATGTCTGACAGGCACTGGGAAGTGGGAAGGAAGAATCAGGGCGCAGACAGAAAGGAAACCAGATCTAGAGGGAACCTGTGGGTTCAATCAGAGAAGTTGAACTTAAGGGAGGGAAGACCATTGAGAGAAGTGACCAGCAGGCAGTGGAAGTGTGAATGGGAGCCTGAGAGGCCAGAGTTGGAGAAAGCTAAGCAGTTGGGTTTACTAACCAAGCTGCCAATAGTTTAATGTGTGCTGGCCACCACACATCACCTGCCCACGTCACCTGCAGTAGGAGCTGACAAACCATGGCCTGCAGGCCTTCACCTGTTAAACTTTCAAATGGTTGAAAAAAGTCAAAAGAATAGTGTTTTGTGACATGGGGAAAGCACCTAGAATTCAAGCGTGTGTCCATGAATTGGAATACAGCTTCACCTACTCGGTTACGTATGGGCAAAGGCTGTGTTCGTGTTACAAGGGAGAGGAGTGGCTGGCACAGAGATTGTATGGGCCACAAAGCGTTAAGTATTTCCTCTTTGAACCTTTACAGAAAGTTTGCTGACCCCGGTCTATGTCACCTACCTTCCTAACCATCCCGCCACAACTGCGTTCTCGCCCCTTTCCACATCAGAAAATTGGCACCAGAGAGGTTCAGTGACTTGCCCAGGATCACTCAGTTTTTGAACAGGAGAGCTGGGATCTGAACCCTGGTCTATCTGACTCCATAGCTCTTTCTAAAACACCGTGCAGCAGGTCACCCGCCTACGCAGAAGTGTGATTTTGATTGCTTCTTATAATCTCAGGGTTGTTTTTAACTTAGGTAGTACTTACATCTGATAAAAAATTCAACACGTACAAAAGAGCAGCGCCTGGGTGGCTCAGACTGGGTGGCTCAGTCTGTTAAGCATCTGCCTTCGGCTCAGGTCATGATCTCAGGGTCCTGGGATCGAGTCCTGCATTGGGCTCCCTGCTCATGCGGAGGCTGCTTGTCCCTCTGCCCCTCCCCTCCTGCTCATGCTCTCTCAGATAAACAAATAAAATCTTAAAAAAATTTTTTAAAAAGTACAAAAGAAAAAGAAAGTACTTGAGAGTTGGGGCACCTGTGGCTCAGTCAGTGGAGCTGTGACTCTGGATCTCGGGGTTGTGAGTCTCAGCCCCACGTTGGGTGTAGAGATTACTTAAAAAGTAAAATCTTACCCCCAAAAAAGTACAAAAGAGTGGTGAGAATTAAATCTTGTCTTTTCTTAACCTGTTCTCCTTAACCTCTCAGGTTCTTCCCACCAGAGGCATCCATTCTTACGTGTGTGTGCGTGTGTGTGTGTGTGTGTGTGTGTGCGTGTGAGAAAACATCAAGACAGACCGTATTGAATTCAGAAGCATGCAAGTTCTCCTTCTTGTTTTTCCCACAATATGTTTTGGAAATCATTCCATAGCAACATGGAAACAATCCCCCCCCCCTTTTCTGGGTTGCACAGTACTCATTACATGAATGCACCATAACTTACAACTTAGCCAGTACACCAGTCTTCTCTTGACTTAGATTTTCTTTTTTTCTTCCTTCTCCTCTTCCTTCCCTGCTAAGCACTAAACCATAGTGCCTCAGGTTTATTATTATTATCAAAACAGCATTACCATATCCAATTATAGGATGTGTTGATGGACATTTAGATTGTTTCCAATTCTTTGCTATTATAAACGATGCGACAGTGAGTAACTGGCTGGTAAGTTGGTTTATACACATGTAAGGACAGCGGCAAGACGAATTCCTACAAGTGGAACCATGCTGAGGGCTATACGCATTTACAGGGTTTTTAGAAAGTTTTTATTTATTTATTCATTTAAGTAATCCCTACACCCAATGAGGGGCTCGAACTCACCATCCCGAGTTCAAGAGTCGCGTGCTGTTCCGACTGAGCCAGCCCGGCGCCCCAGTTTACAGTTTGGATGGATAGTGCCAAACTGCCCTCATCGAGGCTCTACAGACTTCTGTCAAGCGTTAAGAGTGAGTTGAAAGAAGAGAAGGTAAAGAGATAAGAACGCTGGTGGGAGGCTGAGTCACGGAGATTCTTCTTTGATGAGGCAGACTCACAGAGGAGACTCACAGAGGGTGGACCCAAGGGGGAAGACCAGGACACGGAGTGACAGCGAAGGGATGGGAGGGGAGAGCCTGCACAGAAAAACATGCCAGACACAGGTGCAGAGGCCGCGAAGAATGAGAAAAGGAGGCCCTGGCTTCCAGGGGTTGAAGGGAAATAAAACCTGAAGAGCAAGAAAGAAAAACACCTGTCTGGACCGAACCCGCACTGGTGGCTTGGCTGGCAATCAGTAGAGGGTCCAACAGGGGCAGGTTCTGGGGTAACCTCTGAGTGACAAAGCCACGGGGGTGCCTCCCTCCTTATATTTTTCAGAAAGTCATCCGCTGAAGACAAGACCACCTGGCAGTCTACCTAGCAGACAGATAGGCTAGCCCCACCAGCCCTTAGGGTGGCTGGGGACAGAGGAGTGATGGAGTGATGCGTCAGGCCTTGGGCCAAACCAGCAACATCCACCCGGGCCGGGCTGGGAGCAAGGGGCAGATGCCCCACCCTACCACTCCCTACTTCCTACCCCCCAAGAGGGCAAAGGGCCAGAGGGGCAATAAAGCCTCCCCTCCCCCAGCTGCCAGGCCTCAGGATGTCTCCAGGAAACACAGACTCCACCTGCTAAGCCACTCCTCCAACAGAAAGGCAAAGTGTGGGCAAGTGAGGGGAATGAAGGAAGGAGCAGGGTGCTTGGGAGCCATAGGAATCTGGGCTGGACTGGCCTGGCCACAAACAGGGAAAGGGGATCAAGCTAACCCACCCTGGGGAGGATTTCTCTACCCCATGCAAGAATCAAAGGTTTAGATGCCCGGAGCACCTGCCCACCTTGCCTGTCTTGGTCCACCCGAGCCTCCAGAATGGCTTTATCCTGCTCTTTCCCACCTCCAATCTCTAGCCAGGCTCAGCCAGGACTCCTTGATACCAAATAGCTCCCCCCACCCCCCAGAGCACTGCAGCACCCCTAAAATGGCCTGGAGCTCGAACTCAGTTCACGCCCTACCCAGCTCCCTCAATGACCCAGGAAATCCCCACTCCACCCTGTGTTGTGCCAAACAGGCCAGTCTGGGTTGGGGGGCGGGGGGTTTCCAAATGAGGAAGGCTGGTCCCAAGGACCATGGAGCCCCATCCAGCTCAGCTCCCTGACCAGAACCCGGATTTTTTAGGTTCTGGTCCTGGAGTGGGACTCCCATGGACCCTTATCAGAGCAGGAAGGCACAAGCAGCTGAGGTCAGTTAGTGTCATCACCACCTACACTCCGTGCTACTTCCTTGTGGAACAGGCTCAGGCCCTGGGCCAGTGGGATTCAGGTGGCCCAGCCTGGCCCAGAGATGGTGCCCACTCTCCACCTCCCCCACCCAGAATTCCCATCCTGCCTCTCCTCAGAGAGCCAGGAGAGCTACTGGAAGGATAGGGAGAAGAGCAGGTCCTTAACCTGAGAGAGACTGGCCCAGGAAAAAGCTGGACAGTCTCTTTTCCACTTTCCAGAACTGAGACCACCCCTAGACTGAGCACCAGCCCAGTCCTGGCCCCCGAGTTCCCCAGTCTCTGGTTCTATTATCTGCTGGGCTATCTTGGGTCAGAGTGCTAGGTTTCTACCAAAAAAGGTGGTCTTGTGTGGAAAAACAGCACAGGACTTCTGGAGATCCTGCCTGGGTTGAGTCCCACGTCTCCCATTTCTGGGCAGTGCTATCCCAGGCAAATTATTTAACACAGGAGTCAGTTTCCTCATCTAAAAAGTGGGCTGACGACTAATAGCACCCTTTTCAGAAGTGGTTGTCATGAGGCCGAAGTCAGAGGTTGAGTGGCACAGCCATCAGTAAACTATCAAGTGCTAACAGAGGTTATCTGTTGTGACCCATCCCTGCCCTGCAGCCCCACCTGGCCAGAGCAGCAGGCAGAGAACATGGGGAACGAAGGTCTCTGGAGCGGCCCTGATCCCAGCTCACTGCTCAGTCCCAGGAGGAAGGAGGAGCCCCCACTTTGCCCTTATCCCTGGAAGTAAACAAGGTGAGCAGACCTGGTAGCTTGGCTACCACATCCTCAGCTGGAAGAGCCCTGCCTGGCTCACCGAGTATACACACACCTGCCTGTACAGCTGACATCCCTCCCCTACCAGGTACACATACCAGTGGGCTGACTCACGCAGCAACCCTCCTCACCCCCACCCCAGAGCCTCTGGCTACTGTGCCCACAACACCACCCCTTCCCCTTTTAGGTCAACCCCTGACTGGGCTTGTTCTTAGCATCTGGGGTCTAGCCCTTTCCCCCGGACCACCAAAAGGCCAACAGGTGGGAGGGAACAAGGGGTGCAGACAGGTGCTAATCAGTCTCAGCCCGGCAGGAGAGGAGCAGACTATCCTTCCCCAGGCTCGCCTGACAGGGCCTCAAGGTGCCTAGAACAGTGCTTGGCCAGGGGTGCTTAGCCAGTCACCCTGCGGCCTACAGACAACTCACTCCCTGATTTGGCATATAGGGTCAGCAGCCTCCTCTCTCCCAAACACACATCCCAAAGCACCAGCCCATTCAACATCCAGAATTCCCTAATTCCCGACCCATAGTCTGGGCTCTAGAATGTTACCCCTCCCCATTCAGGTAGCCTGGCCTTTGTTTTACTGTTTATACTGCCTACTTCTAAGGGCAGAATGAGACTGTCCTCCTTACTGCTTTCTGATGCTCGCCCCTCCCAGAACTCCATAACCAGCCCCCTTACTGAGTCCCCCCAAATCCATCCAACCTGTTCCCCTCGTTCCTTACCTCCAAAGCCCTGGGTCCGCAGCTCGCGGTAGGAGTGGTAAACCTCGCGCGTGAGGTAGTTGATGAAGCCCTCCCTGGGCGCGAACTTGCACACGAAGTTCTGCTCGTAGAGGCAGTTCATTAGGAAGCAGGCGACAATGGCGTCCTCCCCGCGGTCCGGCGGCAGCTCCACCAGCGCCAGGTTGCAGTTCTGGGTGGTGCAGCACGCGCGCACGCAGTCCCAGCCACGGCGCACGGCGGGGGAGCCCAGGAAGGTGGCCCCGTTGCTCACCGAGGCCTCGGTATCGAGCACGAAGGCAGGCACCCCGGCGGTAAAGCGGTCCAGGCAGGGGCCTCCCGGGGGCAGCCCGGGGGGCGCGGGCGGCGGCCCAGCCTCGGTGCCCAGGAGATCGAGCGCGCACAGGAGCCACACGGCGACTGCTGGGACGCGGGTCCGGGAGAGGCGGGCGCAGGCCATCATCCTCCCCGGGGCCGTCGCCCTCCTTCCCAAGGGGGTCACCTTCACTGCGCGCGCCTCTGGGCTCCGAGGGTGCTAGCGATCTGAAAGAGGGGAGGGGACACACTGGATGAGCAGGACACTTCGAGGGAGGCGGAACGGCCAGGAACACGTCGAGGGGAGGGCAGGGGAGCACCCCACGCCCCGGGAGTGAGGAGAGGTACGCGGGCCCAGCCCTCCCACGCACGCTCCGGTAAGCCTGCCGCGGGACTGCCCGCCAGATGCACGGCTAAGGAGCTCACGTACCCGGACACACACAGCCGCGCCGAACAAAGGGCCAAACATGCTCCGAGCCCGCTCCGTCCCCGCCTGGCGCTCCGGGGCCCGGGTTACCTGCGCAGGTGAGTGGGGTGGGGCCGGGCCTGCCGAGGTTCCGGTCCCGGCTTCCTGCGCGGCTCTGGCCGCCGCTTCCGCCCCGGTGCCGGGAGCGCTGGGGCTCGGCCACCTCCTCCTCAGGTTTCTGGTGAAACTGAGTCAGTGCGGCCGGGGCGGGGCGGACATTAACCCCAACTCCGCCGGCCCCGCCCACGGCCGGTGCGCCGCCGCCTGCCCTGCCTCGCCGAGCTCCGCGGAACCGCCGCCCCGCGGCCCCCGACCCGTCCCGCGCCGGCTGCTCCCAGCAGGGGCTCTGAGCGGCGCCCCTCCAGACTGCTCTACGCGGGCTCCGCCGAGTCCAGCCTCGCGGCGGGACCCCGCACCCCAGAAGCGCAGCCGGATCCCGGGAGGCCCGGACACGGCCGGCACGCTGCAGCGAAGTCGCCCCCTCGGCGGTCAGGCGCTCCGCGGCGGCTGCCTCCGGCCTCCCTTTCCGGTCGGGGCCGGCGTTCCCAGCCCCAGGCCCGAGGCGCTGAAGGGGCTGGGGGAGGAGAAACAGGGAAAGCCCGATGCAAATGATCTCGCGGGCGTCGTCCGCCCTCGGGGAAATGATTTCCATCTCGAGGCGGGAAGAGATCCCCCGAAGCTGTGGGGCTGCACCTTTGGTACCAGGAATCCCGGATGCCTGCTCCAGCGTCACCGCCCTTGCCGGCCCCGGGAAGCCCTCCTTTCTGCCAGAGTGAGCAGCTGAGGCGATTCCGTCCTCCACATTTCCCCGCTGGACCGGCAGTGGTTCCATTTCGTTTGAGGCCCTTCCTTGTCTTGTACCAAGGCTTCCATTCAGGCCTCTGTCGGAGCTGAGTCCCTGTTAGCTCACCGGTCTGCTGCCTCCTCCCCTGGAGCACAGGTTCCCTCTTCTCTCCCACCAAGAGGGTGCGCCTGGTCAAGACCTGACCACCTTCTTCCAGTAGAATGCCATCCTTGAAAGCTAGAGTTTCCAGCTCACCAAAGTAGTTGAGATAATGACCTTCACAGAACCGTGAGCTCCTTGAAGGTGAGAGTGAAGAATTCCTCTTAAAGACCATTCCTACAGAGCAAGATTGGTCCTATTAATACTCTCCCAAAAAAGATTCTATACCTTTTCACACTTAACAAACCCCGCCCAGCGGAACATTCTTCCTAATTTCTTATCCAGAGCAGCTTTACCTACTAGTTCCTGGAGCCAACCCTTTGATCATTTTCCCAGCTGAACTGCAACATCCCCCAGCTGCCTACATTATGGGTGTTGGGGTGCGAACTGGGGTCTTTCCCCCTTCTCTGGATTTTCTCCTTTTCTTCCACTGCCCCCAGCACAGTGGTGGACAGAGGACAATGATGTTATGCTGGGAATGAAGCAAATAATTGTGTGGTTACTGGGAAGAAAGAGTTTTGTTGTGAGTTGATTTCTGCCTCCCCCAATACCTTATACACACAAGAGTCCTAACAGAGGAGACTGTTACCTTATGGTAACATTATATAACCGTAGATTGATCATTACATCCATCCACAACATTACAAAAACCTGTATTTATCAAGCACTGACAGTGCCCAAACCCTTAGGTTCCTAAGCACTTCCCACACGTTGCCCCATATACTCAAACCAAGAAAGCAGATACTATTTTTATCCCTGATATACAGATGAACAGATGGGCTAGGAGGACAGGTAATGTGGCAGGTGGCAGAGTGAGGATTGACGTCCAGGCAGGCCAATTCGACCAAACCCTGGGCTTTACTGCAACTCGCAACTCTGACTTCAGCTAGACCTTCCACCCTCCCCACAGATTTAACTTGCCGGAAGCAAAAAACTCATTTTCAAGTGGTGAGCAACCACCTTCAGTTAAGACAGTAACCAGCACACTTGACACAGATGATTGCTAATGCTCACAACACCTCTGAGAATAGTTTCGACTTTGCGGAGAAGTTCGCTAGCTCCATCGAGATCACAGAGTGAAGAGTGGGGGGGCAAGCCTGGATGGGGGCTGTGTATGTGGGCTTTAGACTCAGGCTCCTGGGTTTAATTATCATCTGCCACTTACTCTCTGTGTGGCCTTTGGCAAGTTATTTAGCCCCTCTGTGCCTTGGTTTCCTTGTGTACAATCTGGGACCTCAAAGGTTATTATGAGGCTTAAGTGAATTAATACAGATTAAAAGTTTGATGTGTTTTTCTAATTGCTTATTGCAGGCCCAAGGGGAGCTGTCTGGATGAGTTAACTCTTTTGTAAGACCATGTGGCTCACCTTCCCTCTGTGAGCTTGGGGAAGAGTAGGCCTGGGTTTATGCTATAGGCTTCATTCTCATTTGCCATATCACCGGTACGAACCATTGCTCTTAGGATTGGGTGCTTTGGTGAGAATATTCAATCCTTAACACCACTGCTAGAAAAGGGACACTGAGTGCCTTGTCTCAGATGGTGATCTGGTGGTTTCTTTTCTTTTTTTTTCCAAGATTTTATTTATTTATATGACAGAGAGAGAGACAGCCAACAAGAGAAGGAAGACAAGCAGGGGGAGTGGGAGAGGAAGAAGTAGGCTCCCAGCAGAGGAGCCTGATGCGGGGCTTGATCCCAGAACGCCAGGATCATGCCCTGAGCCAAAGGCAGACGCTTAACGACCGAGCCACCCAGGCGCCCCTGGTGGTTTCTATAATAGGTGTGGTGGGTTGTCTACAAAGATGGCCAAGACCGTACCCCACCCTCCTGTGTGTGCACACTGCTCCTCCCACTAAGAGGTGGCATCTGTCTTCCCTGCCCTTTGAATCTGTAACTTGCTTCAACCAGCAGGACACGCAGAAGTGGTGCCCTGTGACTTCCAGGCCCTAACCATATGGCTTACATTTTTCCCTCTTAGAGTCAGCTTGACATAAAGAAGCTTGACTCCCCTGCAGGAGAGAGAGACCACCTGAAGAGAGCAAGCCCCTGGAGGATGGGAGACTTGAAGGGAGAGAGAGGAGTGCAGCTGTCTCACAGCCACCCCAGCCAAGTAGCTGTGTGAAGCCATCTTCTACCCTTAGCCCCAGTTGAGCTGGCTGCCAGAGACCAGCTGCACCTGCCAAGCCCCGCCTAAGATGCAGAATGGTGAGTAAATTAAATGGCTGTGTTTGTTTTACACCTTAAATTTTGGGGTGGTTTGTTATGTAGCAATAATAACTGAAATAGAGGCATAATATATTTACAGACTAAATTTTAGTTTTAATTATTTAATGATCATAAACAATACATTTTATAAATAAATTTTTTGAAGATTTGTTTATTTGAGAGAGACAGAAAGAGAGCACATTCGTGAGTGGGGGGAGGGGCTGAGGGAGAGAGAGAATCCTCAAGCTGACTCCCCGCTGAGCACAGAACCTGATGTGGGGCTGGATCCCAGGACCTGGAGATCTTCAGCTGAGCTGAAACCAAGAGTCGGACACTTAACTGCCTGAGCCACTCAGGTGCCCCTAAATAAATTTCAGTTTTAATTATCTAAGTCAAGGCCCATGAATTCTCTTGATAATGCAGAACCAACAATTTTTCATTAGGAATTTTGGGGAAAGTAATGTAATACTTTTCAAGGTGAGGCCGGTGTCATTTGTTCAATCTTTATTTAAAGGAGACAGGTTCTCTTGGATAATGCCTAAAAGGGGCATTTTTTTTAAAGATTTTTATTTCTTTATTTGACAGAGAGAGAGACAGTGAGAGAGGGAACATAAGCAGGGGGAGTGGGAGAGGGAGGAGTTGGCTTCCTGCTGAGCTGGGAGCCTGATGCGGGGCTTGATGTGGGGCTTGATGTGGGGCTCGATGTGGGGCTCGATGTGGGGCTCGATCCCAGGACCCTGAGATCATGACGTGAGCCAAAGGCAGACGCTTAATGACTGAGCCACCCAGGCACCCCTAAAAGGGGCATTTAAAAAGAATTCTACTAGTGTCAGAAATGCTCACACAATATTCCAGTGTGGTAGGTGGCCTCTAAATGGCCACTGGTGGTCCAGACCTGCTGGTATTCATGCCTTTGTGTAATCCCCTCCCCTTGAGTCTGGATGGGCCTAGTGCGTGGCTTCTGGTGAATAGAATACAGCAAAAGTCATGGGATGTCACTTCCTAGATTAGACTAGAAAAAGACTGTGACTTCCATCTTGCTTGCCAACCATCCTCCTCTCAATGCCCTGGCTCTGGTGGAAGCAGCTGTCATGTGGTTAGTAGTTCTCTAGAAAGGTCCTTGTGGTAAGGAACTGATGTGTCTGACCAACAACCCTGGCCAGCACCTGACTTGCAGCCTTCTGAGAATCCCTGACTGAGAGGAGCCAGCTAAGCCACCGATACAACAGTGGTAGAGTAAATACTTATTGTTGTAAGCTGCAAAATTTGGGGATAATTTGTTATGCAGCAATATATATAACTCACATATTCATTAACTGAAAAAATTAGGGTATCAAACTATAAACAGTTCATTTGGTACAACTTTTCAAGGAGCTAATATGACCATAAATATTAAACTCCCCTAGAATTTCACACATCCTTTGTCCTTGTCGTTCCGCCTCTAGAAATTTCTCTTAAGGGAAAAAAAGTCATGGAATTCTAACAAAGGAATAGTTAAGAGGATGTTCAGAACAGCACGATTTATGATGGCAAAAAATCGTAGCAATCCATTTTTTTTTATTAAGTATTTTGATATATTATTTTATTTTTTTTTTTTATTTTTTTATTTTTTTTTAATGATTTTTTATTATATTATGTTAGTCACCATACAGTACATCCCCGGTTTCCGATGTAAGGCTCGATGATTCATTAGTTGTGTATAACACCCAGTGCACCATGCAATACGTGCCCTCCTTACTACCCATCACCGGTCTATCCCATTCCCCCACCCCCCTCCCCTCTGAAGTCCTCAGTTTGTTTCTCATAGTCCATAGTCTCTCATGTTTCATTCCCCCTTCTGATTACCCCCCCTTTCTTTATCCCTTTCTTCCCCTACTGATCATCCTAGTTCTTATGTTCCATAGATGAGAGAAATCATATGATAGTTGTCTTTCTCTGCTTGACTTATTTCACTTAGCATTATCTCCTCCAGTGCCGTCCATGTTGTAGCAAATGTTGAGAACTCGTTCTTTCTGATAGCTGAGTAATATTCCATTGTATATATGGACCACAACTTCTTAATCCAGTCATCTGTTGAAGGGCATCTCGGCTCCTTCCACGATTTAGCTATTGTGGACATTGCTGCTATGAACATTGGGGTGCATATGGCCCTTCTCTTCACTACGTCTGTATCTTTGGGGTAAACACCCAGTAGTGCAATGGCTGGATCATAGGGTAGCTCAATTTTTAACATTTTAAGGGACCTCCACACTGTTTTCCAGAGTAGCTGTACCAATTTGCATTCCCACCAACAATGTAGGAGGGATCCCCTTTCTCCACATCCTCTCCAACAATTGTTGTTTCTTGCCTTGTCTATTTTTGCCATTCTAACTGGCGTAAGGTGGTATCTCAGTGTGGTTTTGATTTGAATTTCCTTGATGGCTAATGATTTTGAACATTTTTTCATGTGTCTGTTAGCCATTTGTATGTCTTCATTGGAAAAGTGTCTGTTCATATCTTCTGCCCATTTTTTGATTTGTTTATTTGTTTCTCGTGTATTGAGTTTGAGAAGTTCTTTGTAGATCTTGGATACCAGTCCTTTATCTGTAGTGTCATTTGCAAATATATTCTCCCATTCCGTGGGCTGCCTCTTAGTTTTTCTGACTGTTTCCTTGGCTGTGCAGAAACTTTTAATCTTGATGAAGTCCCATAAATTCATTTTATCTTTTGTTTCTCCGTAGCAATCCATTTATCTAATAATAGGGGACTGAGTAACTATATCATGGAATTGCTGCTAATAAAACAGGCTGGAATCTATTAGTGAATCTTAAAAACAAAGCGACTTGTCAGCATTTGAAAAAATAAAATGAAATCGATTTGAAAATATCAGAGGAAAGGTAAGTTTTGCTTCATAAGAAATGTTTGTTTCATGTTTGTGTATGTATGCATTACGATAGTAAATGAATTCCTTACTTTTGAGTCATGGCCCAAATTTTTAAAAAGTCTGCAGTGGTAAAAAAAAAAAAAAAAAAAAGATTATGTATGGTGTGCACCTGGGTGGCTCAGTCCCTTAAACATAGGACTCTTGATTTCAGCTCAGGTCATGATCTCATGGTGGTAGGATCGAGTCCCACATTAGCTTCCATGCTCAGTGGGGAGTCTGCTTGAGATTCTCTCCCTCTCCCTCTGCCCCTCCCTGCTCTCGTCCGTGAACTCTCTCTCTCTCTCTCAAATAAATAAATAAATCTTAAATCTTTAAGGGGTACCCGGGTGGCTCAGTCGTTAAGCGTCTGCCTTTGGCTCAGGGCATGATGACGGTGTTCTGGGTTCGAGCCCCGCATCAGGCTCCTCGGCTGGTAGCCTGCTTCTTCCCCTCCCACTCCCCCTGCTTGTGTTCCCTCTCTCGCTGGCTGTCTCTCTCCGTCAAATAAATAAATAAATAAATAAATAAATAAATCTTTAAAAAAAATCTTTAAAAAACTTGTACGAAACTGCTTAAGGGTACAAAAAGTATTCAAAAGATATTAAATTATAAAACAGCATGCATATGGTACAAAATGATCTAATTTCATAGAAATCCAAAACAAGCAAAGCTCTATGAAAAATGGAAAATAAATACACCAAACAGATTACTTATACTTTTCTTTTTTAAGCTGTATTTTAAAATTTTCTACAACAAACAAGTCTTCTTTAAACTTATTTCTTGACTTATAATAATAGTTTTTAAAGTTGCCCAAATAATTGTATATTGTATATTAGCATTTTCTCAACTATGTTATATATGCATAGAAAAAAGACTGGAAAGAAATTTGCCAGAATGTCAGTTAGCAGTCATGGTTTTTATGTGGTGTGATTGTGGGGAATTTTTAATGTTTTAGAAAATTTAGAAATGTTTCTAAAATGAACATGGCTTTCTTTTATTATAAAAAATTTAAAAAAAATTTTAAGTAATCTCTACACCCAATGTGGGACTTGAACTCATGACCCCAAGATCAAGAGTCACGTGCTGTACTGACTAAGACAGCCAGGTACCCCATAAATAAAAATTTTTAATAAGAGAAGAAGAGGCATTTTTTTCTTCTTTTTTTTTTTTTTTTTTTTTTTTTAAGATTTTATTTATTTATGTGACAGAGAGACAGCCAGCGAGAGAGGGAACACAGCAAGCCAGTGAGAGAGGAAGAAGCAGGCTCCCAGCAGAGAAGCCCGATGTGGGACTCGATCCCGGAACGCCGGGATCACGCCCTGAGCCGAAGGCAGACGCTTTAACGACTGCGCTACCCAGGCGCCCCAGAAGAGGCATTTTTTAAAAAAAAGATTTTATTTATTTATTTGACAGAGAGAGAAAGAGAGAGCACGAGCAGGCGGAGCAGCAGGCAGAGGGAAAACAGGCTCCTTGCTGAGCAGGGAGACCGAGACGGGGCTTGATCCCAGGACCCTCGGATCATGACCTGAGCCTAAGGTAGCTGCTTAACCGACTGAGCCACCAGGCGCCCCAAAGAAGAGCATTTAAGAACAGCCTAGTTCTGATGGTGTTTGCCTGTGGCCCATTTTATCCCACCACTGGACCTAGGGCAGGCCAGGGGAGCAGGGCAGGCACCCTCACCACTGCCCAGGCCGGCACCCTCTTTGTTTGCCCACCCTGGTGTGGCCCTGCGGTCTTGGTGCTTTTTTCTTTCCGTGTTATCTCGGGACATGATTCCCTTATCTTGGGCAAACTAATTGATGAATGGTGACACGCGTAGGCCAGTGAGACGTGTGTGAATGAAGAAATGGAAGAATGTTAATAAAGAGCCTTACACACACATGATGGGCATAACTCATTTGTGTGCCATCAAGCTTCATGGAGGCCATTCTGCATGCTCTTGCAAAATCTCCCCAGCCTCCAGTTTATAGATGAGGAAATAGGCTCACAAAGGCTCCATGTGTGAACTCGTCTGTGTCCCTGTGTGGGTGTCTATGAAGTTTGCTTATGTTGTGATCCCAGTCCATCACCAAGTTCTATTAAATAGTATCCCCTAAGTAGCTCTCCACTGTCCTCTTCTCACTACTGACAATACTACCTCCTCCAGTCAAGCCCTACAGCATGGTCTCCTAACTGATCTCTTTCAGACTTTCTGTACCCTCCGGTTCTCTATTTAACAGGCAGGGTGATCTTCTGAAAATTTAAATCTGAACATGTCAGCCTATCCCACCACTGTTGCTTAAGATTTTGCTGTGACTCCCAGTGTGCTTAGGATAGAGACAAAATTCCTTAATGTGGGTCACAGGGCCCTGTGTAGATACCTCTACCCCTTCTGCCTCACGACTGTGTTTCCCTCCCTCCTTTCTCTGTTCTAGCCCTATTGACCTCTTAGTCCTTGTATTCAACATCTCCCTCCTGCCACAGGACCTTTGCATTTGCTCTGACTTCTGCCAAATCCACTCTTGCTGGTCCCTGTGCCTAATTAACTCCTATTCATCCTTCAGAACTCAGTTCAAACTGTTACTTCTTGCCAGGTCACATCCTCAGTAGACATTCTTATAACACCTTTTTTTTTTTTTTTAAGATTTTATTTATTTATTTGACACAGAGAGAGAGACAGCCAGCGAGAGAGGGAGCACAAGCAGGGGGAGTGGGAGAGGAAGAAGCAGGCTCCCAGCAGAGGAGCCCGATGTGGGGCTCGATCCCAGAATGCCGGGATCACGCCCTGAGCTGAAGGCAGATGCTTAACGACTGAGCCACCCAGGCGCCCCTCTTATGACACCTTTAACCTTTTTTTTTTTTTTCAGATCACTAAATACAGATGCAGTTGCAACTTTACATTTATTTGATTAGTTGATTAACATTTGTTTATTTTTACACTTGACTATAAGTTCCACGAAGACAGGGACAGAGTTTCTTTTGGATCACCAATCCCCAGGACTGAGCATAATGCTTGGCCTACTAAAGGAGCTTGTGAAATCTTTGTTATTAAGTGAATGAGTTAATGAATGAACAAAACCCACTGAGTCTTCTGATCTGGTTCCTTTTCCTGAAAGGGCTCCCAAATTCTTCACAAGACAGGAAACAGAAGATAGAAGGACCAATCATAATCATGCTGCCCATCACAGAGTATAACAGGTGATTCGAAGTAACAGCTGAGTCTGTGGGCTGCATTTTGGAGGCCTCCCTACCGCTGCTCACGTCCACCCTCTTCCAAAGAGGCCCAGGAAGGAAACCAACACAGAGAAATCCCTCAGCAAGCCTTTGGCAGACAGAGCCTTACCAGGAAGGCAGGGAGTGAGAAGACAAAGAAGGGAAGGGAATAGATGTCTCCTGAGAAGGGACTCTGTTTCGGACATCACGTTTACATGTATCAACTCATTTAATCTTCCCCCCAAACCGTCTTTTGCAGATGAGAAAATGGACTCAAAGAGGTTGTGAATGTGAGGTTAGAAAACCAGTGCAGGGCAAAAAGCTGAGTTTGAACTCAGATCTGTCAGCCTTCCTCCGAAGTCTGTTCTTTTCCAGGCTACTTTGCTGGTGTGCACCCCTCAAACACCTCCCCCACTCTGTCAACTTTGGGCCCCAAAGCTTTTCATCATTTAAGAATCACGTATTGGAGAGGTGCCTGGGTGGCACAGCGGTTAAGCGTCTGCCTTCGGTCGGCTCAGGGTGTGATCCCAGCATTATGGGATCGAGCCCCACGTCGGGCTCCTCCACCGGGAGCCTGCTTCTTCCTCTCCCACTACCCCTACTTGTGTTCCCTCTCTCGCTGGCTGTCTCTATCTCTGCCAAATAAATAAATAAAATCTTAAAAAAAAAAAAAAGAATCATGTATTGGAGCCGCCTGAGTGGCTCAGTCAGTTAAGCGTCTGACTCTTGGTTTCCGCACAGGTCATGATCTCATAGCGTGTGTGCCCTCTGTCTCAAATAAATAAACCTTAGAAAAAGACTAATCTGTTGGCTATTATCTAAAGCTCTCTGTCAGGAGTCAGTGTATGATGGTTTTACTCGATACATTGGAAACAGAAACTCAACATTTTGTTTTATTTTTAAAGATTTTATTTATTGGGGCGCCTGGGTTGCTCAGTCGTTAAGCATCTGCCTTAGGCTCAGGGCGTGATCCCGGTGTTCTGGGATCGAGCCCTACATCAGGCTCCTCCGATGGGAGCCTGCTTCTTCCTCTCCCACTCCCCTGCTGTGTTCCCTCTCTCGCTGGCTGTCTCTCTCTCTGTCAAATAAATAAATAAAATCTTAAAAAAAAAAAAAAGAATGGACAAATATATGATATTACACAAAGGGATAAATGGTGATTACAGGAGAATTAAAAACAGAAGCTGTTGGTGGGATTGCTTCTGGGGAGAGGGGAGAAACTTTCATTTTTCATTTGTTTGTCCTTCTGAGCTGTTTATCTTTTTAAAAAAATGACAGTGTTCTGTAACTTTTCTAAAAGGTTTAGAAATTTTTGTTACAGGGCGCCTGGGTGGTGCAGTCCGTTGAGGGTTTGACTGATTTCAACTTGAGGGGTGACTTCAGGGTCATGGAATCCATCCGGAGTTGGAGTCCGCCCCACACTCAGCGGGGAGTCGGCTTGGGATTCTCTCTCCCTTTCCCTCTGCCCCCCTGCTGTCTCTCCCTCTTAAAATAAATAAATAAATCTTCTAGAAAAGACATTTTTGTTACAAAAGACTAAACCAACAAACACACACTTCCTTTAGAATGCAAGTACCGTATGTTTAGAACTACTAGTCTTGTCACCTGGGTAAAAGTTAGGTCTGCAGGTTTCCGCTGTGTCAGGAACAACCTGAGTCAGGGGAGGGTCATGTGATGGTAAACATGGCGTCCCAAGCAGTTGCCTCTGGGGGACGGGCATGGGAGATGAGCTTGATTAATTTACCTTTGCAAGCACAGGCCAGGCTGACAGAGGAACACCTCTTCCTTCACATATTCATAAGACAGCTCACATTCGGACACATCCAGACCCAAGAGGGTACTGACCCGACAAGGGCCAGAGATAACCATTCCTCTAACTACCCCTGGTGAGACTCTGCCCCCACCAGTGCCACACTCTGAGCAGCAGCTCCCACCTGCCTGGGACCCTGTTCCTGCAGGATCCATGTGACTCCAGCTCCTGGGGCCCAGGTGGATCTAGTCCCAGAAATGGGATGCTGAGGGCTCTCAGGTGAGTGTGACTCCGCTCCTGTTCCACAGCTGGCCATAGAGCACCAATCAGAGCCCTGCACCTCTCAGGACCCGAGCGCCCCTGCTTTCTCCCAGCGTACGGCACGTTCTTGACCTTTGCTTCTCTGAAGTTGATATCACTCTGGGCTCCAGCAGTTGCAAAAAGGAGGGCTGGGGCACAGCTCGGGAGTGCCACTCACTGGCAGCAAGGAGCCAGGAGATTGGCATTCCCAGCACCCGGGAAAGTCCTGTTGATCTTTGACCCTCCGCCCCTCCCGGAGCCTCGGCCCTCCCTCTCTCCCCCTTCCGTTCTCCACTGGCCTCTCCCTCGGTGCTCCAGGCTCCTCACTTCCCCGGCACCCTTGCTCTGACTGGCAGTTTTTCCCAGGTCCTTGCTCACGCCAGTCCTTCCATGCTGTCTTCAAGCCCTACTTCCTGCACATCTCCCAGCCCTGACGGGGAGAACCCAAGTAAGAAGGTCCACTGGACTTCTGGGAGGAGGAGGACGTCATCCACAGACTCAGAGTCAAAGTCCCACCCGGACCCCTCCAAAGTAGCCAGGTCCCGGAGACCCAGCCGGCTGACGGTGAAGTACGACCGGGGGCAGCTCCAGCGCTGGCTGGAGATGGAGCAGTGGGTCGATGGGCGAGTTCAGGAGCTCTTCCAGGTGAGTGACGCGGGACAGTGAGGGAGGCCGCAGGCTGCCGGGGAGGGGGACAGAGCCTGCGGGGAGACCTCAGGAGGAGCTGGAGGGCCCGTGCGAGAGAAAGCTTCTCCCAGCAGGTGAAGATACACTTTGCAGTCCCGAAGTCCGCCTCCGTCCGGTCTGGGCTCTGCCTCCCATGCTCTTCAAAATCTGTGCCAGGTGTTTTAACACCCCCGAGGCGTAGTTTCCTAATCTATAAAATGAGCCTATCAGTGCCTGGCATATCTCCTCTGTGGGACTTTTTGAAGCTCGAATGAGCTAGAAGAGCTATTTTTATTTATTTTATGTCTTACTCTCATTCTCGACACCCCTACACGTCAAGAGCTATGCTGCCAGTACTATGACTGTCAGCCACGTGTAGCTGTTTACCTTCAAATTAATACAGATTAAATAAAATGAAAAGTTCAGTCCCTCATTCACACTGGCCACATCTCAGGTGCCCCGTAGTCCCATGTGGCTAGTGGCTGGCTGCCTTCTTGTCAGCACAGATATAGAACATTTCCATCCTCTCAGAGTGGACAGCACTGGACTGGAACGAGTCCTTGCCCCTGGCTCTGACTGACTCCACTCAACTCTCCCTGAGAAAAGGACACGTCTCCGCCCCTGTCCCGAGACATGGCACTTTCTTCCTCAGATAACTAAAAATCGGGGTCCTAGAGTAGTCACAACCGCTGCTTTGACAACAAGAGTAACATTCTGAACGCTTAACTCTGTGTTAGGCGCAGTGCCTAGTTCTTGACATGCATTACCCATTCAGCGCTCCCCACCACTCCCTTAGGTAGATATGTTTTATCGTGGAGGAAATGGAAGCTTAGAGATGTTGAGTAACGAAGGAGCCCAAGGTCACACGGCTAGGAGACCAGGAGACCCGGAGCTGGGGCTCTGCAGAGCCCGGGCACTTAGGCGAGCAACTTAGTGGTTCTTCACCCATGAAGTACTTCAGAAGAAACCTGATGACCTGACTGCACCCCAACTGACTAAATGTCTTGGGGTGGGGCCCAGACACTTGCCTTTTTTTTATAAGCTCCCCAGTTAATTCTAGCACGTGGCTGGCTGAGAACCACTTCTCCAAGCCAGAGCCCAGGAGTCCTCATCTACATACCATGGTCCTTCTTTCTCCTCCTTCTTGACTCTGTTCCCCTCTTTTCTTTTTGGGGCAACAGGGGCTTGTCATTCTTCCAGGTAAGAGCTGTGCTGCGGTGGGGGTGGAGAAGACTGAGGCATGTGGCCCAGGCTGTCACGTGAAGCTCACTGGGTCATGTGTTAGTGTGGCCCTGGTGTCCACCATGTCCCCAGCAGCATCCTGGGCTCCCCGGTACAGGGGAGGGAGATGCTGTGGAGCTGGGAGCAGGAGAGGCACACTTCCTTGGCCTGCTTCTGCTCCGCCTCCACTGCCCTTCTGTCCTGCCAGCACCCTCCCTCTCTGGATCGGTTTCAGTTTCAGATTGTTGTGCACTTGCATAAAAAGTCTCATATTTCAGACACCTCAGAGCAAATTTGTCCCCACATCAGACAAATAACAGGACCTCATAGACAAAGAACCTGGTTTTACAAGATGAACATGGGGAAGGGGGGGTGGGTGGGAGGGGTGCACAATAATGAGTTCATAACATTGGAAAACAGGATATGTGGGAGGACCACTCCCAGGCAATGACCAAAATAAAATACCTGGCTTGTGGTTGCCATGGCAATTGTCCAAAGGTGCTAGGTGGCAGTTCCTCTCCCAATCCCTGCGCTTTTTAGCAGGAAGCAGCCAAGTGGCTGGGGAAGCCCCAGGTGGCTGGTCATCTTGGGAGAGATTGAGGCAACAGTGTCTCCAGGCTTACCCTGCCCCAGTTCTGCCCTCACAGAGCCTGTCTGCATGCAGCAGGCTCTCCCCAGCATGCCCACCTTGGATAGCCCTGCGGGCGCTGGCTCCAAGCATGCATCACTCCTCGTTCAGTTTGGTTTAATGGGATCCAACCTCATTCTGATGGAGGGCCCCACCTCTTCTCACTGGGTATAAAATCTGCTTTGGGGTCTTCAGAGGAACCCAGTCTGGGTTCAGCAAAACAAACAGACTTGGGGCCCTCGTGCTCCTATTGTCCAGAGGTGGAGTGTGGATTTGGCTTCTAAGCAAGGATATAAACACTCATGAGTTTCTCCTATTTTAAGGAGACTCTTGCTCAACAACGAGCCCCCTCCAGTTCCTGCCTCCAGTATGTGTCCTTTAGGACAAGACTACTACTACTACTACTACTACTACTACTACTACTACTTCTTCTTCTTCTTCTTCTTCTTCTTCTTCTTTTTAACATTTTATCCATTTATTAGAGAGAGAGTGAGAGACAGCATGAGAGGGAGGAGGGTCAGAGAGAAAAGCAGACTTCCCGCTGAGCAGAGAGCCCGATGCAGGATTCCATCCTGGGACCCCAGGTTTATGACCTGAGCCGAAGGCAGTTGCTTAACCAACTGAGCCACCCAGGGGCCCCTACGAAAGACTTCGTCCACACTCACATCCTTTACTTGCCTTTCCCCTTCCTATCACTATTCAGACTACTGAAATCTGGCTTCTGTTCCCATCATTCTATTGAGAGCTCTTGCCAAGGTCACCAGTCACTGTCTTGGGGCCAAATCTAATGTACACATCAGCACAGGGTACTGTTGACCACCCCAGAGTTTTGCAAACATTCCTTTCCTATAGCTTCTATGACACTGTCTTTTTCTGGTGGCAGCTGGCATTTTGATGTCAGATATGTGGCATCACGAACATGTGAAACAAGCACTTGCTAGGTCCTCCCTGAGCCTTACTCCACTGCTGGTTCCCATGGCAGAGACATCGGGAGGAAGGGGACTGAGGATGGAGTGAAGGCGAGAACGGTGTCAAAATCAGGCAGCATCTGGCAGGCAACCCCTTCATGAAATAGCGAGTCACAACTTTACCACACTTGTTCATCTCGGCAGTTGTTTGATGTATCCACTCATTTACTGAGAATTCAAAAAGTACTTGAGGGCAAGAATATTTGGATTAGGTTATCAGCCCATATTCTCAACTCCAGACTGCAGCTGCAATCTGACTCTCAATAATATACTACCTTATATTCAAAATACATGTGGATAATATCCTACGTGATATGAAAAGGTTTTTTGGGGGGGCCAGACTAGTACTTTTTTAGAGGTAGAATTCTAGTAATTAGAATGCAGCTTTACTATTCAGCCCCACCCTCCACCTTCTGGGATTCCAACTGCACATAGGTGAGACCACTTGATATCACACCACAGGTCATCAAGACTCTGTTCTCTTCTTCTTCCCCACACCCGCCGCAAGGTTTTTTTCTTTCTGTGATTTCATTTTGGCTAGTTTCTGTCACCGTATCTTCAGGTTGAACTGATCTTTTTTTTGGCAACATCTAAATATACTGTTAACTCCATCCAATAAGTTTTTCATTAAAAATATTGTATGGGGCGCCTGGGTGGCTCAATCGTTAGGCGTCTGCCTTCAGCTCAGGTCGTGATTCCAGAGTCCTGGGATCGAGCCCCACATCAGGCTCCTCCACTGGGAGCCTGCCTCTTCCTCTCCCACTCCCCCTGCCTGTGTTCCCTCTCGCTGGCTGTCTCTCTCTCTCTCTCTCTCTCAAATAAATAAATAAAATCTTAAAATAATATATTGTATATTTCAGGATGCCTGGCTGGCTCAGTCCATAGAGCATGTGACTCTTGATCTCAGGGTTGTGAGTTCAAGCCCCATGTTGCGTGTAGAGATTACTTAAAAATAAAATCTTGAAAAAATATTGTATTTTTCATCTCTACATGCTCCATTTGGTTTTTTCTGATAGATTTCATTTTTCTCATTACTGTGTTCATGTTTTCCTCATCTGCTAATTCCACCATCTCTGGCATTTCTGGGTCTGCTTCTATTAACTGATTTGTCTCTTCTTTGTAGGTCACATTTCTGGTTCTGGTATGACTAGTGATTTTTGTTTGGATACTGGATGTTTTATGAGTTTTATGTTACTGGGTAACTGGATTTTTTTTCTTCCTTGAAAGCACTAGGCCTTGTTCTAATAGGCAGTTTAGTTATTTGTGGCTCAGTCTGATTCTTCTGAAGCTTGTTTTTAAGTTACGTTGAGTCTAGAGTAGCCTTTAATTTAGAGAATAATTTAACCCCTAGTAAAGTAGGGCCCTTCCGAGGTCTGTACTAAGTTCCTGCATGATCAGTGATGACTGTCCCCTCTGGCTGGGTGGAACTTGATTTGCCTCCCAGGCCTGTGTGAGGTCTGTTCATCTCTGGGCCTTCGGTGCCTCACGCTGCCTGGCCTTTTGAAGCTTTACCCTATGAATATGCATCTTGTGTTCAGCAAAGACTCAAGAGAACCCTTATGCATATTTCTGGAGGTCTCTTTCTTCCTAACTCCCTCCTCTCCACAACTGTGTCTAGCAACTTCCAGCCACCTCAGCACTGAACTCTGATCTCCGTCACACTGATATAGTAGGACCACTGCACTCCACTTGGGGCCTCCCTTTCTGCTCTGTGGTCTGGAAATTGCCTCTAGGAAGGAATACAGGGCAATTACAGTGTTTGCCTCTTCTGTTTCCCTTCTCTCTCAGGTAGTCCTGAGCAACCTGTTGTCCAATGACTGAAAACACTGTTCATATATTTTTGTCTAGTTTTCTAGCTACTTATGTTGCAAGAATAAATACAGCCCCTGTTACCCCATCATTTCCAGAAATATAAATATCTGGTTAACTCTTACTCAGCCTTCAGGTCTCAGATTAGAAGTTGCTTCCTCCAGGAACCCTTCCTGAACCCCAGGCTTGGTTAGGTTCCCCTTCCATGTGTTCTCAAAGTATCTCATCAGAGTGCTTATCACTCTGTATTATAACTGCCATTTCACTTGTCTGTATTGTTCAGGAGACCGTAAGCTTTTCAAGGGCAGGATTATATGTGTCTGTCTCGCTGTTATGGCCTTAGTACTTATCACAAGACTTGGTGCATAGCATGCTCTTAGTAAATACGCATTAAATGAATGAAGGCTGAACCAGGTGAGCTGGAAACTAAGGAAGCAAAAAGGAAAGTTGAGAACTTAGGGTGAAAGAGCTAACTTAGAACGCTAGCACTATTTATTTTAAAAAGGCATGGAAGGACCAGAACTGTTAACAGTAGTTACCTGTTGGCAGTTGGAGGAATGAGAGCGCATGGGAGGCTTCTTTTTCTTTTTTCTTTCTGTTTTAAAAAACATCAAATTATTGAGGTATAACTGACAGAGAATAAAATTTGAAGTGTACATTGGGGTGCACTTTGCCATATGTAACCCCTACCCCAATCAAGATATGGAACATTTCCATCATCCAAAAAGTTCCCCCAAATAACCTTTCAACAAATTATACGTTGGTTACTTATTGTATCTGTTTCTATTATGTCTCCTAGACTGCTTCTAACATGTGGACTCTTGGAGGACAGGATCTTTGTTTTGTTCACTGGCATTACCAAGTTCATGGTACCATGTTAATAGCAGTCACTGAACGCATATTTGTTGAGTAAAAAGATTTCATAGGATTAAATAATCAAAAGGAAAAGGTGAAATTATCAAAGCTTTAGAAAACATAAAGGTGAATATCAAATATTTATTCAAATCAGTATGAGAAGAACTTACTAAGCATTAAAAGAAGAAGAAAGAAGGGGTGGGGAGGACGAGGGGAAGGGGAGGAGAAGCAGCAGCAAAATCCAACTGGAAAAGACCAGTAGTTACATTCAGCTATATAAACATGTATTTCCCCAACTCCTTCCCCACACATAAGTGGTATCTCCAGGGGCACCTGGGTGGCTCAGTCAGTTAAGCATCAGACTCTTGATTTCGGGTCAGGTCATGATCTTAGGGTTGTGAGATCGAGCCCCTCATCGGGCTCTGCGCTCAGCAGGGAGTCTGCTTGAGATTCTCTCTCTCCCTCTCCCTCTGCTCCTCCCTCCATTTGTACTCTCTCTCTCTCAATAAGCAAATAAAGAAATAAATAAAATTTTTTTAAATCTTTATAAAAAAAGGTATTTCCATCATATGTGGAATGAATGCTAGGGCTAATCTGAATTTTTAAAAAAGACTTCTTAATAAGAAAATACTAAACAACCCATAGAAAAATGAATAAGGCAGCAGTTGTTGAAGTATATTCTGGTGACCCTTCCAGAGGGTTCCTAGTTATTTTCATAATAATACTGAGATGTCATTTGCCTTTTTCACTATGTTGACATTTGTACCGATAATGCAAAAACAAGGGTGGCCCCTAGTGTGAATCCAGAAAGTGGCCATGGGCACCTGGCCGGTTCTGTTTGAGGAGTATGCGACTTTTGATCTTGGGGTTGTGAGTTTGAGCTCCATGTTGGGTGTAGAGATTACTTAAATAAATAAACTTTAAAACAAGGAAAGTGGCACCCACCTGTACTAGTGTTACAGTAATTTTTATTCCCTTAGTGCCCGCAGTTCTTGGTCACGCTGCTTTGAAGAATGAAGATGAAGACCAAAGAGTGGTGGGCAGCAGGGCAAAGTTCATTGAGCCATAGTACAAAGCCCTCAAACAGGGAGGGGACCCGAGACGGTTGCCGTTTTGGCGTTCAAATCTAGGGGGTTTTATAAGCTCTTTTGCACAACTATCTTGAGCATCCTGAGTATGGGCCCCTGTGGATTGGCTGCTAAGGTGTGCCACTTGGGGCTTTGATCTACCTATGGGGTCATTGTTCACGCGTTGATGGTCTTGGGGGCTGACCTTTGGAGACTAACTGCCTCAACTTGTGACAGTGACAGATGTTTTACGGTTAATTGTTTTGTTTCAGGATGTTTTGCAAAAGTCACTTCTGCAGAGGCTACTAGACAGGATGCTGTTGTGGTCTTGTCTAAGCTGTAAAACAGGCTGCTAGTGCAGTTTGGTCTTAGCTGTCCCGGCTCCCTGTTTCCTTGTTGGGGACCCTGGCCCTGACTACCTAATTGTCCAACTAACTCCTAACACCAGGCGTCGTGTTCTTCACCACCGTGTCACTTTCACTTTAGAAAGTCCTTGATGAAGCAGTAAATCTCTAAGTTTATGAAAACTTCGCCACTGAATTGACATTTTTTTTAATGGACTTAATTTTTGGAGCAGTTTTAGGTTCACAGGGGGACTGAGCAGAAAGTACAGAGTTCCCATGTTCCCCCGGGCCCCGCATAGGCACAGCCTCCCCCACTGTCAGCATCCCCCACTAGAGCAGTACACTGTTACAGTCAGTGGACCTACATCGACACATCAAAATCACCCGAAGGCCATAGCTTATATTAGGGTCTACTTTTGGTGTTGTACCTTCAAAGGGTTTGGACAAATATGGAAGGACACGCGTCTGCTATGATAGTATCGTACAGAGTGTTTTCTCTGCCCTAAAAATCCTCTATGCTCCACCTGTTCATCCCACTTTCCCCCTTAATCCCACCGATCTTTTTACTATCTCCAGAGTTTTGCATTTTCCAGAATGTTGTATAGTTGGAATCATACAGTGTGTATGACTGGCCAATTTCTTTTTTTTTTTTTCATTTTTTTAAAGATTGTATTTATTTATTTGTCAGAGAGAGAGAGAGAGCACACACAAGCAGGGGGAGTGGCAGGCAGAGGGAGAAGCAGACTCCTGGCTGAGCAGAGAGCCCGATGCGGGGCTCGATCCCAAGACACTGGGATCAGGACCTGAGCCGAAGGCAGACGCTTAACTGACTGAGCCACCCAGGCGTCCCGACTGGCCAATTTCAGATTGGCTTCTTTCACTTATTCTGTGTGTTTACAGTTCATTTAGGGCTTTTCACGGCTTGACAGCTGAATAATACTCCATTGTCTGGGTGTGCACTGTTGATTTATCCATTTACGTACTGAAGGGCAGATCCGTTGCTTCCGAGTTGTGGCAATGATAAATAAAGCTGCTATAAACATCTTTATGCAGGTTTTTGTGCGGATATGTTTCCAACTCACTTGGGTAGGTATTAAGGAGCTTGATCACTGGACCATGTAGTAAGAGTTGTAAGAAACGGCCAAAATGCCTTCCAAAGTGGCTGTACTATTTGGCATTCCCACCAGAAGTGAGCGAAGGTTCCTGTTGGTACATATCCTCACCAGCATTTGGATTCGGATTTTTTTGCCCATTCGATAGGTATGTAGTGTATGTCATTGTTGTCTTAATTTGCAATTTCCTAATCACATATGCTGTTGAACAGCTCTTAGGCAGTTTGCCATCCACGTATCTTTGGTGAGGTATCTGTTCAGATCTTTGGCCCATTTTTCTATTGGGTTGTTTCTTTCTTTCTTTTTTTTTTTTAAAGATAAGCTTTTATACTTTTATTTATTTATTTATTTATTTATTTATTTATTTTAAGATTTTATTTATTTATTTGACAGAGACAGAGACAGCCAGCGAGAGAGGGAACACAAGCAGGGGGAGTGGGAGAGGAAGAAGCAGGCTCATAGCGGAGGAGCCTGATGTGGGGCTCGATCCCAGAACGCCGGGATCACGCCCTGAGCCGAAGGCAGACGCCCAACCGCTGTGCCACCCAGGCGCCCCGGGTTGTTTCTTTCTTATTGTTGCGTTTCAAGGATTCTTTGTCTGTTTTGGACAATAGTCCTTTATCAGATACATCCTCTGCAAATCTTTTCTCCCAGTCTGTGGATTGTCATCTCATTTTCTTGAGCTTCTTTCACTTTTTAGTTTATAAGCTCTGTATTCTTTCAATTATTTCACTGACTATAATAACTTTTAAAGATAGCTTTGTTGAGATATGATTTACATGCCATACAATTCACCCCCTTAAAGTGTACACTTTCCAATAGTTTTAAGTATCTTCGGGGTTGTACAACCACAATTGAATTTTAGGACATTTTATCACCCCAGAAAGAAACCCTATACCAGTTAGCAGTCACACCTCATTCCTTACCACCACCACTCCCGCCCGAGGCAACCACTAATCTACTTTGTTTCTCTATGGGTTTACCTATTCTGGACATTTCATACAAATTGAATCATATAACATATGGCCTTTTGTAACTGGCTTCTTTCACTAACATAATGTTTTCAAGGCTGGTCTATGTTTAGCATAAAACAATGCTTTGTTCCTTTTATTGCTGAGTAATAATTTATGGCTACATTACATTTTATTTATCCATTCATTGCTTGACGGAGATATGTGTTGTTTTCACCTTTTGGCTCTTACAAATAACGCAGCCATGAACATTCATGTGCAGGTGTTTGTGTGGACATGTCATTTCTCTTGGGAGCAGACCTAGGAATGGGATTGCTGGGTCAGGTGATAACTCTATAATTTAACATTTTAAAGAACTGCCAAACTGTTTTCCAAAGCAGCTGTACCATTTTATATTCTTACCAACGATGTGCATAACTTTTGAAATTAAACAGGCACTCTTTTATTTAAAAGATTTTATTTATTTATTTATTTATTTATTTATTTATTTATTTATTTGAGAGAGAGGGAGGGAGAGTACACAGGAAGAATGAGAGGGAGAAGCAGATTCCCCGACGTGGGTGGGACTCCATCCCAGGACCCTGAGATCATGACCCTGCCAAAGGCAGATGCTTAACTGACTGAGCCACCCACGTGCCCAAACAGGCACTATTTTAAAAGAACCCTAGCCCTGTGTCAGATAGAAGATAGTAGGTCCTCAGTAAGTGTTGAATGGGAGAATGAACAGGTGGTTTGAGGAAGGTGAGGAGATAGACTGAATGTGGGAAGCAGGGTAGGAGATGGGGGAGCCCCTGATGGACCTCCGCTCCAGCACCAGCTGGCCAGGCCCCTCTGAGCCCCATGTGATTCCCAAACAGGACCAACCAACTCCTTCTGAGCCTGAGATTGACCTGGAGGCTCTCATGGAACTATCCACAGAGGAACAGAAGACTCACTTGGAGGTAGAATACGGGGCTGGGCTTAGAGCGGGAGGAACCCAGGAACTCAGGTTTTGCCTTCCCGAGTGGTGTGGGGAGAACCAGTTCAGAGGGGAGGATTCCTGGGAGGGCTGAGTGGAGGCTTGTGGGAAAGTGCTGTGGCTCAGGGACCCACTCTTTGCTCTCTTCCACCCAGGCTATTCTCCGAAACTGCCCCCGCCCCACAGAGGTAAGGGATGATGCTCTGCAGGTCTGGGGGTAAGAGGGACCCGGAGGGGAGGCAGCTAATGAAGAGGAGGATTTGAGAGGAAGGCTTGGCCCTTGGTGCTTCTCCCCTTCCCCAGCTCTGGAGACCTGGAGTCGGGGGAGATGAGGGAGGGCAGTATGGTGGGTGGGTGTGATGCTATGCTTTGATCTCACCCCTGTTTCTCTCTCAGCCTTTTATCTCTGAGCTGCTCAGTCAACTCAAGAAACTCCGGAGACTCAGTCGGCCTCAGAAATAAGCCTTGTGAGACTACCTTCAGCGGCCTTAGCACTGCCAAGCGTGCCCTGACCCTCTGAATCCTGGGCTGAGAGGAAATGGCCCTGTGGGACACAGACAAGGAACACGGAGGATGACAAGGGACATTTGGATACTCCTAGTGTATGTGTAGTCACAGCTGGGCTTTCTGGAAGCCATTCCTGGATGTTGCCCAGTACTTTCCTTGGCAGCCAAGTGGATAAAGCCTTTGGGGAGTCCCAGCTGAATGGAGTGTGGAGCATATCTTTCCTGAGGGATGGGGAGGGGAGGGTAAAGTGATAAACCAGAGGGCCAGCATCCTGAGCCACCAGGGTCTGTCCACACCGCCTCCGTCCATCTAGCCAAACTGGCCTTGAGAATTCAAAGGAGAAGGTCACAGTTCTCCTTAGAGCTCATGATCTAGCAAGGCCCAGAGGCCAAGCAGAGGGCACCAGACTAGGACACACAGCATCCGGCATCACCAACAACAGGAGCCCAAGTGGCAAAGACTAGTTTTGAATCCCAGAGGAGAGGTACCAGGGAAAACCTAGCTGGGTCTGGGGACATCAGGGCAGGCTAAACCTTCCTGTCCCCCTAGATGAGTCAGGAGGCATCAGGCTGAGGCCTGTAGTGAGCTGGCTCCAGCCAGCAGCAGAAAGAGAAAAAGCAGGAGCTAAGCAGAGAGGTGTAAAGGGGAGGCTGAGAAGCCAGGAGTCAGCTCAGGAGCGTGTTGCTGGAAAGATACTGCATCTGAGTGGCTGGCAGGTTGGGACAGGACCTTGGGGAGGTGGCATCCTTTGGGAGTAAGGCAGAAAGCAGACATTCACTGTTTGTGCATGCACTGTCTGAGCACTACGGAGCCTGAGGGATCCAGATGGTGGGGCCTGGGTGCTACGCTGGCTGCCCAGCGCTGGATGCAAAGTTCAGATCAGATGAGCGAACATGCATTGGCCACTTCATGTGAGCCTCCGGGGTGGATGGGGCTATTCCTGCCTGGAGACGCCTGCAGCGTGGCCCCACCTTTTCCCCCACTCCACAGGACTGGACTTTGAGTGGAAGTCCTGCTCTTGCCACCTCTCCTGGGGCCCAGGCTCAGAGCCCACAGGGTACTAGAGATAAGAGATGCTGGACTTAAGACAGCAACATTTTTTATTAGATCCACTAAGTGCCGGGGAAGGGCCCTGGGCCCTTGAGCAAGTTTCAAGGCTCATCACTCTTAGATCCAGTCCCGTCTTTCCCCACCATGCCTCACTCCCAGTCCAGGCTTGGCTGTTGGCAGGCTCCTGACTTCTGCCTTCCCTCTGGCTCTCCCCAGTCATCATCTCGAATGGAGAATCCTGTCTTCTTCCGGGGACACTGAGGCTCAGGAAAGGGCACGTCCATGAGCAGTCTAGCCTGACTCGCTCTCCCATCGGGTGCCCTGGGGCTGGGTTCAGGGGTGGGGGCGCCAGCCTGCACAACTGCCCGTGGGCTTGCGTGCCTGGTTTCCTCAGTGCTCTCGGCCTGCGCGCGGCAGGCAGTAGGGAGACGTCTGGTGCTCTTTAATTTCAAAGGCATCGTGGCCTTCCCTGTGGAGCAGAGAAAGACAGGTCAGGGATCACGGGTGGCCCTCGACTTCTCCCAGTGGAACAGAACATGCCACCGGCCCTCACCGGAAGCAGCGGGCGCAGTAGAGGTCCCCGTCGCAGCCAGCGCAGCGCAAGGTGGCGTCCTCATTGCAGATGCAGCACCAGGGGAGCTCCTCTTCCTTGGCCTCGGGCCTGGCAGCCATGGCCTGGGCCTGCCAGGCCCAGAGAGGAATGGGGGAGGGAAGTAAGATGTGTGGCAGACCGCTGCAGGGGCAGGTGGCCAGGCAGGGTGGGAGGCTGTGGTGGCAGCCAGGGGCTTTTCTCACCTCAGGCTCTGCCCTGCAGGGCTCGGCCCGGGCTCGGACAGCGGGCTCCACAGGGATGTTAAAGCCACTTGCCTCATCCAGGGCAGCTTCTTCGGTGAGCTGTGGACAGGGCGAAGAGGTGCAGCTCCCTGTTCCAGGCCTGGACCCTGATCCTCTTCCCCACGAGTATTTCTGTGTTCTGTGGTCTTAGCTTCTCAACCCATCTCCCTTTATGATACCCCATCTCCAGGGACCAGTAGGCGGGTCTGGGTCATAGGGACAGTGGGGCCCCAGCCAGAACAGGAGCTGCAGTGGCCCTTCAGCACGAGAGTGGAGGCAGGGTGAATGGGGCCAGGAGGGGGTGGGGCAGTGAGACCGGGACAGGACAAGGGATGGTCAGGTGGGTAAGGCAGGGCCCACCTGCTGCAGGACTCTCTGGATGGCCGTCTCCTCATCCTCATCCTCATCACTGTCTGGGAGGTGATAGTCCTGGAGGGTCACTTGAAGAGGGAATGACGGGAGCAGGGCAGGAGGAGTAACAACGGACAGAGTTCACCTGAGTAGCTGTACTTTTGCCCCCAGGAGCTGGTTTGCTTTCTAGTGGCACTTGTTCCAGAGCTAGGCAGCCTCTGTCGCCACTGATCAGGTCCTGCCCTACCTGCCCCACTCTGCAGGGCTGGGAGACAGGAAACAGAAGACTTTGCACCTGAAGGCACTGAGGGTCCCAGGCCCCTGATGGCTGCTGTGTATTCCTTTTCCACTCCTTTGCCCCAGTACCTTCCTTGTGGCTCTAGACAGGGCTCGACAGACCCTTGGGCACAGGAATTCCCAGCACCTGACTCAGCGTGGCCAGGAGTGGCCATTTTGTAGAGGTTGGCCTGGGGGTCTGTGTGGGGGCCCTGCCCGATGGACAGAGTGAGCAGCTGCTTCCCAGCCTCTACCTTTGTCGGGGTCCTGGCCCCGCAGCACAGCCAGGCGCTTGGCGAGGACCAGGATCCTCTCCTGCCTCGTGTTCTCTTCCCGCAGCTCAACCGCTGCCTCAGCCAGCAGCCTGCTCTTCTCCTCTTCCAGGGACCAGGTGGCCTGCCCCTTGGAATTAGTACTCTGGCCCCCTGGGCCACCTTGGTTGAGGTCATTCTGGACAGAGGCAGCTGGAAGGAGAGAAGCAGTCAGGGAGGCAGAGACATTCCAAGATCTCTCATCAGAAGCCAGTGAGCCTGTTTCTCAACCTCCTTTAAAAACCATAGATTATCAATGTTTTTCTTCAGCATTAGCTCCTATGGTTTCTATTACCAATAAAATGAATCTTTCCTCCACTTTTCCAATGTAAAATACTAGTAATCTTAGATGTGTTTTTTTTTCCAACTATATCCATCCCCACTCTTGATATTTTTACATGTTGCCCTTAGGATGGGTATCCCATGGTATGAGCGTCACTGCCCAAAAAGATGAGATATGGGGACACTAAGCCTCAGCCAGTCTTTCTGCCTTACAGGCTGGCCTGAGTATTTCCAGAGAACAGCACAGAGAGGACATGAGAGAAGGTGAGGTTTTCTGTGGCACTAGGCAGGAAGACTTCTACTCGAGTGGGTGTGGCTCTGACATGGTCCCCTTTAGCTCAGCGTTTCAGAGCAAGAGGTTCAAAATCAGACAGCTTTGGGTTCAAGTCCCAGCTCTGCCACTTCATACCTGTGGCCTTGGTCAAGTTCCTTAAGCTCACCAGGCCTCAGTTTCCTCGTTTATAAAATATGGGTAATTATAGTACGTACAAGATTACGGAGGGTAGTCAATGAGATGAGGTCTCTAACGCAGGGCTTCTCAACCTTGGTTCACTGATACTTTGGACAGGACAGGTCTCTGTTGCGGGGGCTGCCCTGTGCGCTCTAGGGTGTTGAGCAGCACCCCTAGCCTCTATGCCAGAGGCACCCCCTAAGCTGTGACAAGCAGAGCGTCTCTGGATATTGCTGTATGGGCCCCAGTGGGAAAATCATCCCTGGTTAAGAACCCTTGCTCCAAAGCACTTGAAGAGCACTGTCCAATAGAATTTTTTATGGTAACAGAAATGTTCCATATCATTGTATTTGTGCTGTCCAAGATTGGAGTTCAACAGCATTTGAAATGTGGCTGGTACCACTGAGGAACTGAGTTTTAAATTTCATTGAATTATAATGAGGGTTTTTTTGTTTTTTTTTTAAGTAGGCTCCCCGCCCAGTGTGGAGCCCAATGCAGGGCTCGAACTCACAACCCTGAGATCAAGACCTGAGCTGAGATCAAGAGTCAGACGCTTAACCGACTGAGCCACCCAGGTGCCCCAAATTTCAGTGAATTTTAATCAAATTAAAATAGCCTCTTCCTCATCCTTATCATCATCATCATTGCAGAGAACATTCGCTGAACACTTACTATGAGCCAGGCAGGGCCTTAAGTGCTTATTAGATTATCTCACTATTCGCGATTTCCCCGTGAGGCGGGTTTTAGCATATATACTTTCATTTTATAGATGAGGATAGTGAGACTTAGGTCTTTCTCAGGGTCACAGAGCTAGTTTAAGTGGTAGAATAAGAAATCACTGTCTGATTCTAAAGCCCACACACTTATCCATGAGGCTTACACTGGCTCCTGTTGGAGCAAACCCTAATTTACAATGTTGATTGTTCTCTGATTTATATTTGTGTTCCAGAGGGTGGGCAGCAGAGCCCGTCCTACTTGGGGAAAGAGTGGGGGGCACGTTCCTGGGGGACCCAGATGGAGAAGTTACCTGGGCGTCCTCGTTGCCAGCTCTCATCAATAGCCACCTCTGCCGCCAGCTGTGTCAGGAGATCCTGCGCCTGCTCGGCTTGGGTCCTGCTGTCTGGTGGCTGATGTGCCTGCTCAGAGGGGGCAATTTCAGTGGGGAGCAGGGGAGGGGGGGGAAAGCAACACAGTAAGGTGCAGTGTCTGGGTTGGGGGGGGGATGCGGAAGAGTTTCCAAAGCTTAGGGAAAGGGGGCTAATCCAGGGCCCCCATGATCGAGTGGATCTCGCCATTCTTTCCTGCCCCACCCCATCCTGCTGCCTGTCCCTGGATCCCTAGCCTCGCAGCAGGCCTGACGATCAAGAGGTGAGGGTGGGAGGTTTTGCCAATTCCTACAGAGTACATAAGCATACATGTATCTGGGCTTCTGCAAGGTCCTGATCCTAGGACCCCTGTCCCCCCAAGCACTCACAGGCTGGGAAGTCTGAGAAGGTGGAACTCTGCCCTGCAGCGCAGCAAGCCGTGCCTCCATTTCCTGGGTGGAAGGGATGGAACCCCGGGGTTCATCCCTCAGTGCAGCTAGCCTGGCTTCTATCTCCGCCTGTGAGGCCACGGACTCTGAAATTGGTATGGAGAAGCCTTGTAAGATCCCAAGGAATCCTAGTCCCAGGAGGCCTGGGTGGTATCTTTTAGGTCACCCAGTCTGCTCCCACTCACTGGGCTTGTTCTGTTGGCGCAGCCGTGCTAGGCGCTCAGCGATGACTTGGTCCTGTTGGATCCGTCCCGGGCTCTGGGGAGTGCTGGGCTTCTGCTTGGCTTCCAAGGCGGCCACACGCCTGGCAGGGAAGGAGATAAGGCTTTTGAAGAATGCAGGAGGGAGGGGTGAAGGCACCCACTCCCGTTTCCTATTCAAATCACTTCTAGGCATCCAGGGAGGCCTCCAATGGACAATATTCTGTGGTCCTCATTCATGTCACCCTGGAGCCCAATCCAGCTGATCAATTGGAGGGTCTGGCTGAGAGGACAAGGCCTACCGAGAAATGTTTCAGGGTAGAGGGCTGATGAGCTACTGTCTGAGCCCAAGAGGGCAGTCCGGAGGCTGAGAGACGATATACTCTTGACCCTGTGCTCAATTGATCTAGAGGCTGGGAAGAGAGTCCTACCCTATGGCTCCTTTGTCTTTTCCCCATCCCTATTTGTCTCTGTCCGTTCAGCACTTACTTCTTGTAGTTCTGAGGTGGTGACCACTTGGAGGCATTGGCAGGAGAAGATCCTCTATAGAGAAGAAAACTGGTATCAGAATTCCCGCCATCTGCCAGTCAGTACCTCCCACCCCAAACACTTCCTGAGCTGATCTCTAGCCACAGAGCACAAAGCTGTGTGGGCTGGCCAGCTGCTTGGTCCCATGCTTGGCTAAACCCTTGCCCATGTCAACTTCTCACCTGGTCAGGACCTCGTGGCACTGCTTGCAGACTTTCTGTTGGGTATTCCCAGTCCGGGACACCACTGCACTGAAGCTAAGGCAGCCAGAACAGAAGGCCCGGCCACAATTCTTACAGCCATACTACAAGAAAGATGAAATAGGAGGTTCCATCTCTCACCCACCCCTGCAGGCTCCTCCCTGGGACTCTCCAAGCACACAGAGAGGGAAGACACTGAAGTTGTGACCAACTGCTGGGAGGAAGATGAGGAATGCGGCCCCTAAGGCCTGGGGAGAGATGGGGGGGGGGTGGAGGGTCTTTTATTCAAATCAAGTAAAGCTTGCTGTAAAATTGCCATGCTTTCTACCCTGTCTTCAATTCCCTGATGCTGGGGTGTAGAAAACAAACAGGCAAAACTTCATGCTGCAAGTCACTGACTCTTCAACAAAGGAGAGTCAGAGAGTGCAAAGCCCCTGCCTTCTCTGCCTTAGCAGAGATGGAGGGTGGCTTGGCTTCAGTATGGGATAACAATAGCCTCTATTTATTAAGCACTCACTGTGTGCCAGGCGCTAAATTCAGTACTTAACATTCATCTTCTGATATAATCCTCAATTTATACACACTACTTTACTTAATCCTGATGACCACCATTATTATTCCTATCTTAGATGGGGTCAGAGAGGTTACACAATTTGCCCAAACCAAGGTCATTCCATGAATAAGACACAGAGTTCAAATTTGAACCCTGACCACCCTGATTCCAAAACCCAGGTTTCTAAGTGTTACACGGATCTGCATCCCTACTGCTATTTATTCATCCAGTCTGGTTCCTATCTCCTGGTCACAGCTGAGCTGTTTACCAGGAGAACTTAGGGGCCTGTGCAGAGGACAAAAGAGACTTTGCTATGGTGCCCCGACAGCAGGAGGAGGGGCAGTAATCTAACTCAAGAAACCTGGGAAGGGCAGACTGCATGATGGTGAAGGTTTCAGAGCAAAGTGAGTAACGGGCATAGTGTGATGGAGAGTGGTCACAGGATAGTAAGCAAGTCTGGGCTGCGGAGGAGCAGAGTGGAGGGAAGGAAACAGCTTCATCTTACACTTGATGGACAGGAAAGCCTACCTTTCTAGAAAGGACAAGAGCGTGCTCTACAGTTTATAGGGCACTTTCACCTTCAGCACCTCTCTGGACCCTCATATCAACCCCGAAAGCGAGGGAGCGTTAGCCCCATTTTACAGAAATGGAAACTGAGGTTCAGTGACTTCATCACAGCTGGAAAGGGGCCATAAGACCAAGTCTACGGACTTCAAGTCCTGCGCTTTTCCTCCACTCCGCATCCTCCCTGGCCCTCTAGCCCGCGGGGAGAAGACTCGCCTCCTTTTTGAAGAGGGTAAACTTGACAGCGCAGCCGTAGCACCTACTCTCCATTCTGGTGGCCGGCGAGACGCCGCAGGTTCCACAAAACTGAGAGATCGCGCCCGCCAGCTCCCCGGACCCTTGGACTTTCACCAAGCCCCACCCCCGTCCGACGCCCCACGCCCCCTCGCGCGGGCCTGTGTCGGCCTCGCGCGGGCTTGTGTCGGCCTCCCGCAGGAAAATCGCGGTCGGCCACGCTTTCCGGAGAGTGGCGGCGACGGGCGCGGGGGCTGCTGGGAGGCGTAGTTCATTCACGACTGCTCCCTTCCTTCAGAGGTAGTCAAGCGTGATCCAGAACACATTTCCCAGGGGGCTAAGCGCCATTTAGTCCGGTTGGGATGCTAGTCCCCGGGAAATCCTACGCACGCTTAGACTCTTGGGAGTTGTAGTACGAATCCAGTCAGGGTTGGAACCATGGCGGTGGCCAAGGACCTCTTACAGATGGACCTGTACGCGCTGCTAGGTATCGAGGAGAAAGCGGCGGACAAAGAGGTGAGAACGGTGGCGAGGAGGGTCGAATCCGACCGGCCTGCCGGCCCTTCTTGTCTTGGAGCCTCGCCAGCGCTGGCACCGGCTTTCCAGGTTCCGCCCGGCTCTAGGCGGGGAGTGAGGGGCACCCCGACGGCCTCAGAAGGTGATTTCCCAGACGTTTCCTGGATGGTCTGAGGGCCTCACGAGGAATTGGGGTGCACAGAAGGGAGACTCCTAGCGGGGGGTACTGTGCTCTCCCTCTGGCCCTTGCCTAGGAGGGGCAGCTGTGTGAGCCTGAGAGGGAACCTTAGTCCCCTCCTTGCGCCTGCGCAGTCTTAGCCTCTGAGTCCGCTTTTGCCTTTTCGGTGCCTTGAGGTACTTCTTACAGTCACCCCCTGAAGGCTGACTTAACTCTGCTTAGAGCCTAGGGCGGAAGAAAGGCCTGTGTCAAGGCTCCTGCACTCCCTTATCCCTTTCTTGGCAGTGAAACCTGTGACTGCCATCTCTGTTTTCCAGCAGCGCATTGTTCCCTTCCGAAAACGTGCTAGTGGGCTCAAAGCGGGATCAGAAGAGTAAAGTTCCACGGGAAGGTGTTGATAAAGGTGCCGGGGAGTGGGATACTAATTGATGAAGCTGTAATTAGGATTCCTTTTATCTTCCCCCTGGATAATGGTGGAGGTTGTAGCAATGTAGGAAAGGGAGGCAGATAATTCATCAGATGAAAAGTAGTGCCTACGAATGTCCCTGTACTTCGTGAGCTGTGTGCGCTTGTGAGACGAGGAAGCTCTGGGCAGAAAAGCAAGGAGATCAATAGAGTCCTGGAGGAGAGATGCTGTCAGCTTGCACATCACTGTCTCCTGCAGCTGAAATCAGAAGTTGGCCATGGATGTGTACCGAGCACCAAAAGCATCTGCTACACATGCCTCATAACTCTTAAAATTTAACATGAATGATGCCCAGCACCTATATAGTGCTTACCGTGTGCTGGGCACTATTCTGAGTGCTCGACATTTGTAAATTGTTTAATTTGTACTTCATTAATAGTGAGAAATTACTTTGGACATTTTGCACCAAATCCTGCCAGTGTGTTGGAACCCTGAAATCGAGAACTTCTGAGGAAGGCAATTGGGAGCCACTGATGTGTATATCACTCAGAGGTGGAGGTGGGTAGATGTGCCACCACTAAGAGTTGGGTGAGGCCACTGTCCAGACAAGAGACCAAGGTCTAAGCAGGCCAGTATCCAGTTTTCACTCAGATGAGATAAAGAATATGTGAGAAGTTTCTTTATAAAGGGTAAATGGTGCTGTTCCTGTTCATAGGGGAAGCACAACTGTAATATAAGGGAGAACACAGTAAATTCCTTAAGAGGATATATAAATGGCCAATAAATACTTGGAAAGATGTTCAGTACCACTAATCATTAGGTAAATACAAGTCAAAACCACGATGAGATACCACTTTACACCCATTACGATGGCTATTATTTAAAAAAACAACCAACCAAACACAGAAAGTAACAGGTGTTGACAAAGATGTGAAGAATTGGAACCCTTGTGCATTGTTGGTGGTGCATCTGTGTGGAAAACAGTGTGGTGAGTCGTCAAAAAATTAAACATAGTATTATCATATGATCCAGCAATTTCACATCTGGGTATATACACAAAAGAACTGAAAGAGACTCAAATAGATATTTGTACACCCATGTTCATAGTAGCATTATTCACAATAGCTAAAAGGTGGAAGCAGTCCAACTGGCCACCTTCTTATGTGAGGTTCCTTTTATATGAGGTTCCTTGAGTAGTCAGATTCATGAGATAGAAAGTAGAATGGTGGTTGCCAGGATCTGGATGGTGGAGGTGGAATGAAGAGTTAATGTTCAACTGGTACAGAGTTTCAGTTTTACAAGATGTAAAAAGTTCTGGAGACTAATGGCATGATGGTTATACACTAATATGAATGTACTTAATGCCACAGAACTGTACACTTAAAAATGGTTAAAATGATGGGGCGCCAGGGTGGCTCAGTTGGTTAGGCATATGACTTGATTTCAGCTCAGGTCATGATCTCAGGGTTGTGAGATCAAGCCCCACGTTGGGGCTCTGGGTTGGTCATGGAACTTGCTTAAGGTCTCTCTCCCCCTCTCCCTCCAACCCCCCGCCCCACTCTTGAGTCCTCTCTCACTACAGAAAAAAAGAAAGAAAGAAAGAAAGAAAGAAAGTTAAAAAGTGGTTAAAATGGTAAATTTTATGTTATGTATATCTTATTTTTTATTTTTCAAAGTTAAACATTTATATATATATATTAGAGAGAGAGCCCGAGCTGCAGGGGGAGGGGCAGAGAGAAGGAGAGAGAATCCCAAGCAGGCTCCATACTTGCCTGACTTGGGGCTCAGTCTCACAACCCTGAGATCATGAACTGAGCCAAAGTCAAGAGTCAGAGGCTTGGGGTGCCTGGGTGGCTCAGATGGTTAGGCGTCTGCCTTGGCTCAGGTCCTGATCCCAGGGTCCTGGATCGAGCCCCGCGTTGGGCTCCCTGCTCGGCTCTCCCTCTACCTCTGCTGTTTCCCCTGCTTGTGCCCTCTTGCTCTTTCTGTCAAATAAATAAATAAAATCTTAAAAAAAAAAGAGTCAGAGGCTCAGCTGACTGAGCCACCCAGGCTCCCCTGTTATGTATATTTTATAATGAAAACAACCAACTAACCAAACCAAACCCAGCACAAAGAAGAATGTTTGACAAAGACCATATGTGGCCTCCTAAAATTTTTGGCCTTTTGCAAAAAAAGTTTGCCTACCCCTACTAGAGTTAGGGGCACAGTGAGTTTCAACTTTCTGTACATGAAACTTCCCCCTCTGCTATCCTCCTAGTGTAACAAACCTAGTAGGCCCAGAAGTGGGCTAAACACCACCCATTGGTGGTAATTTAGAGACTCAGCAATTCCTAGATAGAGATTTTTGTTCCCATTCCAGCCTCAGAGGAGATAGGCAGGGCACGGTATTATCTTCTTATAGAAAAGTCTTGAATTGAGGACCTGGATTTGGTGTGGAAGTGCTCCTGGGGAGAGGATCGTGCCCTGGGAATTCAGTCCCTTGCTAGAACCCAAAGCAGTGAGCCCCTTATTCTTACCTGCTCATGCACACATGGCTATGTCTGTGTATGTGTGCACGTGTGCTCCCCCTATCCACCCAACTCACTCACTCGCTCACTCAGTCTCTGCTGGAGCAGGGCCCCAAGGCCTGCCAAGATGAAGAGTATGTCGTGAATTAGTGCCATTTGCAAACCCTCAGGAGATTCTGAATTAATCTCAGGGTGACTGCAGTGGCCTTCTAGCCCTTTCTCTAATTCTGCTCTTGCCCCCTTGAGCCTCTTCATGCAGCAGCCAGAGTGAGCCTTTAAAAATGTGAATCAGGGGCGCCTGGGTGGCGCAGTCGTTAAGCGTCTGCCTTCAGCTCAGGGCGTGATCTCGGTGTTCTGGGATCGAGCCCCGCATCAGGCTCCTCCGCTGGAAGCCTGCTTCTTCCTCTCCTACTGCCCCTGCTTGTGTTCCCTCTCTCACTGGCTGTCTCTCTCTCTGTCAAATAAATAAATAAAATCTTAAAATATACATATATTTTACATATACATATACATATACATATAAAATATATATATTTTAAGATTTTATTTATTTTATTTATTTATTAGAGAGAGAGCACAAGCAGGGGAGCGGCAGCAGAGGGAGAGGGAGAAGCAGGCTCCCCGCTGAGCAAGGAGCCCGATGTGGGACTTGATCCCAGGGCCCTGGGATCATGACCTGAGCCAAAGGCAGACACTTAACCGACTGAACCACCCAGCCGTCCCAAGATTTTTCTTTTTTTACGTAATCTCTGCACCCAACATGGGGCCTGAACTCACAACCCTGAGATCAAGAAGTGCATGCTCTACCGACTGAGCCAGCCAGGCACCGCCCTCCTTTATAAATTTGAATAATATTTCATTGACTGTATGTACCACATCGCCACATTTTGTTTATCCATTCATCTGTTGACAGACATTTGGATGATTTCTACCTTTTGACTATTGTGAATAATGCTTCTGTGAATACAAGTGTATAGATACCTGTTAAAGCTTTGCTTTCAATTCTTTTGCATCTACAGCCATAAGTGGAATTGCTGGATCATGTGATGACTGTACGTGTCATGTTTTGGGGAAACCCCGTACTGCCGTCCACAGCAGCTACACCATTACACCTTCCCACCAGCAGTGCACAAGGGCTCCAGTTTCTCCTCCACAACACTTGTTATTTTCTCTTTTGGTGGGGGGGTGGGGGGGTAATAACCTTCCTGCTGGGTGTGAAATTGGCCTCCAGTGATTTTTTTCAAACTCACCTAACACATTCTTGCTTCAGGGCCTCTATACCTGCAAATCCTTCTGCTTAGGACATTCTTCTCTGGCAGTTGGATATCTTTATCTCACGTCTGCACCTTATTCATCGCTATTCAAATATAACGCCCTCAGAGAGGCTTTCCCTGACCACCAATGTAAATTAGGTACCCCCACACCCTTACTCTGCTATATATATGTCTAAGTATTACATCTCACTCCTAATGCTGACCACCACAGTGTATTGCGTACCCATCTGCTTGCCATTGGTCTCCCCCTTTAGAATGTAAAAAATCCAGGAAGGAAGAGACTTTCTTTTTATTGCTGTGTCTCTAGCACCTAGGACAGTATCTAGCACTGGATAGGTGCTCGATAAATAGTTGTTGAGTGATTGGATGAATATGCATTATTATTTTCTTAGACAGTAATACTTTGTGACAAAGTGAAATTACTAGACCAAAAGTAAATATATTTAAAAGCTTTAAAAAAATTTTTTTTTGGGGGGGCACCTCGGGTGCCTCAGTCTGTTAAGTGTCTGCCTTCAGCTCAGGTCATGATCCCAGGGTCCTGGGATCGAGCTCCGCGTTGTTGGGCTCCCTGCTCAGCAGGGAGTCTGCTTCTGCCTTTCCCTCTGCCGCTCCCCTTACTTGTGCTTACTCTCTCTCTCTCCTTTGTCAAATAAATAAATAAATAAATAATTGTTAAAAAAATAAAAATAAACCCAACTTTAAAAACCTCTAACATTTTTTTTTTTAAATTATCTGTATACTCAATATGGGGCTCAGAGTCACAACCCTGAGATCAAGAGTTGCATGCTCTACTGACTGAGCCAGCCAGGTGCCCCTAAAAGCTTTTTCAAAGCTGTGTTTCAGAGAGTTAGTACCGACTTACCCTCTCACCAGGTCGGCAGGATTGCCCATCTCTCTGCTTGCAGGCCCCCGCCCTGCCCTTGAAAGCAGCATGCTGTGTGCCTCATGCCCTGCCCAGAACATTGGACCTTTATTAAATCAAACTTCATAGTCTTCTCCCTGTTTCTTTTTGATTTCCTTTCCTGTTCTCCACGTGTGTTTCAGAGGAGCGTGGAAACATTTATCATGAACATCTGATACCACAGACTTTTATTAAGTGCCTACCATGTGTCAGCCGCAGAGTCTGGTGCTAGGGATACAAATGTGAAGAGAGCGTCCCTGTAGGGTTGCCCCACTTGCCTGTTTCTACCTTCTCCGTCTCTTGTTCGTATGGCCCATCATTTTGGAATGCAGAGATTAAAGTTGATAATTCTAGAAGTTGATGCTTTCCAATTTGATGATGATTTCTTAGAGAGTGTAACTTGGTATAGAAAATAACAGTTTTTCGGGGCGCCTGGGTGGCACAGCGGTTAAGCGTCTGCCTTCGGTTCAGGGCGTGATCCTGGCGTTCCGGGATCGAGCCCCGCATCAGGCTCCTCTGCTGTGAGCCTGCTTCTTCCTCTCCCACTCCCCCTGCTTGTGTTCCCTCTCTCGCTGGCTGTCTCTCTCTGTCGAATAAATAAATAAAATCTTAAAAAAAAAAAAAAAGAAAATAACAGTTTTTCTAACTAATCTTAACAAGTAAGGCCAGGAATTGTTTGTTACATCTATCGTATGTTGAAAGTAGATAGAAATTATAATACAGAGCACCAAGCAATGTTGGGAATTTACAGTGTGCTTTAATCATCACCTTTGTACTTATTAGCAGTGATAGTTAGGAAAGTGGACTTTGACTCCAAAGTCATTGTAAGTCATTGACTCTATGCCTTACCTACTTGTGACCTTGATCAAATATTTTACCTCTTTGTGCGTTGGCTTCCCTGTCTGCAAAATGGGAATGATGACAGCCCCTCCCTGCCAGCATTGCTGTGAGTCTTGATCCAGGTCAAGCATTTAGCATGGCGCCTGGCCCAGAGTGAATACTCACTACATGTTAGCTCTTGCTGTTAACATCGTCCTTCCACCTTCCTTACACTGTAAGCACTAAAGTCAAATACACGTCTCCCACAGCTCACATCTAAGGGTGCCCTCCACCCCTCAGCCCTTCTCATTCATTCTAGTCCTGACAGACCAGTGCTGACTCAGTGATTCTTGCAGCAGTCTGGGTGGAAAGGAGGTGGGGAATCAGGTAGAACAAAATTGGGGATCAGCAGAGTCCACTGTTCCGTTCAGATCTACAGATGAGTGGAATATATCACCAAGGACAAGGTACCATGCAGGATAGTGGGGTGTAGAGCTGAATAAGACATCAGTCTGCTTTCTGCCAGGTCACACAGTATAGTGAATGATGAATGTTGAGGGAGAATGGAAGAGGTTCCATTAAAGCATTTGAGGAATATGCTGTAGGAATAAAGAAGGTCTGAGTCATACATTGGCAGGATCAGGGAAGATTTCCCTGAGGAGGTGTTTTTGTACAAGACCTTGAGGAGAGAAAAGAATGTATCGCAGCAGGGATCTTCACAGTCGTTGATTCTCTTCATTTGATAGGCAGGAGGATCCAGGTCCAGAGAGGTTGTGGAACTTGCTCGAGATCACCCAGACAGTAAGTGTCAGACCCAGACTGGAGCCCCAGTTTAATATTCTTCCCACTCCTGTGCAGCTGACACATGTCTTTGTTGTCTATTACAGCCTTACCTTTCATTTGAAGCCCTTTGAAGGGTATATAACTCACTGTATCTTGGCAAGTAGTACTTGATGAAGCCAGGTACTTAAATGCATTTTGATGAACTCTTTCAAGACAAATTTTAAGTGTGTTTACAAGGAAAACTACCAAGGACACTTAATATTGACACTTTCAGGAAGAGATACTGAATTATAGCATGTAAGTTACTTTAAGGAGAAGGCTATTTTTTCTTGTATGCTAGGTAATGCTTTATTTAAACTCCATATTTCTGTTATAATCTAGAAGGGGATACACCAACAATCTTTATTCCAGAATTAAGAGGAGTAAGTCTTTGAGGACAGAGGACAGAGAAGGGCTTCAAGGAACAGCATGAGCATGTAGGTATAGAAGTAAAGTGCCTGGCTTGACAAGGAATGGGGCATTGCCCAGGGCGTGTTGAAGATATGGCAGGAGATCAGTCTGAAAAATGTGGCGTCTTTGGACCTCTAGGTGCTACAGTGGTTGGACTTGATTCTATGGGCATCTGGCAGCCATTTCTGGATTTGCGGTGTCCCTAACTCAGTCTATTGTCTCCAACAGGAGCCTTTCCTAAATCTCTTACTTCCAGAGCAGGCTTTGAGGCCTCGAGGTTGGGCACCAAGCCTGGTTTCTCTTGATGGCAGTCATTTGTTCACTAAGGGCCTGACTAGCACTGGTCGGTCCGGGAGGTAGGTCTCTAGTCCTCCCAGCATCTCTCTGATGGTTAAGTCACTCCTGGGTTTTGTTGTCTGGCTGGAGCTCTGGATTTTTGAAGTTACTTGGCTGTCTGTTAAGTCAAAAGGAATGATTCATATGTGTTTGTAAGCTGCAAGTTATTCATTAGCATTCAAGATAATCCCTCACATTTATATGACACCAGAGTGCTTTCACATAAATTATCTCATTTGATGTGATCTTCAAGACAGGCCTCTGAGATAGGCAAGGAGTATTAGGTCCAATTTATAGATGAGAAGACTAAGACTCAGAAGTTTAATTGATTTGCCCAGCATAAGGTGGCTAGTAAATGCAGAGTGCTTGCCCAAACCCAAATTTTCGACTTCTCTTTGAGAGCTTTTTTCATGAGCCACACTTCAGGAGCTATTAGGGCAACAAGAGATGGGTCTGTGAGCCCTGGAGAACCTCATGACTCTGTCTGTGACACAGAGATTTGACTCTGAGTAAAGCTGCCCAGCCCACGTGAACCTGCAGGTATGAAGCTGATCTGGACAGCTTGAGGGAGCACATTAAAATGTGTGTTCAGACTACTACAGTGCAGTTCTCATTTCAGCATTCAAAATATTCTGCATCCAGGGGCACCTGGGTAGCTCAGTTGTTAGGCGTCTGCCTTCGCCTCAGGGCGTGATCCCAGGGTCCTGGGTTCGAGCCCTGCATCGGGCTCCCTGCTCCGCTGGGAGCCTGCTTCTTCCTCTCCGACTCCCCCTGCTCGTGTTCCCTCTCTCTGGCTGTGTCTCTCTCTGTCAAATAAATAAATAAAATATTAAAAAAGAAAAAAAAAAAGTCTGCATCCAGGGGATGCCTGGCTGGTTCAGTTGGTAGAACTTGTGACTCTTGGTCTCAGGGTCAAGGTTGAGCCCCACGTTGGGTGTAGAAATTATTTAAAAGTAAATCTTAAAACAAAAAAAGGGGGTGCCTTGGTGGCTCAGAGGGGAGTCTGCTTCAAATTCTCTCTCTGCCCCTCCCCAGATGGGGGGGGGGCAAACAGGGAAAAGGGCAGAGGAAGAGGAAGAGAATCTCAAGCAGATTCTCCACTGAGCGTGGAGCCTGACTCAGAGCTTGATCCCAGGACTCTGAGATCATGATCTGAGCCGAAACCAAGAGTTGGATGCTGAGCCACCCAGGCACTCTGATAAATAAATCTTAAAAAACAAAAACAAAATAGTCTGCGTCTAAATAGTTGCTTTCCCAATTTTTGCTGTTCCTGAGTACTGTTATCTAGTTATTATTATTTTTCTTTAAATTGACTCACTTCTTTCTACTAATATAAATTCATTTTTACGGGGAAAAAAAGAAATGAATGAGATGTTGGAAATACCAAGGCCTAGAGAGGAGGAGTTCTGCACCCTGAGAAATGGCAGAGATGGGGCAGAGAGAACGGCTTTGAGGCTGGGGATGCAAGTCTTCAGGGGTCCAGGGTGACAGCAGGCAGTGGGGAAGCCAGATCCAAGATATCTGACAGATGTGAGGGGATAGGAATCTACAATCTGAGGGAAGCAGGTGGGCAAAGATTTTGGAGTCTGAGCCTCATACAGGGATGCTTAGGGTGAGGATGGGAGGGAGGAGGTGGGGTATAGATGGGGCTCCAGGTGGGTAGCTGGTTTGGGGAAGTGCGCTGAGAAGAATGGCAGGGCAGGGGTTGAGGCCCAGGAAGGGGTGCTGGGAGGGCTAAAGGAAGGGGGGACCTAGAGGCGGGAGCCTGAGGGATGTGAGGAGCTGAAGAGTGACTGCAGGGATGGTCCAAAGACCCAGATCCAAAGGGGGCATAAAGGCAACATTTGGGGAGAAGCAGGTTGGGCCCTGCACCCAGTCCCAGTTGTTCCAGGCCGTATAGGTCACTGGGTCTGGGCCATGGGCCATGGTTAGCAACCTGAGAAAGATGCTGGTGCGAGGTCTGAGTTCCCCCAGAATCTTCTCAGTACCAGCAGCTCACATTTCGGAGCATTGACCTGAGGGGGCTGGTCTGGGGGGGGTGGGCGGTGGCTGGCACCCTGCCTATAAGGAGCCTTAGGAGCAGTGCAGTTTTTGTAGTGACCAGGCACTTGGGGATTTCTCGCCAGTGCTGTTGCAGGGTGGGCCACAGGTTATCAGGAACAAAAATGACCAGTATGTCAGGCAGAGGGGACTTCCACATAAGTGCCCAGGGCTCTGTGGTTTCCTTCCTGCCTGTGACACCGGGGAGTGGCATGACCTCTGGTGTTCCAGCTGGTGCAGGGATGAGGAGATGTCTGCCTCTCCGAGGCTTGGGGAGAAACTAAATTACTGCTTGCACCGTGATTACTGACTGTTCCCATTCCTGCACCAGACCTGATAATGGTGTTCTAGCTGATTCACCCATATGGTTTGTTCTTTTAGTACCTGTTGTCACACGGAATGGTCTTATCTGTCTTCTGTATGAGTCTGACCATGAGTCTGGCTTTTGAGAACTGGGCTTAATTACGGTACCACTTACTTACCTGGTTCCAAGTTTTATTTATAAGAAGGGACAGCAGCCTTTAAAAAAAAAATAACAATCTCTTCTTTGTAGGGCACCTTTCTTCTAAGTTAATGATGGCTATTTTACGTTTATAGGACCCCTTAGCGCCTTGCTTTTTTTGAGTGAGTCAGGAGTTCCTTCCCCTCAAGAGGTGAAACTGGAGTCAGGTGTATTGTCAGAGGCCCTGCTGTGTGCCTGGCACAAAGCCCAGTGGAGTTGGTGGGAGACCCACTTCCCAACCCACTCCCCTGCTCTGGGCTCAGGTTGCTACAAGTGGCAGAACCAGTTATGGAGCCTCTGGGAAAGGCTGGGTGGCTAGTAATTCATGATTCATCCTTCCCCTCTGTGATGTGGGTTCTGTTCTGACAGTCTACTCTAGTGATTTTTTCCCTTTTTCAGACTTGGTTTCTCAAGAGTCAGGGTTAGCAGGTGGAAGGGAAAATTGTGAAATAGTGGTAAGGTGTCCCAGGGTCAGGACAGCACTCACTTCTTCTCCTTAATGGCCCTGAAGTAATTGACAGAGTTGAGGCTTTCTCATCGTGTTTTGGATGTTTGCCCCTTTCATTCAATAGGTATTTATTGTGTGCCTACTCAGTGCCAGGTCCTGTTCAGTGCACTGTTCTGGGCCCTGGGGATAAACAAAACTCCCTGCCCCATAAAGCACATTCCCTTTTTTTGTAAGGGAAACCCCCATTATTTTCCTATACCTGTGGGCTGTCATTTGAGGTACAATTATGACAATTGTAAAATGAAAAAAAATTTTTTAAAAGATTTTATTAATTTGTTTGAGAGAGAGAGAGAGAGTGCATGAACAGGGGGGAGGGGCAGAGGGAGAGAGAGAAGCAGATTCCCTGCTGAGCATGGAGCCCAACGAAGGGCTGGATCCCAGGACCCTGAGATCATGACCTGAGCCAAAATCAGACATTTACCAAACTGAGCCACCCAGTCACCCCTGAAAAAAAATATTTTTAATTAAAAAATTTTTTTTTTAATTTTAAAAATTGTAAAATTATTTTTAAAGAACCAGAACAGTTGGGCCACCTGTCTGGTTCATTCAGCACAGTATGCAGCCCTTGATCTTAGGGTTGTTAGTTCGAGCCCCACATGGGGTATAGAGATTACTTAAAAATAAAAAAATCTTTAAAAAATAAAAAATAAAAGAACCAAAACAGTTTATCTGTTTTTCCAGACTATACCAGAAAAGAAACAGCAGATTAGAAGCACTTCAAGGGAAGTGCTGGCATCTGGCACTGACTAGTAGGGAAGAGACAGGACAACTATAAAGAGAGTAGATTTTAAGATCATTGCCTCCCAGAGAAGCATAGAAAAAGCCTGACTCTGCCTTCAGTGGAGCCTGAATGTGTTGCACTGCTCAGTAGTTTACGTTCTGATGATAATCCCGAGACAAGGAAGTCAGACTAAACTCAAGAGGTGTCGTAGGATGGAGAAGGGGAGTGGGGAGGCAATAGCATTTTAGAAAGACATCAGGAGAAAGACCACACTTCTGCAAATTGGAATTTAAAGTCCTTGTGGAGCTTCTGTTCATCTGAGATATTTGTCTTTCTGGGGCTGGGCCTTGGAGATAGCCTGGTCTTCTGAAAAACCATGGTCTGTGCAGGGGACATTGGGTGGGAAGCCACTCAACTGTCACCTCACTCTTCCTCTCTGTGAAGTCTCAGGAAATGCAAATGAATGTTTCCAAGTGCTAGGGAGGCCAGGGATTGAGGGGAAACCCACAGGTAAAGAAAGAAAGCTGTAAGTATGAAGTCAGTCCAGTAGCCTTTGGCAACTTCTTTTTTTTTAAATATTTTATTTATTTATTTGTTCATTCATTCATTCATTTTCTTAGAGAGAGTGAGTGTGGGGCGGTGGTGGGGTGGTGGGCAGAAGGAGAGGGAGAGAGAAAATCCTAAGCAGGCTCCATGCCCAGCACAGAGCCCAACTCGGGGCTCCATCTCACACCCCTGAGATCATCACCTGAGCTGAAATCAAGAGTCGGAAGCTTAACTGACTGAGCCACCCAGGCAGCCCTAAAGACTTTATTTTTGAGTAATCTCTACATCCAACATGGGACTCAAACCCATAACCCTGAGATGAACAGTCGCATGCTGCGTAGGCTGAGCCAGGAGGTACCCCAGCTTTTGGCAACTTCCTGATGTGGCTTCAGCCCTGCCTGAATGATCCAGCTCTTGCAGACTCGGGTTCATGGAGGAGCTGCCATCCCCGATGCTTGGTTCTAGCTGGTCCAAGATGGTCCTAGCTTTACCCACATCATTGCAAATAGGGTCTCTCTGTTTCTCTCTTCTGAAAGTCCTTCCTCCTTCCCAACTTTATCACAGTTAAGGAACATATTTTGCATCTTTTTGCCCTGAATCCAGCCTCTTGAGCAGCTAATAAGGCAGGATTATTTCATAATAAACAACATTGACACCGGAAGCTTTTTCAAAGGCCTGCTTCACGATAGTTGTGTTTATATGATGAGAAATTCTTAAGGCAGCAGTCACTTTGGAACGCTGGGCAAAGCTGGGAATCCAGTTTGTAACACAAAACACCGAACTCCAAGCCAACTGCTTCAAAGTCACAACTGGCCTTCAAGGCTAAAACCCAGGAATGAGCCCTGCCCAGAGCAGGCTTAACAGCTAAAAATAGTAATAACTAGTTAATCAGGATACACTTGGGGCGCCTGGGTGGCACAGTCGTAAAGCGTCTGCCTTCGGCTCAGGGCGTGATCCCAGAGTCCTGGGATCGAGCCCCACATCAGGCTCCCCCGCTGGGAGCCTGCTTCTTCCTCTCCCACTCCCCCTGCCTGTGTTCCCTCTCTCCCTGGCTGTCTCTCTCTCTGTCAAATAAATAAATAAAATCTTAAAAAAAAAAAAAAAAAAGGACAGACACGCTTGACCAGCATTCTTAGGCCACCTGGGTTTTGGTTCATAGCCACTCTTAGAAGATCTCAGTCTACCTACTCTGCCCTCTACTCTTTGAATGAGAGTATTTCAGAGCCTCTGGGGGCTAACCAAGGATTACACTTTAGGACCACACCCCCAGCAGACTTGAAACCAGCCCTCTCCATCTTGAGAATTCAAATTGGGCTGACCTGGCCCCACTGTGGACTCATATCCATCCCTGGAATTGCTGTCAGGTTGGCATTATTCTGGGCTGGTGTCACAATTTACCTTCCTCCCAGAATTGGATAGGCAAAAGTTTTGGGACTTATATTGAGTGCCCAGTTTTTGTCAGGTACTTCACATGGACTGTTTTTTGTTGGTTTTTTTAAATCCTCACAACTGTCCTATGTGTAGGGGATACTTCCCTCCCACTGTAGTTGAAGAAGCTAAGGCTGATTGGGGTTCAACAATTTGTCCAAAGTCATGCTAGTAGTATACAGAAGATTGAAAATTTTAAAATACATCTATTGGATTCCAGAACTTTCTTTCAGTGAACTATGCTGCCTTCTAGCTTAGAATAGTAGAAAGAAGCAGAACATCCCTGTTTTTTTAAATTGAGATATAATTGACATATTAACATAATGACTCGATACATGTGTCCATGGTAAGATGTATAACACGGTAAGTCTAGTTAACATCCGTCACCACACATAGTAACACATTTTTTTTCTTGTGGTAAGAGCTTTTAAGATCTCTAGCAAATTTCAAGTATACAATACGGTATTATTAAATTTATCAGCACACTATACATGACATCCCCATGACTTATTTATTTTATAACTGAAGTTTGCACCTTTCGAGCCCCTTTACCCATCTCACCCACCTCCCTCCCACCTCTGGCAACCACCGGCCTGTTCTCTGTATCTTTGAGTTTGGGTTTTTTGTTTGTTTTTTTAGATCTAGATTTAAGTGAGATCATATAGTATTTGTCTTTCTGTCTGACTCATTGCACTCAGCACGATGCCCTCAAGCTTCATCCATGTTGTCACAATTGGCACACTTTCCTTTTTTATGGCTGAATAATATTTGTGTGTGTGTGTGTGTGTGTGTGTGTGTGTGTACCACATCTTTTTCCATCCATCAGGTTGTTTCCATGTCTTGGTTATTGTAAGTAATGCTGCAATGAACATGGGGGTGCATATATACTTTCAAGTTAGTGGGGTTTTTTTTTGTTTTTTTTTTAAAGATTTTTTTTTTTAAGATTTTTTTTTTTTTAAAAGATTTTATTTATTTAGTCGACAGAGATAGAGACAGCCAGCGAGAGAGGGAACACAAGCAGGGGGAGTGGGAGAGGAAGAAGCAGGCTTACAGCGGAGGAGCCTGATGTGGGGCTCGATCCCAGAACGCTGGGATCACACCCTGAGCCGAAGGCAGACGCTTAACCGCTGTGCCACCCAGGTGCCCCTCAAGTTAGTGTTTTTATTTCCTTTGGATAAATACCCAGAAGCCGGATTGCTATAGCATGTGGTAGTTCTATTTTCAATTTTTTGAGGAACCTCCGTACTGTTTCCCACGGCGGCTACACCAATTTATATTCATACCAACAGGGCATGAGAGTTCTCTTTTCTCCGCTTCCTTGCCAACACTTGTTATTTCTAGTCTTTTTGAGAAAAGCCATTCTAACAGGTGTGAGGTGATACCTCCTTGTGGTTTTGATTTGCATTTCCCGATGATAAGTGATGTTGAGTAACTTTTCATGTGCCTCTGGCCATCTGTATGTCTTTTTTGGGAAAATGTTATTCAGATCCTCTGCCCATTTTTTTTTTTTAAGATTTTTTATTTATTTATGTGACAGAGAGACAGCCAGCGAGAGAGGGAACACAGCAGGGGAGTGAGAGAGGAAGAAGCAGGCTCCCAGCGGAGGAGCCCGATGTGGGACTCGATCTCGGAACACCGGGATCATGCCCTGAGCCAAAGGCAGACGCCTAACGACTGCGCCACCCAGGCGCCCCATCTCTGCCCATTTTTAAAATCAGATTGCTTAGGTCTTTTTGCTATTGAGTTGTATGAGTTCTTTTTATATTTTGAATATTAATCCTTTATCAGATATATGATTTGCCAATATTTTCTCCCATTCCATAGGTTGCCTTTTCATTTTGTGGATGGTTTCCTTTGCTGTGCAGAAGCTTTTGAGTTTGATGTAGTCCCACTTGTTTATTTTTGCTTCTGTTGCTTTTGCTTTTGGTGTCAAATCCAAGCAATCCTTGCCAACACTGATGTCAAGAAGCTTACCACCTATGTTTTCTTCTAGGAGTTTTATGGTTTCAAGTGTTACATTCAAGTCTTTAATCCATTTTGAGTTGATTTTTGTGTATGGCATAAGGTAGGGATCCAGTTTCATTCTTCTGTATGTGGCTGCTTTTGCTTCATTAGTTTTGGTATGTTGTATTTCCATTGTCATTGGTCTCAAGGTATTTCTTTATTTCTCTTTTGATTTCTACTTTGACCCATTGGTTGTTCAGTAGCTTGTGGTTTACTCTCCACATATTTGCGAATTTTCCAGTTGTCTTCCTACAGTTGATTTCTAGTTTTATACAACTGTGGTCAGAAAAGATACTTGATATGATTTCAATCTTTTAAAAAAATTTTTTAAAAATTTTGAGAGAGAGTGTGTGAGTGAGGGGAGGGGCAGATGGAAAGGGAGAAGGGAAGCAGACTCCCTGCTGAGTGCAGAGCCCCACACAGGGCTGGATCCCATGACCCTGAGATCATGACCTGAGTCGAAACCAAGTCAGACTCTCAACCACCTGAGCCACCCAGTGCCTCTCAATCTTTTAAAATTTAGTAAGACTTATTTTTGGTCTAACATATGATCTATCCTGGAGAATGTTCTGTGTGTGCTTGAGAAGAATGTATATTCTATTGCTTTGGATGGAATGTTCTGTATATCTGTTAAATCCATCTGGTCTAATGTGTCATTTAAGGCTGATGCTTCCTTATTGATTTTTCCATCTGGATGATCTATCAGTTGATGGAAGTGGGGTATCAAAGTCCCCTGCTATTGCTATATTTACTTTATACATTTAGGTGCTCCTATGTTAGGTATATAATATTTACAAATATTATATCTTCTTGATGGAGTCCTTTATCATTATATAATGACTCTTGCCTCTTATTATACTCTTTGTCTTAAAGTTTATTTTGTCTAACTATAGCTACCTCAGCTTTGTTTTTGGTTGTGTGGAGTATCTTTTTCCATCCCTTTACTTTTAGTCTGTGTGTGTCCTTACCTCTGAGGTGAGTCTCTTATAGGCCGCATGTAGGTGGGTCTTGCTTTTTAATCTATTCAGCCATTCTGTCTTTTGATTGGTGCACTTAGACCTGGTTTTTTTTTCTTAAGATTATATTTTTGAGCAATCTCGACACCCAGCATGGGGCTCGAACTCACAACCCCGAGATCAAGAGTCACGTGCTCTACCGACTGAGCTAGCTGGGTGCCCCTAGACCTGTTTGGGTTTTTTGACAGTGTTTTTCTTTTCTTTTTTCTTTTTTTTTAAAGATTTTATTTATTTATTTGACCAAGAGAGACAGCCAGCGAGAGAGGGAACACAAGCAGGGGGAGTGGGAGAGGAAGAAGCAGGCTCCCAGTGGAGCAGGGAGCCCGATATGGGGCTTGATCCCAGGACCCTGGGATCACGCCCTGAGCCAAAGGCAGATGCTTCACAGATGAGCCACCCAGGCGCCCTGATAGTAAGGATTGTCTTATCTGTCACATTTCATGCAAATACTTCCCTTAGGTTTCATTTCCCTATTTATTTTGTCTATGATTTTTTACCTAGAGAAATTTAAATTTTTTCATTGTAAATTTATTCATTCTGTGTATGTGTGCATGTATGTGTATTTTCACATGTGTGAGTTCTTCCCTTGCTTTAATACTTAGGAATTTCTTCGCAATTCCACAGGCAGATTAATAGTGCCATCATTTTCTTTCTTTTAGGTTCTTTTAGTTTTGTTTTTTATATTTAGTGTTTTGATCCATCTGGAGTTATTTTGGTATATGGTTTAAGATGAAGATTTAACTTTTTCTTCACTAGTGTAATAAATTTTAATAATACTTTTTACCATATGTTGAATTTTTACATTTATTAGTGTTTGTTTCTTGGCCAGGCTTATGTGTGCCATTAATCTTGCCTTTGTGCTTTTTATTTTTTATTTTTTTAAAGATTTTATTTATTTATTCGACAGAGATAGAGACAGCCAGCGAGAGAGGGAACACAAGCAGGGGGAGTGGGAGAGGAAGAAGCAGGCTCATAGCAGAGGAGCCTGATGTGGGGCTCGATCCCAGAACGCCGGGATCACGCCCTGAGCCGAAGGCAGACGCTTAACCGCTGTGCCACCCAGGCGCCCCATGCCTTTGTGCTTTTTATGATACCCTTTCATAGCTGACAGAGAATGTAGAGGTTTAAGTTCTTTGGGCTTAGAGATCCCAAAAGCCTCTTCAGTCATTCATCCTTGATAAAGATTCACTACCCTTGAACTCGGCAAGCCCATCACGTCTGGCCCTGCTCATCTGCACCGTGAGCTTTCCCTTCTGATTGTTCTACTCTCTTGTTTTATGAGTCACACATAATTTATAAATCTTTTTTTTTAAGATTTTATTTATTTATTTGACAGAAAACGGGAGAGAGAGTGAGAGAAAGCACAAGCAAGGGGAGCGGCAGGCAGAGAGAGAAGCAGACTCCCCACTGAGCCGGGAGCCCAATGCAGGACTCGATCCCAGGACCCCGGGATCATGACCTGAGCCAAAGGCAGAAGCTTAACTGACTGAGCCACCCAGGCGCCTCGAATCACACATAACTTATGAATCATATTAACTTTCTTAATATTTTCAGTGTCATCCCTCAGAAATTTTATCATACTTTAACCTTTGTTTTCTCCTCTTCTTGGCCCACTGAGCGTTTCTTTACCTATATGTATGTTCTCACTCCCCAGCATTTCTTCATCCCAGGTTTGTGCGTTAAAATGTGTTTGTATGAGGGCTGCCTGGCTAGCTCAGTCAGTAGAGCATATGACTCTTGATTTCAAGTCATGCGTTCAAGCCCCACGTGGGGTGTGGAGCCTACTTTAAAAAACAAAAATTACATCGGAAACCGGGGATGTACTGTATGGTGACTAACATAATATAATAAAAAATCATTAAAAAAATAAATAAATAAATAAATAAAATAAAAAACAAAAATTAAAAAAAAAAACCTGTTCATATGAATTTATTCTTTTCCTACTCTTCTTCCATTACTTTTCTTTGGTTGAAGTTTCTTTGTTTGTTTAAGATTTTATTTTTAAGAGGCGCCTGGGTGGTTCAGTCAGTTAAGCGTCTGCCTTCAGCTCGGGCTGTGGTCCCAGAATCCTGGGCTCGAGTCCCGCATTGGGCTCCTTGCTCCACAGGGAGTCTGCTTCTCCTTCTCTCTCTGTGTCTCATGAATAAATATATAAAATCTTTTAAAAAAATTTATTTTTAAGCAATCTCTACACCCAGCGTGGGTCTTGAACCCACAACCCAGAGATCAAGAGTTGCACCCTTCACTGACTGAGCCAGCCAGGTAACCATGTCCCTCTTTTTCCATGTCCTTTTCTGTTCTCAGTACCTTTCCCTCATTAAAGCAAAACTTTTTTTTAGCTGCTTTTTTTTTTTAAGATTTTATTTTTAAGTAGTCTCCACACCTAACATGGAGCTCAAACTCACAACCCCAAGATCAAGAGGCTCTTGCTGTACTGACTGGGCCAGCCAGGCGCCCCTAAAACAAAACTCTTACGTATCTCTTCTAAGCTGGTCTGGGGCTCTAAGAGAAGTCAGGCTCTTTTACACCCTCTGTCTTGAATGTCCTTTCCAGCTCTCTGCTGACAGAGCTACTCACCTTTCAGACCCAGCTCAAATATTGCCCCTCTGAGAAGCCAGCAGCGCTAAAATTAATTACTTCCTTCTCTGTGTTTCCATTATTTTTTTAAATTATTTCATTTTATTTGTTATATTTTATTTCATCATGATAAGTGTACTTTTTAATCCCCATCCCCTATTCCCCCCGCCAACTCACCTACCCTCTGGTAACCATCATTTTGTTCTCTATAGTTAAGAGTCTGTTTCTTGGGGCGCCTGGGTGGCTCAGTCGTTAAGCGTCTGCCTTTGGCTCAGGGCGTGATCCCAGGGTCCTGAGATCGAGCCCCGCATTGGGCTCCCTGCTCAGCTGCTGCTTCCTCTCCCACTCCCCCTGCTTGTGTTCCCTCTCTCGCTGGCTGTCTCTCTCTCTGTCAAATAAATAAATAAACAAAATCTTAAAAAAAAAAAGAGAGTCTGTTTCTTGGTTTGTCTCTCTCTTTTTTTCCTTTTGCTTGTTTTTTTTCTGTTTGTTTTATTGCTTAAATTCCACATATGAGTGAGATCTAGCCACATTGTTGCAAATGGCAAAATTCCAGTCTTTTTGATGGCTGAATAATATTCCTGTGTGTGTGTGTGTGTGTGTGTGTGTGTGTGTGTGTCACATCTACTTTATCCATTCATCAGTCAGTGGGCACTTGGGCTGCTTCCATAGTTTGGCTATTGTAAATAATGCTTCAGTAAACATTGGGGTGCATGTATCCCTTTGAATTAGTACTTTTGTATTTTGGGGGTAAATACCCAGTGGTGAGATACCTAGATCTAGGGTAGTTCTACTTTTAATTTTTTGAGGAACCTCCAGTGGGAATTTGTATTCCCACCAACAGTGCATGAGGGTTCCTTTTTAACCGCATCATTGTCCAACACTTGTTGTTTCTTGAGGTTTTGTTTTTTTTGTTTGTTTGTTTTTTTTAAGTGAGCTCTGTGCCCAATGGGGCTTGAACTCATGACCCTGAGATCAAGAGTTGCATGCCTGGGCCCCTGGGTGGCTCAGTTAGTAAAGTGTCTGCCTTTGGCTCAGGTCAGGATCCTGGGGTCCTGGGATCGAGTTCCGGATCAGGCTCCCCACTCTGCTTCAGAGGGAGTCTGCTTCTCCCTCTGCCCCTATCCCCTCCTCATGCTCTCTCTCACACACACATACTCTGTCTCTCTCAAATAAATAGAAGCTTTAAAAAAAAATAAAGGAGTTACATGCTCCATGGATTGAGCCAGCCAAGCATCCCTGTTTCTTGTGTTTTTGATTTTAGCCATTCTGACAGGTATGAGGTGATATCTCATTATAGTTTTGATTTCCCTGATGATGATGTTGCGCATCTTTTCATGTGTCTGTTGGCCATCTGTCTGTCTTCTTTGGAGAAACGTCTGTTCGTGTCTTCTGCCCATTTTTCAATTGAATTATTTGTTTTTTGGGTGTTGATTCTATAAGTTCTTTAGTATTTTGGATACTAACCTTTGATTGGATATGTCATTTGCAAATATCTTCTCCTATTCAGTAGGTTGTCTTTTAGTTTTGTTGTTTCCTTTACGGTGAAGAAGCTTTGTATTTTTTTTTTAAAGATTTTATTTATTTATTTGACAGAGAGAGAGAGAGAGAGAGCAGAAGTAGGCAGAACGGCAGGCAGAGGGAGAGGAAAAAGCAGGCTCCCTGCTAAGCAGGGAGCCTGATGCGGGACTCGACCTCAGGACCCCGGGATCATGACCCGAGCCGAAGGCAGTAGCTTAACTGACTGAGCCTCCCAGGCGCCCCTGAAGCTTTGTATTTTGATGTAGTCACAATAGTTTATTTTTGCTTTTATTTCCCTTACCTCAGGAGACACATCTAGAAAAATGTTGCTACGGCTGGTGTCAGAGAGATTATTGCCTGTGCTCTCTTCAAGTATTTTTATGGTTTCAAGTCTCACATTTAGGTCTTTAATCCATTTTGAGTTTTGGGGGTATGGTGAATCAAAGTGCTCCAGTTTCATTCTTTTACATGTGTCCATTTGTTGAAGAGACTGTCTTTTTCCCCATTGTTTATTTATTCCTCCTTTGTCAAAGATTAATTGACCATGTAATTGTGGATTTATTTCTGGGTTTTCATTTTCATAGACCACTCTTATGGCATCACACACAATCATGTAGTTCACTGTTTCCACGGCCATCTTTCTTGCTAAACAGTGTCCTTCCTCTTCAGTGTCAGGGAAATATCTGATTTTTTTCTGTATCTCCAACTTCAGTTCAGCCTCTTTATTCCTAGATATTCCATCAGTGGACCCAGGAGGTGGGGTATATTCAGTGCTGTACTGAAGCGCTCTCAGAGAGCTCTCCTCCTACCCTTAGGTACCTCTCCTTAGGGATGAATACCATCCTGACCTTGACTTTCTGGCGTTACCTCTCTTCTTGCTAATAACCAGCCAGTGCATGAGACTGGTAATTTTTTTCTGATAAGATCTTGAAATACAGAATGATCAGCCCCTATACCTTTGAAGGGTGGTTTGGCAATTGAGGTCCAGGCCAGGCCTTGAGGGAGTGGGGGGTCCAGGTTACATAAATTTGATTACAGCAGTTGTATTTAGTTGCAACTTTGGGGAGTATGGAGCTGGAAGGGCAGGGGTAAGATGGGGTCCATGCAGATGGAGGTAACCTAGGTCTAGTTATACTGTTGCTTCAGAAAAATCTGATGAGACTGTTATAGACATTTGTCAGAGGAACACATTCTAGAAAGAGAATTGATAAGCAAATTGATATATATATAAATTTCCCATTCTTATTACATAATTAATTTTTTTCAGTTTGAACAATTCATTTCCCTATTTAAGTAAAACAAAAACAGTTTTCTTTTTTTTTTGGTTGTTTCTGTGTCCCCTCTTTTATGGTTTTGCCGCAGAATGTCCAACGTGAAGCGTAATTGCAAATATTCGGCTGTGCACAAGAGAATAGTGCTTAAGTACAAATGTAGACGTGACTCTTTTTTAAATAAATACTTAGGCACAACTCAGGTCCCACAAGCACCTGGACTCTAAGGTCTGTGTGGCAAAACAAAACAAAAACAAAAACTAAAACCAGCTTTCTGATACAAAACATCCAAAATGAATTATAAAACACATAACAGTACTTAATATCATTCCTTTAGAATAAAGTCCATAAAGCACTCCCTCAAAAAAAAAAAAAAAAAAAAGAAAAGGGAAGAATGCTCCATGCTCCCTTTTTTTTTTTTTTTTTAAGATTTTATTTGTTTGTTTGTCCGAGAGAAATAGCAAGAGAGAGCACAAGCCGGGGAGCGGCAGGCAGAGGGAGTAGCAGGCTCCCCGCTGAGCAAGGAGCCCGATGCGGGACTCGATCTCAATCCTGACCTGAGCCAAAGGCAGGTGCTTAACCAACTGAGCCAGCCAGGTACCCTCCCCCCCCATGCTCCTTCTATCTTGCTTTTTTACTGGTCCTTCTTGCCTCCTTTCTCCCTTTTACTGTCTCTTTCATGAGACATACAATACTTTTAAATAGCCCCATGATACAAAAGAAACTGTCTTCCACAAAATGCCCCAAAATCAGTAGGCCGCAGCCCTCATCCTGGTCCTGAAGAAGTCCATTCTGAGGGCAGGCAGCTTTCACGTTCCGGTGACAGACACCGTCTTCTCCCTGCCTCTTCCTTTCACCCGTCTCAGAGAGAGAGGAGTGGGAGAGAGGCCGAAGCAAAACTGAAAAGAGCCCTGTTTTCTGGCATGATCAAGGAGGAAGGTTTAAAAGACTTCCCACAAGGGGCGCCTGGGTGGCACAGCGGTTGGGCGTCTGCCTTCGGCTCAGGGCATGATCCCGGCGATCTGGGATCGAGCCCCACATCAGGCTCTTCTGCTAT